>NC_054059.1:8070000-8380416 GCF_017639655.2 Falco naumanni
AAGGGCCAAAAAGTATTGGTCCTAATTCAAAAAGAGAGGTGTTGGTTGGAGTCTTCAGTCACACAACAGGCAGAGACGATGGTTTGCTGTTGTGTTTAAGGCAGCTGGGACTGTGTGTGGATCTTGCTTACCTGGCAATCTGACAGAAAATCAGAATGGTTTGTTTTAATTGTTTTGTTTATTTCTCCAAAGTGGGTAGAAGACAGAGCAGTAAAGGACATAAAAGTTGCCCTGGACAGAATTTTTTTAGACTACAGAGGCTATCTAATAATTGGTAGAGGTCCTTCTCTGCTTGGCTAAACACTTTACTGCTGCTTTTTTACAGCTGATGTCATGTAAAGAATGGCATGAACTTTTTTTAGTGGCTGCTTCCAGTGTGCAGTAATAGTTACAAAATAAAGAGTATAGGAAGTGTTGCCTTACGGCACAGGAAAAACAAACCACCTTAAAAAGATTTTGCTCTTCTGATTCAATTAAACAACACAAGAATGGCTAGAAGTAATTTTAAGCTCTGGATGTGAAATACCCTCTTTCACCACATCATATAATCCCTTCTTTCTGTTTTGTGACAGTGACAGGGAGGCTGAACTAATTTGGCTACTTTCAAAGCAAAAATGATACAGATTCAATGAATGGTACCAGTCATAGAGCAGTCTGACTTGTGTGCTTATGTTTATGTGAGTTTTGGATTTCTTACTGAATTTCCAGTTTCTATGGAACTGTCAGCACCTGCCAAAAAAGTGCTCAGGATGTCACAACCATTTTATCTCATAAATGTCAAATGCTTCAGAACACAGAGAACTGGACAACCCTAATACTTTTCTCTCCAGTTTGCAGAAATTTATCCTTTACAGATTTGATCTGACATTAAATATTCCAGACATCCACGAGCATAAGAGGTCTTCAAGTAATTTTTTCTTTCCCTCCTGTCAATATAAGCATGTATTTTCACAGTATGTTGTGTGCTTTCAATGTCTGCATTTTCAGGCAAGATTATTAAACCAGTTTGTTTACCTGCATCAGGAGCTGGTTCAAACTACAGTTAAAGCGTAAACCCACCCTGCTGTTGTTAGGAGGTAAGCAAATGTCCTTAGTGTAGGTAGTAAGTCTGAAAGCTGTCACAGACAATGTGTACTCAGGTTGTTCTTCCATCTGTGATTATTTTGCGTTCACAACAGTACAAGAAATGACAACATTTCCTTGAGATTAAAAAAAAAAAAACAAAAAAACCACAAACAAACAAACAAAAAAGACGTTAACAAGAAATGTGTGTAAAGTCCAACATATGTTATGTTGTTTGGGCACGTTTGTTCTATAATCAAAAAGTAGATATGTTAGGCAGTTGTATTGCTGGTTTAAGACATGCCATTGTGGTGGATTCTGTGACACAGATCAACAGAAAAAAACTAAGCTTGGGAATTGAAAAGCAGAAGTGCAAGCAAGATTCAGATTTCAACCTTTGCTCCTGGTCATAGAGATACCATACAAGTCAAAGGTAGACAGAGAGGTACAGAAAGAGAGATTTGTGAAATGTTGAGTCACTGTCATCTTACATGGATGACCTGGCAAACTCATAAGGGATAGAAAAAGTCAGAGCTGTGCATTTAAAAATGCATGTATTTGAAATTAAGTTTCTGTGCTGAACAAAGAAACGTGTCTCTTATTTTTACTCACATATAGCTCTAAGAGTGATGATGAGCGCAATCCTTTAAGGAACACTTCCACAGCTTCAGGATCTTGACATGAGATGTTGAAATTTCATACCAAATTCAATTGTATTAGTATGCCTGTTTGTAAAGCAGAGATGGTATTTATTGACATGTTCTTGAACTTAAAATTTCCTGTGTAATTTGTGTATTGATAAGGGTAGGACTAAAACTGTGCATGTACTATGTGTCTCCCCAGACAGGTGCACTCGGGTCTGGGAGAGAGGGAGGTGTAGTAATCAGTAGTACATGGAGGTCACAGGGTGTATAGGGTGGAAGAGGTCCTGGGAAAGGCAAAGATTTAGAGTTCCACTGAGGAAATGAGGGATGCGAAGATATTATTTACTTCGTCTCACATTGTACTAGACTTCCATGCTAAGTGGGCACTGCCATGTGGTCCAAGGATCTTTTTTTCTGCTCTCTCACATAACAGTTGGTGGTATGATTCATGCCCTGGAGATGTGTTATGGCATCATTCCACTCTGTTTTTCGTAACAGAAACATTTCATAGTAGGAAAAAACCAAACATACCTAAGAGAAAGTATTCCACCTTTGAGGCTGTGTGTAGTCTTCTATTTGTAATAGTACTACATCTTCCAAAAGCGGTTCTTTCCTACCTAGGTAGGTTTAGCAAGGAGTATGTTTTACATTTATATATATGCACACATATATATACACATACACACTAGCTTGTTTCTATGTGTTTCTTCATGTACAAGAAAATCAATGAAATTATTTATAGTAGCCAAGGCATAAATGCATTAGAACTTGTCAGTTTTGCAAGATGCTCTGTGATTACACGGGGTTAATTCCAAATATCATGTACAGTGTGTCTCCCAACATGCCTGAAGTGTTTGCTGTATCATTCATATTTCATGGAGAGTTGTTATAAAGAGGAAAATGACTATGTCATAAAGAGGAAAAGAGGAATTGTGGAAACACAGATTACTGGGAAATGTTACAAAATTTTGAACCAGAAAAGATATGAGGATGGAGGGGTAGATTTCTTAAGGGACAAAGCCAGAAAATAGAAACAGGAATGAAGTTAGTGATATGAAATTCCTCTTATGGAAATATTGTGGGAAATAGTCTGATTAGCAGGGCTGCTTTATATTACTGAAATTACTGTAGTAATTTCATTTTAGGGAAATTTTTAAAGTATTTTCCACCCTGGTAGAAATCAAAAATGTTTCTATTTTCTGTGAAATTGAAGAAGGTGACAAGCATGGGGCTGTTAACATGGCTAGTGGCTACTGAACTGTGGGGTGTATGAGCTCTGGAGGTACTCTCCGTATTCCCTCTTGATCATGGAGCTCTTGGATCTACTGGAGTGCACTGCAGATCCTGATCCTGTACCAGTGTTTCCTTCCAAAGGCAAACCTTTTGGACAAAGGGATGATGCACAGGCAGGTCACAGCCCACCAAGAGGCAGAATGCAGCCAAGGTTTGCACAGTAGACCAGGACCCCAGGGTTTGCTGCACCTGCGAAGGCTGCATCTGTCACACAGTCTAGGCTCAACTTGATTGAGCTTACAGCGTGTCTTCATACTGTCTGTATTTTGGCTTGCCCACGTATTAAAAAAAAAAAGGAAGAATGCAAAAACTTTAAAAAGAATCTTAAAGAAAATGTACTAATCTTGAGCTAGGTAAAAGTAATAGGTCCTTTAACACAAACTTATTAACTGCTCAAATATAGTTCCAAAATGCTTAGTTTGTATTCTGCAAAGCACCCTGATGCCTTTAGCACTGACTGTTCAGCTGAATAGCATGTGTCAAGCATCTTTTGGAAAATGGACACATATTTTTATGAATATGGGGCATTTTTGCAATGTATATTTGGTGTTGAAAAAACCTTTTCATCTGACTTGTTTGCATAAAGATGTTTTTGCACATGAGCCAAATCTCAATGGGGAAAATGCTATAAATCTTTTGGCAGTCTGAGAAACAGTCTAAGAGGAAATATTTGTAATAAGCAATATTTGATTTATATCTATTCTTGGCAAGAGAGTGGCCAAAGAATTTCCCTTGTAGAACACAACCTGCATCACTATTTGCTGCTGTAACATACTGAGGACATTTAGGGTGACATAGCTGAAAACTTCTGTCAATATTGACATCTTTCAGAATTTATTGCTACAGAATATAAAATGCGCAATGTTTGAAGCTGAGGAGATTGCATCCTTAAGAGGACTATAGAGTTTTAAAAAATTGCAATAATTTTGCTTGCCAACCTGATGGGTTCAGGTTGCAGTGGAGGTTACATGCTGAGCTCTGCAGCTGTGGTTCACAAACATTGGCAATAAAATGATTCAAGCAGATTCTCAGAGATGTGCCTCCATTACTGCTGCAAGAGACTAAACATTATACTATGCTTTTGGAGAGTTTCTGCCTAGGACTCTACCGCTGGTGTTAGCTTCACTGAAAAAGCTGTCACTTGCAAATTGTCCCATTTGTTCTTATTTTCTTAGAAGCCAATCTGACTAAACAAAAGGAGACTATGATAATTTTTGGTCAGATGAGAAAAAATAAGAGTATTTGTCTTAGCCTACCCTTTTCTTTAAAAGTTCTTCTTCAGAAAATGTAAGTCATCACCAAAAAAACACATTTTCCTCATGCCCAGATCAGTTGCAGGGTGAGTGGCTAGATGAGAACGCAAGCATATTAGACTTGTGCCTCCAGAGAATTATATTTAAAGACAGATGTGCAGAAACGATATAAAATAAATTTGAGCATTACTTTGCATGTTTATAAAAGTTATTGAAGTTTGGCTCAGTACCATTCTGCTTTACCTTAAGGTGTCCCTTGTTCGCTGCTCTCTTCCCCCCAGGGTGCTCTTCAGGTGTGCAGGTTTTATGCCGTTAAAATTTTCCGGTTCAGGTCTTGTGAACAGTTTCTCTGAAAGGTACATCTTTTTGCAGCATTTTATCCTAAGCAGTTGAATGCCTTGTCCTGCCCCCCGGGTTTTTATAGAGCCCTATATGTCCTATCTGAGTAACAGCCATGAAACAGCAGTATCTAGCGCACCAAGACTCTAGCTTTTCTCTTTGAAAATTATGCAGACAGGAAGAAATGGCAGTGGATGCCTGTGACGTTTGCCCCTTACACCTGAAAAAGGCCACAGGATTACTTGGCTCGTACTGAAGCTAACTACTCAGAAGGGAAATCCTGCCTGGTTTATAGGAATACTGATGAAAGCAAGCCAGTACCTAGAAAGCAATATGATATTCTGCACTGGCTGGCATGCAACGTGATTATGACTAACAACCCCCCACCCTGACATTCCAGTAAACTTTATGGACTAAATGGGAAAAAAACGAGAAAATCTGCTAAGCCAAAGAAAAAATGGAAGTAGACGTTGGTAGTGTAATTCTTGTGATTTTAAATCCTTTTCATGATGTCTTCCAGCTTTGGTTTTCCAGCTGAAGAGCCAAATGATCTGTTACCTACATGGGTGATATAAATACAGATACTGAAGTATATTGGTGAGCCAATGGACTTTCTCCTTTCTGTTAGAAAGCTGCGCTGAGATCCTGAGATGTGTTTTAGGTTGGATATTCATGTGCTTGAAAAATATTTGGGGCCAAGCTAGACTGCACAGTCTTTGGGGCACAGATTAGGTCTGGTTTACAGTTGTAGACATCTGAGCATGCTTCTAACTCTGCAGAAACAGACTATATTGTGTGATTTGTGAGCTCAAAAAGTGAAAATCTGTGATGTTTACTCACTGCTAAACCAACATATCTATCAGATTTTGGACTTTCACAGGGCATGCAGAACTGATTAGGAAATAGAAAATCATGCAGAGGTGGGCTGGTCTTACCAAAATGCCTGTTTGATTTGAATTTAATTTTATTTAAAACACCTTTAAGCCTGTTAGAAAAGCAGTGTCTACTTGCCACAAGAAGTATTGTAAGATCTTTGCATCTGGCAAGCTTACTCAGTAGTATTATCTATGGTTAAACCTGTCTGATGTTTCCCATCATCAAACTATTTTTAACCTTGCTTTTAAAGTTGCTTTCAATCTTACAAGCTAGGAC
Organism: Falco naumanni; assembly: GCF_017639655.2. Taxonomy (NCBI): domain Eukaryota; kingdom Metazoa; phylum Chordata; class Aves; order Falconiformes; family Falconidae; genus Falco; species Falco naumanni. The sequence goes on from NC_054059.1 coordinate 8,075,744, forward strand.
TAAAATTTTCCATGCTATAATTTTGCCTCAGGTTGTGTTTTATATTTTATATTTTAAAAAAAAAAAAAAAAAAAAAAAAGAGTTGTGAGGGTAAGGTAATAATTTTGGTATTCCTCTCCTTTCAGGAAGCTTTTAAGTTCTATACTTTCGTGGGGATTGAAAATTCTCTTTGTTATATACTTCATGATTATCTGCCCCAATTCACCTCTGAAATATTGTAATTTAAACACAGTTGGGAGACTTTCCAGAGCTCAGCAGTCTGTCCTTGCTTATCATGTTCAGTTCCTTCCTGGCTCCTAGGAAGAGCTGGACATTGCACCTACACGTTCTGTAGGACAGTTGGGTGTACTCCCATAATCTCATGCACTAAAGTCATGTTCCTCTTGAAAATGCTGCCTCACGTGGTCTGGGCATGAGTGCTTGGTTCCAGTTTTGTTGCTGGGACAGAAAATAAATCTAATGTCTGCTTACAACCACCTTGCTAGTGCCCGTACATTGTGGAGGCTGAATCTGTCTGGTGTGACCAAAAAGAGGGGGAGAAGCTGAACCGAGGAAGAAAGAAGTAAGCAATAGCAACAAAACAGTACCAAGAGGAAATTCCTTCTGAGGAGTTAAAAACAGGCTGTGCATAGTACACAGTAATGAGCACAGTACAATAGCCAAGTGACGATAGGGGTCCAACAGAAAACGGTTGTGTGCATTCATGTAATGAAAACCTGTATTGCCTGATTAAGTTTGCCCAGGCAATTTTCATTCTGGCCTTCCTCGACCTCTGAATTCTTGGCTTTGAACCAAAAAGCTCTTCAGGCTCTTCTAACATATAATATGTCATATATAAATGATACCTTTGTTTTGTAGTTTGTCACTTCAATGCTTCCTCCTCTTCACTGAAGAAAAATAAAAGTCATTACAGATGATAATGAGCAAAGAAAAATGTATTGGTAAAAAGTGTGCAAAAGTTGGACTTGGAGATTGGAATCCTGAGGCTGTTTTGTAACATCTGAAAAGAAAATGACACTTTCAGCATGAGGAACAGGACAACTGGGCTCTTCATCAAGTCCTTCTGCTTTGATATGCGGAGTCACTTGCACTTACCTTCACAATATATTTGACAAAGAAGCTGCTAGCTTACTGCAAGCTTTCTCCAAAACACTTGAAATGGTCATTCAGAGCTGTTTATTTATGAGGAACACAAACCCCCCAGTTTTTTTCTGTTTAACAAGGCAACCATTAAGGACAATGAGGGAAAAAAATAATCAGATTGAATGAGGGTTGAAACAGCTGCAAAAGGAACAGAATTTCTGGGGCAGTAATTTTGACCTTGCATCAATAATATCTTCATTTGTATTTGTGCCACTCCTTATTTTGACTAGTGAGAATGCCATCCAACTTACCTGCCCCTTCTACACAGGAGCAACCTGCCAAATTCATATGTTCCTATTACTCATTTGCTTTCAATTAAAAATAAGTTTCAAGTTAATTGGTAATTAAAAGACAAATTGATCTGATCTGGCTGGTCCAGAACAGCTTTTAGAAGAAAGGAAACTTGTGCTTATTGGGATGTTTTTTGCTTCTTTTCCTTTTGAGTCTGTTCTGACTTTGTTCAGAGAGGAAAAACTAAACCAAACCAAACCAAAGCACCACACACACACACCCCCTCAACAGCTGCTTCCTGCGCTGGAGGGATTCCTGATTCCATGGAGTGTGAGCTTCTTTGGCACACCTGTGTACTGAGGGAACCCAAGACAAAAAAGAAGCTTTTTTGTCTCTCCTGCTGTGGGAGTTTGTCCTTTAAAGACAGACACACAAACACAGCAGGCTGAATGGAAGACAGAACAGAATGAAGAAAAACCTGTTATTTCCTCTTTAGTGTCTGGGTCTTGGTTTTCTTAATTTCAGTTTGCTGGAGCAGGGCATTTGCACAGAAGAACGGAGACCGGGTCTGGTGTCAGGAGAAAGCTGTATAGACCTGGCTATGCCACTCCCTTTCCATTTCCTCCTCCTCTCTCCCCTTCTTTTCCTTTCCAATTTATAAACTAAGATTCTCCTTGAGTTATGTCTCCAGTTGTTGGTCCTGCATGTGTACATGTTTTCACCTGCATGCGCACACCTTTTGGATCCCAGTCCCTGCACTGACTCGCCTAGCCTACTGTTCCTTGTGCTGGACACTGCGGAGCTGCACGACTTCTGCTGTGACTCAGATTAGGGTTCCTCACTGTTGAGCTCGCTCTGCCAGAAAAAAAATTCATCTGTCCTCAGAGTTCTTTGTTTGTTTTTTCTTAATCTCAGTGTTAGCCTGTTTTTCAGCAGCTCTTAGTTTGTTGTCCATCAGCAATCCTTTAAACTGTTTCTGAGTGTCCTGCCTTCAGAAAGGCTTACGTTTGAACAATTCCTTGCTTGAAGAGAGGCCACACAACAAACAGATGGATACTTAATGTGTCCCCATGGGCTAGGAAAACCTACAGCCTTTATCTCATCAACCCCAAAACCAAAAAAAAAAAAAAAAAAAAAAAAAAAAAAAGGGTTCATTTTTGCTACCTGTTAAGTGTATGGGGACAATATCTGAATTGAGATCTTGAACTATGTGTGAACACATCCATTGGAGACAGAACTGTAAAATGGTTTTTCAGCCTTCAGGACTCCTACACCTGTAAAGACCAAGCAAAGAAAGAAATTCTCATTGAACAAGGTAGAAGATCAAGAGAAGTTCTCCTCTCTCAGAGGGGAATGATCCACCTGTGCCCCCCTCCCATCAAAGCTGAACGTTCAGTGCTATATCATAGTAGCTAGAGCGGGCAGCCATGATGAAGGCAGCTGTCATAGAGATCATCTTCACTGTAAGCTCTGACCTTCTTAGTCCCTTGCTCTGCAGCACTGCGCTCTCCTGTAGTCTCCTCAGCATCAGGCTGCCCCAGCACTGCCTGTTGCACTGGCTTGGTACCCAGGAGAGACCCCATGGAGACAACAGGGCCCTCTGATTTCCGTATGCACTGCCACATTTCAGGTGCTCTTCTGCAGCACTCTTCACAATTATATGAACTGTCCCCCCAGTAGAGGCATTACTTTGGTGTAGTCATTCTCCTGAGGTTCCTTCATAACTGAGGTGGTCCTGTGATTTGTGATCGCAGCCTACAAAGTCTCTGCAAAAACAGCCACTGGAAGGAGTGTGGAAAGTAGCCAGTTACAGAGACCGAAGTGCCTAAGGATATGCTGTCCTCTGTCCTTTGACCCATCGTACAGTCCCTCAGAGACCTAGAATCCAGGTTATTGAACTGCATGATGCTTTATGCTCTAGAGATGAGGCACAGAAATCCCAGGAACACATGTACTATTTGGAGACCAGCTGTCCAGAAATCTCTGCACTAGCAAAATGTACACCTGAATGGGACATCATAGATACTCCAGTAACCATGACAGGAGAAGCCTCTTTCTTCTCTCAAACTAAAATTAGTTCTGCTGTATTTTAGGCTTGTGTTGTAACATCTTGTCAGAGAATGCAGACCGAAATACTAAGGTGTTTAAATAAAGATTTTTAGCAGGTTTTCCTAGGTGACAAACTTAAAGTGTTGGTGAAAAGATGGATTTAAAATTCCTTTTTAGATACTCGTATGCTGACAGTTCCACTGCCGTGTGTGTGTGTGTTGCCAGCAAGGGTCAATTCAAACATGCAGTGCAGTTACTCACTTGTAAGTGAAGCTGGACTATGGATGATCCTTCAGAGTTTAGTGAGTCACAACTATTGCGTATCTTTTGCAGAAAGTGGAAATAGTCGTTCTTGTAATCTCATAAATTTTGCTGGTTTTTGAAGCCCAGAATTTTTCTAGAAAATCTGATTTAATAATGCCACGTTTTGTGCAGGATTACTTTGACTTACAAACCCTTAGGGCTCCTGAGCTCTAAACTTGTTCCAACTCAGAAGCAGAAAATGAGATGTAGCAATACTCTACTTAATATCTGTAAACACATCTGTACTTTAACAGGCTTTTTTTTTTTTTTTCCAGGAGTAAAGTGCACAATAAGGTTTTTCTGGAAGCTAGTTGCAGAAACATGACCAAACTCATGAATTGTGCAGGATAAAGCACAGTTTTGGCTTCTGTTTCACTCTGTAGTCAAAGACACCTCCAACAGGGTTTTAGAAAATGTCACTCTCTTCCAGAAGGTAGAATAGAAAATGAATGTTACATGCTGTTGTTGTACATGAATATGTTATTGACAGTCTTGCTGCCACTTTTTCTGACAAAGCACAGTGGAAAAACAGAGTAAGTGTGTTCTTTTTCTATAATACCAACACAGATATCTGTTGGAGGTGGAGAGATTGGTCCCCACTGCTTTAGGTTAATGTGGAACTGGGAATGTGATAGAAACAGGGGTGGTTCCTCTCCAGAAAGCTTCTGAATACCAAAAAGTAAATCTTCTGGCAAAACACTCAACGGGACCAGAGACGTAGAAACAGATCGACATAGATATGGATTTGTATATGGTTAGGGAAGATCTGTGGTGCCCTAGCTGGAATATAGAATATTCAGGGGAACTATGGAATCTGAAGGTGCTGTAAAGTTTGGCAAAATTAATGATTTATGTATTTTTTTCTTCCATGTAAACACACAGAGTAAGCTGGAAGGGAGCCTAATGGGTCATCTAGTCAAACTTAATGCAGGATTAGAACTATTTACAATGTTCCCATGAGATGTTTGCTTGACTTGATGTCTTAGAGGACTTTATACTTTTCCTGGACAGTTTACTGCAGTGTTCTGTTATGCTCCTGTATAAAAGATTGAGGAAGGTTTAAAATTTGTTATATATGTATTTCAAAAGTACTGAGAAATGGCACTCTCACCGAGGTATCTTTATGCTTGACTTGCTCTTAATCAAATCCTGTGTGCCACACTAGAAAGGCAGTTACAACAAATGGTTAAATCTGTCACATGAGAGGTGTCTCTTACTTGCCCTCAGATATTTACAAGTTAAGTATAAGCTTGTTACCCTTGGCTCCTCTTATAGAAATAGGCACCTTTGAAGGGTAATTAATCTTTCCTTTTCAGCCACTCAACCTCTGGGAGGTGGAAACTCGTGATTTCCTACAGTTACTGCCTTGAATAAAACCCTACCTCCACTTTCAACTTTTTCATTTTTCTTTTGCAGGAGTATGCATGTAACAAAGTTTGGGATGTATGTCTGTTGAAACAGTGATTTTAAAACCCAAACAAATGAATTAATGGAAGTTTAAGGAAAACAAGTGTCAGATTGAAGAGGATTTGCTATTGAGGACAGGTGTCTTAAGCTATCAGAGAGTTAAAATGTAACAATACAATCCATCATAATTCATGCATTCAGTTTAAATGTCAGGTATAAAACATGTTCCACTAATTCTGTCTGAATAAAACCAAAACAAATACACTTTTCTAGCAAATTATCTCCAATATAGGATATGTTTGAGAACAATGCAAGTTCCTCACAAAAGGAGACTACATTTTCATTTAGGAGTTAGTGCCTTTGTCTACAGCAACTCTTTCAATACCCCTAAATGGACAACTAATGCCTAATCAAAAGAAAAATGAAACAATCTGAAATACTTACCTTTGCATTCTCTATATGTATCTGCCAGTGCATACTATTTTTTAGATCCTGATTATCATTGTCACATTTTTTTTTATGGCTAAGTATGTATTCTCCTCTTTTTAACAAGACCAGAGAATATAGGGCTACAATGTTGTGCAGATTCACACCTTTCATACTTTGCTCCATACCCAGGAGGTTTCTCCTCTCATGCTTATAGTCCTCCTAACACAGTGTAAAATACCCAAGAGGAGAAAGAAGTCAGTGAGATGGCTATCCTCTGCTACTAATGTTGCCTCTGCTGCCTCAAATATTGCAAGAATATATTTTTGCAAAATTGATTTTACCAAATGAAGCTAAAAGTTCTAAAATGTCTACAGTGATTTGATCAGTGTTTTAAAATCCTATCCACAGACAGGACCTATTTTAAAACAGCTAGGGGTTATTGGAGTTTCTTCAGTGTAGATTTGAGCTCGTTAGAATATTTTTATTGCACATGAGTCAACTTATTCTTAAATGCTAACAGCTGTACAAATCCAGAGGTCAAACCTGTAAACTATTTCACTCTCCAGATACTTGTTTAGCTTCTCTCACTGAGGTTAGTATTATATATTTTGATCATAACTCTGGTAGTTTTAATTTTAACAAACCTCAAATCTTTTGGTGCAGTTAATAAGGTAAAATCGTAAATGTTTCTCATTTTACTTCTGTCTTAGTTATTTTTTGCTACCTACTTGTCTTATTGCTTTCTATATTTCTTCATTCCAGAATTGAGCACTACAATGTTTTAACTCACAGAATTAAATAATGATAACTAAAATAACTTCATTACTTAAATTCATTTAAGATTTTAGTAATATTTTCTTACATATCTCAAACTTGTCTTGTATATACCAATTGTTCTTTATCCAGGAAAATGTTTTCAATGTGGTGGTATATATTTCCTAACTGAGGGAAAAATAGAAATAAATACTGCTAGGCAGAAAATTGCATAAGTAAAGAAGTGAAACAACTCACTACTCTTTTCTCTGGCTTTTCAGTTAATTGTGCTTTATTCTATCATTCCTGGTATCATGACAATATGTCAAGGCTATACTTTATCAAATTCTTGCAGCATGAGATGCTTTGAAAAAGTGAGGGTTAGTATTACTAATGGAAAACAATTTTCAGGATGTATCGGCCATTCATGTCAGAACAGGCTGGACACATCCCCTGGACTGAGGAAAGAGAATGCCACAGAGGGCGTCCGACCAGCTTCATTCACTGTATTAGTCAACAACATTTAGAAAAAGAATATTAAATATTTTTATGGTTCCGTAGGTCTGCAAATATTTAAAACCAAAAAATTTATTTGAAAATATCTGTCAGATAATTTTCAGGAAATTAAGCTTGCTGTTAGTTTTTCCAGCTAGAAGAAGAAGACAGCTAAATTCTTAGGTAAGTTTTCACTTGTGAATACATTGATTTTTGAAGAAAAAAGTGCAAGATTAAAATGAAGTGCCTTTTACTGGGACTGGATTTGGTCTGATTTTAGGTCCCACGTTCACCTTATCAGGTTTTGCCTATATGCAATGTTATTTCATTGGTCTTTCTACTCACAAGTCATGTTTCTGTTGCTGGTATTTTGGTACTAATATATTCCTACAGAATTCCTAAACTATAATGCATCCTCTCTCATGAAAGCACTGGTATGAAAAATATTTAGCCTTAGCTGCCACCACACACCAACGAAGTACCAGGAATAGACCGTGATTAAGCCACTTTGCAGTGCCTGTGTGTTAACGCTGTTTACTTGCTAAGCTGCAGCCATGCCAGTGTGGGATGCCTTTTCCTTAGAGAACCAGCCCCAACACTCCCTCTGGCTGCAGCCTTCCTTATCCTAGTGAGGAAGGTGGTGTGGGAGAGCATTTCAACATGACACCTCCTCAGAAAAGCCAAAGGGGAAAGGATTTGCTTGTGGGATTCCATAGCTCTTTCACACACATTGAGGAATAATGATACCATGGTGTATAATGTATTGGAATTACATACTATAATGTGTTGATATTATTACACGTCTTAACTTCTTCCTTTATAAAACTCTCTTTCTTTGCTTATTTGACGTTTTCAGAAGATGTGATTGATGGTGTTAATTATTTTGGGAGATAGGGCAGGTGATAGTGGATTTGAGTATCTGTAGCTACTCAGCAGAGTAACCGGATAACTGCAGAATCCAGGTAATTGATCATAAGTACTTGGATAAAGTGCTACTGTGTGGAGCCTGAGCCTCTTCTTACTCACATTATTTACTACAGCTCCTCTTTACAGAAGGCTGCCAGTACTCCTTACATAACTTTGCAATAATTTGAATCTAATCATAGTAACTTCATGTCAACTAAGGATTGTAACTTGAAATCTGGCTAGCATCTTACTCTCTGCTATTATCATAAACTCTCTACTCATCTAAAGAACTACTGAGTGTAATTAGAGTAGTAGAAAGTTCCAGCCAAAACTTCAGAGCTGCAGTCTGGGCAGTTCTGATGTGCTCAGCAAGGACAGTTTATGCATAGCTGCCTGCTATGCAGATAGCTGCTTTATCTCATCTTGGCACCAAATTTATTCAGAGGGCAGTGCTGAGTTAATCTGCCATCCTGGGAGACCTAGTTTGGTGACTCAAAAACTATCAAATTATTCCTCACTGGCAGAGATTTCTGTAATTTCTTTTTGTCTTATGTGACAACCATAAAGCCAGTCAGTATGAGTTGATGGCAATTTTTTTGAAGTGACGGCTTTCTCTGATCTGTCTTTGTGACCCTTGTGGAGACACCTTGGGTTGCATTTGCTCTTTCGAAGGAAAGTGCTGCCTGTTGCCTCACCTCAGGAGAGCCGGCAGGGCTGCGGCAGGCTCGGCACAGAGCTCCGCGGCCAACCTTTCATTGTGTCAGGTCTGCCTTTTCACAGGCAGAACACTTGAATCGCAGGAATATGTCCCAGCATTTTAAGATACTGGTGTTTGTGATGTGAAATACTAACTAGACATATTATTTTAAACCTGTGAGTGTAATGGCGTATTTTCTGCTCCCTCTCCCATGGTTCTGAATTTCAGTGCCAGCTATGCATTTGACCACGGGCTAACAAACTCTGTGTGACTTTTTAGCAGACAACTATTGTTTTTACTTTCTCAGTATGTAGAGGCTTGCAGTAAATAATGGCTATGGTAGGGCAAGTACGAGTCTAATGGATAGTGCATAAAGATTAGCAGTCAGATGTGCCTGCTGGTTTGAAAAAGATATGTTTAGTGCAGTGTACAGAGCCCTGACCCCAACTTCGTGGCACATTGCCCAGAGAGTGAAATCTAGTCCAACAATAAATCACCAGAATTTGTTCTATTTGACTGTGTTAAAGCAACAGTCTGTAAAAGCTAGGACCACCAACTACGTTGTTCCTGCTGCATATCTGCTGTAACCAAATCACCGCTGCTTTTTATAAGCCAAATGTTACTTAGATGACCAAGAATATTATTTAGCAAGTACAGGACTGTGCTGTTCATCACTCAACAATCTGCGCTTAATTTTCAGTACATCCATATCTAGTTTCCCTGGTGAAAGTTTCACCATATTGAAACCATATTTTGTTGCTTTTCACATCTTAAAACTCTTCAGCTCTTGCTATGAAAATTCTAGACATCGTTTCCAGTTACTTAAAAAAACCCACACCAAACCTTGAGATAACGCATCATTTCAGCTTGCCCTAAACAAGATAAGAATTTAAAGAACAGTTAATTGTGTTGCAAAAGATTTCTGTTGTTGGAGCCTAATGCTGCTGGACCAGACTTTTTCCTGCTTTTAGTGATCTTAAGAAATATCTTGCTTTTACAGCTTGTAACATTTCAAACTCTTTTTGGTTTGTTTTTTTAATGTGGAAAAGAGGACAAGACGGCAGACTTCGAAGAATTCAAGTGAATTTCTTAGGAGTGTTATGCATATAGCCAAATTTTTTTGGGTGGGGTGGGAACAGGGATATTTTGCCTAGAAAACACTGTGCAGCTTAAAACTACTGTCAGTAACATTTTCAGTTTACAAAAGCAGTGAGCTCTCGCATTTCTCCAGGTTACTTCTCCACGCATTGGAAAGATACTGGAAGTATAAACTGTGACTGGCTAGTCGCCTTTGGATGGGTAAGAGCCACATTATTACCTGAGTTAAAGAGTAACCAAGCCTCTCTTCTTATTTGACCATATGATCACCCTTCTGAATGGGAAGACTGGCTGAAAGGTCATCGTAGCCTTACAGATCCAGGGAGACACTGGGATGTGTTATGGGAGAGGTATCTTGACTGACCAAGTGGGCCTGTGGTAACCAGCAAGCATACAAATGGTCTAGAAATAGCCTTACATGGGATCATTGATTAACATTAACTCCAAGCTAAATGTGTTATTTATAGTACAATATTGGATTTTGCCTTTTTTTTTTTTTTTTTTTTTTTTTCAATGGAAAAAACAGAGTAATTGGTTCCTATGGTAAATTTCTATTTTAAAAGACAGCTCAGAGCACTCACACAAACACAGACACACTAATGGCCTCATGCTGCTCCACTCACTCGCAGACCAGGATGGAGGTCCACTAGTGAAAATACACATACAATACATGTACATATATATATATATATATATATGTATATGTAAAAATGTGTGTGTGTGTGTGTGTGTGTGTATACAGCCCCTCCAGCCAGCAGTCTGAGCCTGGTTTCTGCACTCACCCACCCCACACACATGTGCAGCCCTTACCTAGGAAAAGAGTTAGAAAGGGATTTAATAAGAAGACAGGAGAGAACGTACTGATCATCTGCAGAGCACAGACAGACAAACCAATCGACTAGCAGCTGTCTACATGCAACCAGCTCTTTTTTATCCCCTTGCCTTTCCATTTTCCTCCACTTGCTCCTCCCCAAATCTTCTAGATCCCTCCCTTTCCCCACCTGTAGGTCCTTCTCTGGTAAGGTGGCCTGATGGCTCCTGTGATGGGCCCGGTGGAGTTCCTGTCCCCTCCACAACTCCATCTCTCTGTAGTCCTTTCCGTGGATGCAAACAAGGTTTTTATCATACAACCTAACATCATCCATTAATAGTGTGCTAGAAGTCCATAAAATAGGAAATTTCAATAAAAATTTAATGGCTTTTTGTGAAACATTCATCAGGAGACCAGCATCTCACTTGGACGATGTATGACTCCAGAGTGGGGATGTTGGGCATGTTCTTAATGCACATCAACAGGTATGAGGGGGCGGATGGGAATAAAAAGTGGCTTGGTACACTCTTTGTCTCCAGGTCTCTCAGGTTCTGAGAACTGTTCTAGCTGTGGGCATAAGTCTGAGCGATTTGGACTGTCCTGCACTCTGCCTTCACTGCAGCCACAGAATGGGGCATGGTTGTCGAGTCTGAAATGATCTCTGTAGGACGCCCCCTTTAAGAGCTGCCCAGGTTCCAAGTCAGTCTGACGTTCTCCTGAATGGGTAAATGTTTTCCAGGAGCTGGTGTGTTTTCCTTAAAAGCGGTTCAGATTGTTGGGTTGGTAGGGATGTACCAGGTCAGTCCTTAAGGCTATCAATTTTTACAGCAGGTTTTGTGCAGCTTTAGCTGATCTTAGCAGAGTATTTTGAAAAAACCCTCAGCTATACTGGGTTGGATTCTGCAGAGATTTGCTACTTTCTCTGCAGTAGACACTGAAACATGGAAGAACTGAAGTTAATTGGGGAAGTCTGTGGGATGAAGATGGCAACTAAAGAAGTGAAGGGCCAACTGTTTTGGGAAATCTGAGCTTTAACAAGCTCATCCTGCTACCTTTTAGCATCACTGAAAAGTGAAGGACTGCTACCCTATGTCTATCTTGGCTCTTGGTGTATCACACCTCTGACATATGGCTCTCTTTTACAAAATAAACCCAGAATATACTAAATTTTTTTGACATTGTGGGTCACGTGTTTCAGTGTCATCCATGCTATTGGAGGCGCTACTGTCATTTTTGCTCCTGGAACGAATATACTTTCATCTACTTAACAGGGAGCTTTTATGGGATACTTCCACATGCTTTCCACTCATTTTTCTCAATGAGCTGTGCAGACAAATCCTTCAAAGGGCTTTGGCTTTAGGCTGCTGTTGCCTCTTCTTGGAATGGTGTGGCTAAAACATGTCATGCAGACCCTCAGCACTCACTGCTGTGGCAGAAGAGGTACCTCTATCATTTTCATATGCCCACTTGTATACAAACGCCCTTATTTTTAAAAAAGGCACTTACACATCTCTTCAACAAAGATCTAAATATATATGCCTCAATATATTTTATTTGCCCAAAGCATGTGTGTATGCAGAGCAGAGTTTGCATAAAAATAAGTCAATGGATAATATTTGCAAATGTCTCTCACACCAGCAAAAGTTATCACTAGAAATCAGCACCCACTTTCTAACGAGATCTATTTATTTATCAGAGCTGCTACTAAAATGCTACAAAAATGTCTCTGAGATCGCTCAGCTGACTTGCAACTCATTTGAGATAGTGCAGAGATTTTAGGTACCACTGAGTACAATGCAACGTGAACACTTTTAGGGTTCTAATCCTCGTGCTTGTTTGCTTAGGGAAAAAACTTCTACCAGCTGGAATGATTGCTTTTTCAGTGCCTTAAATCAAACATACCTGGAGGCCTCAAAATGAGAAAAATAAATATTTGCAAAAAAACCTGTCTGTTTGCAGGGCTCTCCTTAGCCTGGTTCCTCTCCGACACTTTCATTTTCCTGCCTGTACACTCCTTAGAAACTTAAAAGGAATACAGAGAGATCCTGGACACCTAAAAGCAGCTAATAGGCAGGGCTTGTGAGTTGGAGGAAGAGATTAAAAGCAAGAACAGGATAGTCTTTCAAGGGTGTTTTAACCTTTCTACATGCTTGACTGCTTTGAGCTCATCCTGTTTGATAGAAAGAACCAATATTAAAGTAAACCAGAAGGGCAAAAATTTGCAGTTTACTACACTTAATAAAAAGGTTTAACAAACACTTTCTGTTTATTCCTTGCTTGGAGGAAAAGGCTGGTCTTTCATAAAATGCCTTATTGTATTTTCACAGAAATAAAAAAGTGCAAAACTCAACAATCTTTCTCCCACCGTGTTTAGTTATTTGTGAGGAGGAGTGTTTACATATGGTAAAAAAAGGCAGATACACTTGCAACCTTGCATTTTTTGTTGTTTTTGTTCACGTGACAGCATTTTTATTGGAACATAGATGTTGAAGGGATCTCTTTGGGTCACTGGGTGCAAACCCCTGCTATTGCAGCCAACGTTAATATATGTGGATAATCCCCACCATAAAAACTAATCAAAGTCTGGAGAAGTCAGATTTAAAACCTACCAGAAGTTTTTTTTTTTCAGAATTTCATTCCTGTAATGATTACAGACCTTTATCTAATGTCCAGGCTAAATTTGTCTTTATCTTTTCTTACTAGATAGTTATATGTTAACATATACTGTGAAAGGAGTAAATTAACAGAGGGATATTGTAACAATTTGTGAATCCAGTTAAATTCTCCAGAGCAGGGGATGCTGTGCCAATACAAATATTTGCATGGCACTAAAAATTAATGTATGTGGAAGAACATAAATCGAGTAATTCAGTGTGAGCTTTTAAGACTTCCAAATGATTTTTGCATCTCACTTGAAGAACGTAAAAGATATGTTGGTAGAAATCTCTGAAAGTGCAACCAGGCACGTTGCTCATATGCTACAGGTTATATTTTAAAAAAAACACATAATGACAGAAATAATTTTGTTTGTTTGTTATTTTCATTCATGAAAAAACCAGTGTAAAACTATTACTTTTAAAGAAACTTTGAAATTAACTGTAAATAGTTTTGAAGGATTGAAAGTTTATAAACATGCACATATGAGAGTCTATTCATCCTGTGATGTGGGAATGGCCAAGTCCTGCACAGACTGTGCCCCTTTCACAAGCCACATAGGCACAGGGGGACAGGGAGTTTCTCATCCATGAGGGTAGGCACTTCTGCAGGCTTGTGGGGAAGATGTCTGAATTGATTTCTGAAAGAGACATGGTGGTATCCAAACACAGGCTAGGCTTTCTGTAAAGGGTACCTCAACCTCTTTTGCCCTGCTTCAGGGAAAATGAGTCATGGGATTTGGTGGTGGTTTATCCCTCACCCTCTTGCTCTCATGGTGCCCAGGGGCAATTGGTACATTACTCTTTGCACTAATATTTCTACCAAGGTGGTCAAAATACATTGTTTGAGGAGTGTTGCAGCGGACTGATCCTTATCCTAGATCCTCCTTGCAGCTGACTGGCAGAAAGAGAAGGTAGTACAGCTTTGAACTGATTTCTGCCACCCTTAGAAAGCTGCTGGTGGAGTGATGATATACTTCATATTGGGATGCAGTAACAAATGTGATGCATATTCTAAACGTATACATGGAGACACTGCTCAAGTACTTGCACAGTCTGGCTACTGGGACTATGTCATCCGTTATAGATAATTCTCTATTTTGCAACAGCTCGTGTGTTTTTATGTTCATTCAGGTATTAAGAGAGTGCCTCATTTTCTGCAAATATCCATATTTGTAGAACAACAAAAATCTGAGGATCCCAGCCACAGATTGCACTTGTGCTGCAGTGCAGGACACGGAGAATTTCAGGGACCCACCGTGATTATTATTGACGTTAAGGTAATCTGTCTTGTTCTACTCCACAAAGTTGTGGAGTAGAACTTGTGTAAGTAGTACTTGTGGAAGTACTCGCCTGGGATTCCTTGGGTGTTCATCCTTGTTATTGCCAGGCTGGAATCTACGAATTTCAGAAGTTTAAAGCTGTGGCCATTCTTTATCACCACAAAGGTATGGCAGCTTTTAATCCCACAAAAAATGTTATGAAAGCTAGGCTGGTTCCTTTCCAACCCTCTTATTTTGATTATCACTAAAGCTTATAGCACAGTTTCCAATCTACACTTGTTCGGTGTCACTGATCTCTACCAAGTAGCAACAATTTAACTGTTTATCTCCAAAGGGACTATGGTATACGCATCTGCAAGTGTATTTTGGAAGCTTGATTAAGAAATGGAATCCTTCTGTACTTGTGAAACAGATACAGCTTCAAAGGAAGGCCGGGCAAATGTAGCTGAAAGGTTTCCACAAACATTGAGGCTTATATTACAGTCAGCAGCAGCGGTTCTGCCACATCCATGCCTCCTCTTGCTCCTGAAACATTCATGCAAGTATAGATTTGTTCAAGCAGACATCTACAAAGAGACATAGTTACTTAGAGAGTTCTGTGTCTAAAGAAATCACTATTTGTAGTCTTTTTAACCTACCTTTACTCTTGTTTACAAAGTGTCCATCATCCAAAAGGGATGAAAAACTGTCACACAATAGAGGCAAAGTGTTAGAAACAGTAGTAAGCAGACAACCGACTTTCCCATTATATCCTATAGATTGTATTTGCTTGGTATAATCATTATTTGCTTGGTATGATTATTCAGTCAGTATCTTGACAAAATCACATAGGCCTATACACTATTCCTGAACAGGGGAACTGAGTTATAAAATGTACTGAAAGCAAACAATTTGATGATTATTGTGAAAAATACAGCTTGACAACAAATATGCTTATTAAAATGGACACACTTTATTATTTTCTATGAGAGGATAAAACAGATAAAAGAGTGGTATTCATGGAAGTGTTTGGGAGGTTTGGCAGTCAGTGATCCTGTGTTAGCGATACGGTAATGGGAAGTTCTGCAGAGGAAAAAATGGTAACAAAGAGGAAGTTAATGATGCTCACGTATAAAACACACTGAATAGTGGTCTAAGGAAACCGTTATCAGTGCCTAAATGTGGAGAGGAGCAATCAGGCAGCTATCTGTCAGCCTATAGACACTTGCACACAATTGTACTTCAGCTGTCCACAATGGTTTAAAAATAGTTCAAAATATTTTAATAGAATAGTTCAAAATTGCCACCTATGACCCAGGCATATTCTTTGCCTAATGATTTCCAGCCACCCACTGTTCCTGACCAGGCCAGCTCTGAAGGAACAGTAAGTACTGTTTTTGTTTTACAAGATAAATCCCTAAATGAAGCATTCCCAGTCTCTGGAGAGCCCAATAGGATCTAATCCCTTGATGTGCCTGCTTTTTATTAAAATGTATCAAAATGGCAGAAAAACAGGTCACACAGATACTGTAAACCGGATACTTTTTCCCAGATTACGTGTGCAGACTTAGAGGACAGCATGCAGATTTACGTAGACTAACCATTTCTGTAAAGAAAAAAAAAAAAATCAAGTATCCAACTCTGGGTCCTGGATTCTCAAGTTTTCTTGGACAAGGTTGGACTCATTACTGAATTAATTCACAGATATTGACTTAGTCCAATATTTTTATCACAGAAGTTACATGGATTTGAATGGACAGAGTTGCATCATTCCTCAACACTGGCAGCATTCTGTCTTCCCCCTTCACTTGTTTCCAACCAGAGAGGAACAGGAATCTGAAATCAAAGCCAGGACTGTTGACTTTTTAGTAAGGGGTTCCCCTTTTCTTTTCTTCTGAGCAAGAGGATTCTCAGCTGAATGAGTTGTGGCTAAATCTGCAGACCTGGTGGATTTGGTCTTGGGGATTTGTTCCAGGGCTCTGAAGAGCAAAGTAGTGGGGTAACGCTGCAAGCTTTGTGTGTGGAACATGTCAAACTGTCTGTCAGCTCTAACGCAGACATAGCTGTTGGAAAATGAATAGTCTGATTTAAACAGTTGTATGTCTATGGATGACCTCAAATAATTAAATACAAAGACAAGTGCAATTTGAGGCAAATACAATCCCAGGTGCTCAAGACACTACACCCTGCTCTGCTGGAATATCTAAATGCTCCTGTGAGCTGCTGTGTGACTGAAGAGCTCGGTAAGGAAGAGCTTGACTATTCATACATGGGCTAACACCGGCATTCAGAGAAGAGCAGTTATCAGAATGAATGATCTAAGACCTTCATAGTGGTAAAGGCAAAATAAATACACACCCCACCCCCACCCCCAAACTAGCAGGAGATTAAATGCATGCCTTTTTCCTTTGGAAAGGTGTTAAAATGCTGTGTAAGATCCTTTTTGTACTTCATTGGTTACACTTACAGACCAGTGGAAATATCTACACCCAATGAAAATCACAGTGTGAACCGGAAATTTCTTTCCTATTTTAAGAGTCACTGCCTAGAAGACTGGAGCATGATTTTGTGTGTCTCCCCATTGTCTGCTGGTGAATAAAAAGAGAGTGCTCAGCTATAATTCCTGGCCCTATACTGCTGAGTTTGCAGTAAAACCCTCTTTGAATCAGGGGATAAGAAGAGCTACATTCTGTTGGAGTTATCACAAGTTCTGAATGGCCTTGATAAACAGCACAAAGACAGAAATACTTCCCTTTTGACGTACAAGCGTTGTCCTTATTATAAGGTCTTTGCACACAGTATCACCAAGCCCTGATTTTGACTGCATGTTTCCAGATGCTAACTTAGTAGAGATATCAATGAAGGATAATGTTTGAAGAACTTCTGTAGATATGCAGTTTGCTTCTCTTTCAGGCAGTCTGTCCATAAATATTTTGAGCTTCTATAATCCACATTTAATCCTTTCAAAAACTAGAAAGAGATAATATTTAGTTTAGCAAAAAGCAAGTTATATATCTTCTGGAATATTTACTTTTCTGGAAAAGTCTCTCGACCTTCTGCTTGTGTCATCTTATTTCTGCTTTCATTGGGATCTTTTAAGTTTCAGCAGCTATTACATATTTATGATAATACAGTAGTGCCTGAAAGCCTCAGTCACTCTCTTGTGTATGAGGACACCTCATACCTGCAGTGTGAGAACTTCTGAAGAACATTCTAAAGACATTGTGCTCTGAAAAGACAAGGTAGTTGGTAAGGAAAAAAAAAAATAAATTCTTCTTTCAGTGGTACTGGGGAAGGAGAGGCCAGATTCATGAAGTGAATTGCTCAAGTTCAAATGAGAAGGCTGTGGGAGAATTTGGATTTTGCAAGTCCCAGACTACCAACTTAACCACAGATCTGTCTTTCCGCTGAATATAGACACCACACAGACGTGTCCAACCTGTGAATCTTGAACCTTTGTGGCTGCCCAGGTGCAAGTCCCATGCTGGGGTTATACCACACCACTGGTAGTGGGACTGTGCTGATGCAGGTCTTATGAATACTCTGAAACCCTAGCTGTGGGATGAAGTGAGCTTATAGGAACAACCAAACTGCTAGGCTGGCATTGCTTGGACTCCTCCAGGGCAGCTGTTACCCTTTTTCAGTGGTGTCCTGCACTGGAGAGGTGATACTCCTTGCAGAGCCATTCTCATTCCCCTGCCTAGGGACCATCCTAGTTGTTACTTGTCTAATCCAGAGATCTTTAGCCCTGTGTGGAGTTGATATGTAGGTCATAGGGCTGGAAACATGTACACAGCTGCACTAGGCTGGATTAAACATCTAGTGTTAACTACTAAAGAAAAAAGAAATTTGCACCGTTGCATATATTCTCTGAGTGTGGTTCTTTAAATATCCCAGAGTACTCCTTTATGTCCACCTCAGTTTCTTATTTTTTTGTGGTTCCATATGCTGGACATTTCTCAATTATTTGCTTTCACTGTGCAAGACGCTTGGCTCCTTGGTTATTGTTCTGTTGTACCATCATTTCACCTTATGGGAAGGACCTTTCCCTCTACCTCCCTAACACAGCTTTTCTACTAGTAGCTTTTTTATTGATGTCATGACCATGACACACTACTGTACCATGCTAGTGAACATGAAAGAAATATTTAGCCATGAAGTCCTACAGTCTGCAACTATCAGCAGTCTTCTCATTGAGCAGCCACAACTTCCACTACTACTGTCCACCTGTGATGGAGAAGCAAAGACAGCTGGAAAGGACAGCCCTGCCTGCAGTGATGGAGATATGTAAGGCTGCAGACTGGTCTGATTGCACAGATAACACAGATCTTGGCCTGTACACCCACCAGTCTGCCCAAGTGAATCTGAACAATTGCAGATGGGTATATGTTGATAAATCATGATGGTAAATAGATGAGGGTTCCTGTTTCCACATTTGTCTTCTGGTTGCTCTGCTGAGATGCTTCAACTGAGCTTTTGATGATGAGAGAGTGAGAGGTTGCATGAAACAGTTATCCTGCTCCAAGCTCCCCATCCCTGAATGGACTATTGTGGGGGAACCTATATCACGAGAGAGCATTTGTTGTAAGACCTCATCTGTATAGTTTAGGCTAAGCCCTGATTTAAAATTGGCTCTTAGCACAACACAAGTCCAAAAATAGATGAAACACATTTATTCATACTTTAGCTGAAATTAGCATGCCAAAAACAACTCTGTTGAAAAAGCATAGCAAAAACTGTATTTCATTTGCTGCTAGTACTGTTATCCTATCTCTGTGAAACTGATTTCTGGTTTACAATAACAAATTAAACAAAAAAAACTCATAAGAGCCAGTATCAATACAGTTGACCCAACTCAACTTGTTCAAAGCAAGGAATCAACTAAGAAGTAGTGTCACAGACAGAATGCTGTAAAAATCTTTCTTACTTGTGAGTTTAGTAGTAATTTAGGTTAAAATGGAAATAGATTTATCTTGCTTCATGTACATGAAACCATTTTCTGGTGAACCCTTTCCTGTTTGGTTTTTTTTTTTTTTTTTGGTTGGTTTTTTTTTGGTTTTGGTTTTTGTTTTTGTTTTTGTTTAATTTTCTTCAGTTTGGGTAATTAAGCTTTCTTGAGAGGGGAAGACTCAAAACCTCCACTCTGAAAAATGTTCTGGCCCTATATAAGTAGGTAGTAATTCCCACTGATTTTGCAGGACTGAGATTCCAGCTGCAACTTTCTTCCAGTCTCACTGGAGGGAACACATGTGAAGTAGGGCAGAAGGGTAGATGAAGAGAAGGATAGCTTTTGTGCTATATGGTTTATTTGCTTTGGAGTTTTTCAGATCCCATTTTAAGAAAAAAAACCAAACCACTATCTGTGGTTTCAAGGTGCTTTGATTGTTTATTTGTTTCTTAAACAGGGGAAGCCTGCAACATTTCTGAAAGCCACCTGAAAATGCTGAAGAGTGAGTGACAGTATGGCTTATTTTACAGACACACTTCAGCTCCATGTTTTAGCACATGCCCAAATCTAAGCTAATTCATATTTCTAGCATTGCTCTAGTGCTTGAGTGCCTTGCTGCTTCTGAACCATAGTATTCTACGTATTGTAATCATTCCAATGAAGCTGAACTTTACATTCCTTTCTGAGCTCGTAAAATCAGTTCTCATGAAATATGAGAAAGCACAGCACACCTGAACACTGAGATCAAAAAACACTATTAAAGGATCTCAAGATATTTGAAATGCATGTCAGGCTTTATGAAATATGTAAAACATACCAAAACAAACAGGAACCCTACCACCAAACCTGTTCTGTTTGTTTTAAGCAAAGCATCTATTTTTGACATAGACTATAATATTAAGTGTCCTCACAGGTAAGGCTTCCTTCTAAGTTAATTTCTGCTACTTCGATATGAAAGTATGGATGTTAAATTATGCATTTCTTTTCAGTTACGGGGAATTTTCCCCTTCGGAATTACAGGGAGAGCAAAGGCTGCTTTTGCCTCTCCATGGGGCCACTGTGTGCTCTGCAGTCTGTGTGCTACAGTGGGGAAGAGCTGTGCCACCCGACACTCATATACATTATCACTGTGACCCCACCTGACCATTTACAGGAGGGTAAAAAACTGTGCTACTTTCTGTGAATGCAGCTCACTGCATGTAGGGAGGAATTTGGCCAGACACAACTGTACAACAGATGCAAATAACTGTCATGTTTTCCTGTGACAAACTTGTTCGACGCATTTTTGGACTGGATTCCACTCAGAGCCATGTTGGCTTTTTAAAAGCCATCAGCCACAAAACAACTCGCAAATATTTTTTTTCTTGATTGTCTGCGCTGCTTTCCTCTAATGGTATTTCTGTTAGCAGTTCTGGTTGTAGAGGTTTTGAGGCGGCTATCTCATAATCTAATTCATGTCGATTAGTTGTCCGTCCAGACAAAAGCCCTCTTATTCAGTTTGTGCAGCTAGCTCCCAATAAATCTTTCTTGTGCTCTATCAGCACATATGGCAGCATTTTTCCCTCAGTCCTCATTTTGTAGCTTTTATCAACAGCTCCCCTCAGGAGACCAAAACCTCTTTCCCACTCTGTCTTTATTTTTTATGTTCTTACCCATGAGAGTAATGTAATAAAGAGTGAGTGAAGCTGAGTAATTACACACGTGTGTCCATTTTAACTAACATTTAACTAAGCCGTTTTGTCAGTATGAGCACACAGCATTTAACTCTCTGTTCAGGGAAATGGATCAAAGTGAAGATGACATGTTTCTCCACGGGATTAAGAAACCGACTGAAGAAGTTTGTAGGGAACCAAAAACAAAGAAACACAAAGAAAAGAAACTGAACTTCTTAGAGCTGAGTTTGCTCTGAGTTTGGTGGTGGCTTGTGGCTTGCCTGGGGACTATCTCATGAACGAGCCTGGAGCTTTGCTGCTTGGGAAGGTGCTGGGTGCCCAGATTTGTTACCCTTATTGGTGGCCTTTGGTCACTATTGTGATTAGCATGGGGACAAGGTGACCCAAGTGACAAGAGGCTTAAAATGAAGTATCTTACTGAGAAGTGTGTGCTAGTGAAGTATAACAAACAAGCCGGTGCTGTGGGGGGAGTTCAGGCAAGAGAACGTTAAAAGTTTGTATGAGCTAGGGAAGGTAGAACCACAAACCCCCAAAAGATGGCCTCTCAACTTCACTGTTAGATCTGCCCTTTTCTGGCATGTGCAGGGTCTGTTCCCAGATAAGAACCTTGAACCTAGATGGTTTTGATCAAGTCCTGGCCTCTAGCTGAAGGAAATGTGTCCCAGGTAGTGAAAACCAGTCAGAGGCCAACATGAGGGACACTCTCCCTGAACTCATGAAGCAAGTATAAAATCTCCAGGAAAAAAATGCCTGCAGGGAAAAGCCCCTGGAAGTAGATGAGTTTCACTAACATGTAGGCCTCCAGAAACAAGGAATGAAAATGCTAGCAGTTGCCAGAGGTAGGAGCACAGTGCCGGTGGAGGCAGGCAGTTGCCCTTCCCAGCTGGCAGCCCACTGCATTCACAAATCAGACTGTCCTCACTGCATGCAGTAGAGCGCTGGGTCTGGTGACAGAGGCTGCAGGACTGCGTTCTTCAAAGGCTGGGAAGTTCACGACTAGTGCATGTTAGAGAGGAGCCAGGGGTGTTGGAAATGTTTGGCTGCTCTTCCCAAGAGGAATGATTCATCTGCCAGCCAGCCCCAGAAGTCCACACAAAGTGTGGTCACCCAAGAACCCCACATGAGACATTGCACAGTGGCTGCCAAGGGCCAACAGCTCCTTCAGTTGTACTTTGCACTGAAGATTCCTATGAACGGTAGAAGTTCTGAGTGAGGATCTGGGAATGATCTGAAAGAGATGAGGGCACTCACCCCTGTCTTTGCAGCTGAAGATAAAGATCAGATATGAATGGATACGTCCCGAAAGCAAAGACTCGCTTAAATGATATTAAGAGGTTGTTGCTGTGATGCTATTGACATATCCTCAGCTGTGGAAAGATTTTTCAAATGGATGCTGAAAGCAGATGAAGTTAATTTCAGGAATACTGGCTGAGTGGCTAACTCCCATGAGAAAGCTTTAGATTCAGATTGACGCATGGTGACGTAGCAGGAAAGACAGACGTGTCAGCAGGGTCAACGCTCTCTAAAAGGTTGTTTAGCAAAACTGACATGTATGTGCTCCAAGGGCAGGACAAGAACTAATAGTTACTCATTTAGCTAAATTTTCAACAGCTGAATCATCTTTATAGCCTGATAGTCAGAGGACAGCCAACCTTTCTTCTTTTGTTCAAAAGCTTCCTGTTGATCTACAGGAGAGTTTTCTAGGAGATATAATCACATCAAACTCAATCTAGGCAACACGGTATAACAGCTGAGTCCATGGTGATTTTAAATAATACTTTAATGTAGCCTATTTCCTTTCAGAACAGCCTTAAAGAAATTATTTAGCTTCTCAGTTCTGACGTGCAAAATAATGATAATATTTAACTCCCTCATAATTAAGGTTGGAGTAATTAGTATTTATGCAGACTCCTAAATAAAACATAACCTGTTCACAGGTCTACTTGTATAATCACAGTTAATCTTGCCATCAGAATAAATAGACCACTTGTATATACGTTTAATGGTGAGGAATTTGCACAACTGTGGATAACAGCACTCTCTGTTCTGCTATCTGCACCTTTCAAAAATGAAGTGATAGTATGACACCCGTGGGCACGTACACGTATATATGTTCTTAACTTCAGATAAATAGGTAAGGGCTTTCCAGTTAAATACTAAACTTTGTGGCCGTAGGGAAACAAACACTGATGGCAAAGTTAAAAACAGCAAATATATAATATTCTTATGTCAGTCTATACATATAGATTGAAAGGATACACAAATTGTAAAAATCATTTATTTTGGCAGACTAGTTTATTTATTTATTAATATATGTTAATATATATAATATCTATAATAACTAAAATTATTTAGTTTGGCAGTCTATTTCTGTCAAGCTCAGAAGAAAATAGCATGTGATTTTATATTAACAAGATGACTGAGGTGTTAAGACTTTTAGAATGTAAAGAAAGATCACATTAATTACCAAACTGAGACTTTATAAAATTCAGGAAATGCTCAGGGTAGTTTATTCATGTAACTTCCACCTATTGTTTCTGCCGTACCCATTGCACCTCCTCCCACAGCTGAAGTTGGTACATTGTCCTGCCTTACCCGTTCGAGTTATGCTGGGTGGACATCTAGGAGATTTCAAACATTCAGCATTAACTGCAGTATTGGGAGAATCTTCAGCAAAATTTATAACTCCTATGCAGAAAATTTGTCCATGACATCTCTGGAGACTTTAGAAAAGCTTAAGGGGCAAAAAGATTGCCATCTGGCAGCAGCTACCTGTCTGAGTACTCTTCAGGGTGATGCCAGCTTGAGGAGGGAAAAGAGAGGGCTGCATGTTTGTGAGAGGAGAGAACTTGGGCAGAGGCCAGATCTTCTCCACCAGTTCTCAGCCAAGGAGAGTGTATTTATGGACCATAACCTTGAGTCTGTCTTGAACTCATCTCTTTGCTGTAACGTTGGAGGAGAGAATCTGCTGTGCTGGTTCTAGATCTTGAATGAGGATTCTGAATTTCTGAAGAGTAAATTCCTTCCATAGTTTTGGACTTATATAGCATGGAAGATTTAGGCTCCAAACCTTATTGTGTTACACTGGTGTCCGTGTAAACCAGGTAGGAATTACATTACATAACACATACTGCTATTCCATCAGAAAGGCAATGTATTAATCTTTTTTAAAATAGATTTTTTTACTGGAAAATGATTTAAGGTAAAAGGCATTTTGCAGAAGAGGATCAGTATTTGCAGAACTTAAAATGTAAACAAAAGCAAAACAAACATACTTCAGGTATCCAGGCCCCCAGAACATAGGTTGGCTCCAGCAACCGTACTGTAATATTTTTTTTTTCCCCCTGTGTATTGAAGTTCACAGTGAGAAAGAAGCTGTGTCTTTTCTTGGCCTTGTTTGAGGTAATATTAACCTTTGCCAGTTAGGCTTCTTCACTTTGGGTGGGCTGAGATCCACTAAAGTTAGCCATGCTAATTTTCATTAAATTTCTTTCCAGTTCTCTTCAACTTATTCTGTTTTCAATTAAAACTCTTAGTTATTTCATTAAAATGAGTAATCAGAAGTTGGTTGTGCCATTTAAAACCACCATTGCTGACTCTGGCCATGTAATCTACTATTAAGCACCAATAAGTCCACTGGAACAGATAAAGTTATGCTGGTACCGGTGTTTAATAAGACCAAAGTTGGGGTTTATGAAGTGTGTTTTATAAAAATACAGAAGACTGAGCTCTTTGAAAGACATATTGTTACACTTCTGCAGCTTACTTCACTGCAGATCTTCAAAGGTTGCTCTTCCAGGTAAAAATAAAATAAAAAACGAATGCTTACTTTCATCAAATTTGTGTTACCAGAATGGCTATGGAATCACTGTTTAAAAGCATATATGAATTCAACTGATGAAAATCAGTGTGACTTTACTGAATTTCTATTTCTAACAGTAAAAGAATTGTTTACCATCCTCCTTTGGAAAAGAGTTTTCATTCTGGTCCACGCATATCTTTTCCCATCCCATAACGCTTTAATGCCATGTTTATTGAGATGCATCAGAGAGAAAGTACCTTCCAAATTTGTATCTGATTGACACAGTCATTCCACTATATTGTATTCTGACTGTATTCTCTGTATGGTGCTATTACTAATCAGAAATGAATAAAGCTGGATTTGAGATATGTCCCTTAATGCTGGATGAAGGTGACCTTTGTATACAAGTACTTCCTTAACTTATAGCTATGATACCAGTATTCCATAGCAAAACAAGTGGGAAGAGTGAAAAACAGTGAAAATAATTTTTTAAAATGTTTTAAAATTTCCTTACTATCCTTGGAAAAAAGAATAGAATACCTCTTTTAAATTTTTCCCCATTTTCAACTAATGTTTAAATGCAAAAAAAGACAAAATTAGTTTAATTTTACCCTAGTAAGTTAAAATGTTTACCTGAGAAGACAAAATGCTGAACTTAAATGTCTAAATGACACTACCTGTAGCTGTTACAAGACAAGAAAACCTAAATTTAGCATGAAATAAATTAACACTTAAACTGTCTGATGCAGAAGGACTAGGCTGTCCAGCTCCAAACCACATGGTTTTATTCTGGCGCTTCTCATTGGCCATCTGTTCTTTGTTGTCTGTCCCAATTCCACCATCTGTCCCAAAAATTACACAGCATGATGACCTCATCTATGAAACTGCAAGAAGGCAATAGCTCTGTCAATCAAACCTAGTAAACAACCACCACTTCTTTCCTAGTTCTCTTTGTCCCCAGTGCTGGAAGCAAGGAATGCAGATTAATGCCCCAGATTTTTGTTCCACTTCTGCCTCTCTTTAAGCTCATCTAGCATTTTCACATGGGGATAGGAAGAAAAAAAAAAAAAAAGAAAAGAAAAGAAAAAGAAAGAAAGAAGAGACTGAGAAAACCAGCTGATGGAATTGGCAAAAGAAATAACATTACAGAGGATACCTACAACATGCAGAGAAAAAAAAAAATCCCGATCACTCAAGCGACAAACTTCTAACTTTGTTAATTTTTTTATGTTGAGTTCAGAAGAAAATGCCAATGCCTTTATTGGATGAATTTTAGGTAGTTCACACTAGATGGGATGAATTCTACTCTCAAAATATATAAGAAAAGACTTGTTCCTTTATCCTGTGGACTTGCATATGGCAAAACACCATATAGATGCTCTGCACCTGAGCTCCATTCTTCCCTCTTGTACAACTAGTTTATCTTCTTTCTTGTTTGGCTGAGCCATTCAACATACACCTGGCACCTGTATGCAGGCCAAGGGACATCTTGATTATGTCAGGGCTGCAGGCAGGTGGTGGGGTCCTGGCCCCAGGTGAAGATAACTACAAGGGATGTGAGAAATCACTGGAGGCAGCATAGCTGGAATTGCTGGACCTGACTGACAACAATGCATGAACCTGACAAAGGTTACAGATAGCACTGTGAAGGGCGGTTGGATTTCACAGATGTTTAAGAGAGAGTTGCTTAAGAACTGGTTGGATTTCACAGGTAATTAAAGGAGAAAATTAGGGATTTTGGCGAATACAGTCACACAAAGCCAGGAGTATTGGGGTAGCCATACCAGAAACAGCATATAAAGCCAGGAATACCTAGGTAATGGTATCAAAGCCACCAAATTTGGTTACAGAGGCAGCAAAACTGGGACTAAGGCAGAAGAAGTAATTATATTTTTTTTAGTCGTGAGAGGATGGAGATGACAAAAGCAGGGACAAGAGTAGGGAAAAGTGAGGTCAAGAAACTGGAAAAGGTATGCAAAGGTATGCAAGTGGTGTAATCAGGGCTGCCTGGGGGGTACCTTTTGGTCACCATGACCTTTAGCAGGACAAGAAACCAAACCTGTTTCTGACCATACCACATGTGTTGAATGAAATTCCTTGAACAGGAGGACTGGGACACCAGTGGTGCCTTCCTTGCCACCAGAGAAACACCTGGGATGAATGGATCAGGCATCCCAGTATCACTGTGCCAGTGCATGCTTCAGGAGCAACAGCATTGGTATCATCCTGTGTCCTAGCAGACAGCACAAATCTTTGCACCCTGGACTGTCAGGACCTCCTCTTTTCATCAAGTTTTTTTTCCTAAGGACTATGCTACTACTTTGTCAGTTTGCTGTCTCTCAAATTTATTTTATTACTGCTTGCAATCACTAAACTGCAGAAAAACGCTTGCTTAACTCTTGAGTTATAATGATGCTTTGATATTCTCTTGTTTGTATTTAAAGTATTTGTGGGTGAACATGAATATCAAAGTCAAAAATACCTATACCTTAACTTTAGTGTTGTGGTGAGGTCTTAAGATTGAAGAAACCTACTGCTTTACTTGTGGAAGCCAAACAAAATTTACTGTTCTTCCTATCAGTGATGTGAAGATAGTAAAAAGGTACTTCTTGGTTTCTGACTTCCGTGAGAGAAGGAGCACAGTGCCTCAGAGGGTTATGTACAGAGGGATGCTCCTGCCAAGCAGGAATGCAGCTGGGGCTGGTCATCAAAACCGGCTGAAACATCACACCTCGTAGGGCATAGGTGTTTGAGGTCAGCAGCTCATTAGACATTTCTGTACACTTGGAAACCAGATGTTGCAGTCCCTTGTTTGAGGGTAGATGCTTAACTGAGCAGGGCTCTCCTGTTACATGGAAGAAATAGTACCATCCATAGCTGGGCAGTCATCCTGAAAGGGAAGATTTTGGGTTCTCTGCCTCCTCAGACTGAAACATTCATACCTCACCTCCCGCAGTGAACTGAGCACCACGCGCACGTTGGATGCCTGGAAGGAGAGTAAGCAAGAAAAGGCCTGACTTTGCCGCCGAAATGTGAGGGCTCTAAGGAAGAAGAGGGTGTTCTTAGTGCAGTTGAAGCAGATTACATGAGACAGCTCTTGGATAGAAAAACACAAGGTCCGTAGAGGAGCTTTCAGTAGCCACTTGGCTGGAAGAATAGCACTTTACATGCGATTCAGAGTAGTTTGAATGAATGATGCATACTCCCAGGGGATCTAAAGGATTACGTCCTCTGGGAATCTGGCAGATCAGCCTGATCACCCCCTGGCTGAGGCTGAGCCCATCTACACTTGCACAGATGCTGATGAGTGACTCCTGCCCAGAGGAAGAAGTCCAGAAGTCAGATGGGTTTTATTTAGTTGTCTTTCTGCTTTAGTCCAAGTACTTTGTAAGTGACCCTATTTGGTAAGAATAGGGTGATTCCCTTTGGTGGGAGAGTCAGCATCGATTTTGTGCCGGTGCTGCCTCATTCACAAGCGTTGTATGGCATGCTTAACATGTGTTTGTAATAGGACTGTCGCCTTGTATTATTACAACTATAGGAAGCCCAGTATCTCACTGGTGCTAAGGAGAAAAAGAAAAATATATGATCTTTACAGGCTGTATTACAGAAGCTGAGTACACTACATATTATTTCATGTTTCAGAGACCTTCACCCAAAAGTATGTTACTAGAAGAGACATAAAGATTCCCAAAAGGAAGCCTCAGAGATTTATTCTTAAGGCACACTTTCCGAAAATTATGTAAAAGGCATCAGAACAGCGTACTGCTTTGCATGTTGCTGCCCATGGGGCACGTGGCAGATACTTTCCTTTTCCTTGTTTATGTGCAGTTTGTACAGTTACTGATTTTGTACCCCATCCTTATTATCTTGTGTGGTAGAATAAAAAAAATTGCACAGTAAATCTTCTCTTTCAGAGGTACTTAGGATCATTTATGATACTTCTGACCAGAAAGACTTATGGTTACTGGCCACTTTTTACTGTCTAGACCTTGCTATAAAATTACACACTGGTGGGTTAGCACTTTCTACATAAGCATAAATAATTACATTTTTCTCATTTTAGAATTGTTTTTCTCACTGCTTTTGTAAGACTTATGAACTTAGAAAGCCAAAGTTACCATCTTTAAACTGTTTTAAGAAGTACTGAAATCTCTTTCTAGATGTGACAACTGACCAGGAAGTCTACAAACCATGTGTGCCTCATTTAGGGAAGGTTTTCTCCACTTACATGGTGCTCCTTCTAACATCTTGAACCCTGTGAGCCACAGAAGAAAATAAGAAACTCCTACATTTATATTAATATTAAAAGATTTTTTTGAATGGTGTCTCTCTGAAAATGTGCTTGTCTTGGACATCCAGTATTACAGCAGGACTTGCAACATAAAAAATGATCTACTCAGAAAGTAATATCTCGTCTCTTTCCTCATAACTGCTAAATAAATTCTGTGTTTTTCTACTAGGAATTAATGCATGTTTGCTCCCTTTTATCTGCACAAAGAAGACTTTTCTTTTATGATTTTATTTACTCATCTGTATGCTAATTCCAAATGTAATATAATAAGTGCTTTAAAAATTTTTAAATAATGTTTACTTAATTTGCATTTTTTTCCCACAGAAATTATGTTAGAACTTCACAAAAATGTTATACATTTTTCCCACCAGAAATTTCAGCACCATTGTTTTTCTGTATGTGTGCATTTACATGTATTGTTTTCTTTTTTTTAATTTTATTTACAAGCAGTGATTTTGCTTATACTGTCATTCTCCGCTAATGAGAATTTGGTTTTCCTAAACAAATGAAGCTTACAGTACAGCCAGGACTTCACATGCAAATATAACATTAAAAATTCATTTATTGTGTGTGTTTACAAATGTTAAATTAACTGAGAAATATGTCAAGCAGCTGAAAGACAATGAATATAGCTTCAGAGAGTTCATTAGATATTCCAAAACATTTGGAACAAAATTACTAAAACTCAGTTAATATATTTCCACTGGCTGGGTTTCCCTCTTTCCATTCGTTTACACAGCAGAGAAGGGAAGGGGAACACGCGTGAGTGCCAAGTCCGTGATAGAAAGTATCACTGCACACCTCAGAGCTTCAGTTTTCTGTGTGTGCAAATGGGTGATTGTTAAAGCACTTACAGACCTGCTGGTCAAAAGTGCTAAATACAGAGGCAAGTATAATGTTTAAGTATTCAAACCCCTTTTGGTTTAGCTGTATAAGGCAATCCAAACAAAAAGTCTCTAGCAGACTCTTGTAGAGACCTACAGAAATTATTTTTAAGCGGGCAAAGTGCATTTGAACTTCACACATGCAAAGTAGAAGGGCCCTAAATGTATGGTTTTAAGCAATTGTTTTCTAACTCAGGATATCTGTGTCAGATGGGTAAAAGAATATGCTAAATACCTAAATAAGGCTTCCTGGAACCAGGGTCCTGGAAGGCTTTGTGAAGAGGAAGGCTTTGGTCATAGCAAAGCGTTTTCTCCACTATGTCTTACTAGGGCATAGTGTTACAGGGAAAGATGTGTTGTGAGGAACTGGGTCTCACTAGGTACAGGTATGGTGCGTTTCAACCTATATTGTCATATGTATTTGTGCCTTATAAACATTATATATATGTATAAATAATGGGTTTGTTCAGACTAGTTTTGATAGGATGAGAGCGTAGTCTTCAAGGTTGCTGGCAAGCCTCAGGAAGCATGGAGGAGATGCACAGACTTTGCTAGACTGGATGGATGCAGAACAGTACAGAGGTGTCAGGTGTGTGAACAGGAAGGCAGCAGCAGGAAAAACTTCCCAGAGGTTATTCTCTTCTATTTTGGCTGAGACCAAGTAGGTAATTGGGAAGTGTGGGAAAGGAGAGGTACCTTAGCTTTGGCCTTTGCATGACCGAGGAAAGGTGATGCTATGGGCAGGCTGGTGATTTTATTTTTCTCCTTGAGCTGGGATACTAGATTCAGTGTTAGTAAGAAGGAATAAAGGTGCCTGAATGTTACAGCTATGTCAGGAATTTAAAAAAAATATCGCTAAATTCAAAGAGGAAAGAAATGACTTACTGGAAAAGTGAAATGAGTGTCTCTGTGCTGCATAAGAATGGGATGGATTTTGCTGACTTTAGTGGTCTCAGATGTAGGTATCTGTGATCACCCCATGGTCAATTGACTGTGATGTCTCTCCAGAAAGCAATTAATTTTATTTTAAACTTATGTTTTCAAAGGGGATCAATCATACTGTGATCAATCATCCCTTTGTGATGATTATAGAAGGAATCCAGATGAGTAACTTATCCGAATGCCTTTCTTTTGGATAGTGGATATTCATAGAGGTGAATCCAGCCTTTGAGACCATGAGGGGAAAAGGTGTACATAATAAGTCTCTTGGAGGCCGGATCAATGTTCAGACCTACTTTTGAAGCAAAGCATCACTTCTACTGGCTGCAAAGGTGTTTTATAAAGGAAGTCTGCTTTCTTTGTTGCTCAAATAGGGAAAGTGGGTCACCTTTTCGGTCCATAGACCAGTAAGAATCTGTCTTTCAATGCTCAAAAAGCCCATCGATCCAAACGAAACAAAAAAACCCCACAATACCCCAACAAAACCCCCAAAACTCCCCTTTTATTTTCCATATCCACTAATCAAAACTAAGATATAAAAATCATTGACATTAAGGAGGGAGCAGAATGAGCACTGTCGCAAGCTATGTAATTTATTGCTGATCCATGCATTTTACTTGAGATGTAGCTTTCTTTGTCATCTTTATTGGTATTTGGGAAAAAAACCCAACCAACCATGTGTTTATAAATGGCATATTTATTTAATACATCTAGCAATTTCAGCTTTCTGCCAAAGAAGTATAAAATTGACAGTGGCAAAAGCTCTCAAAAAAAAAATATCCCAAAGATGTGAATGATAGTGAATGCTAACATTATTCAGCAAAGAGCTATATTTATTTTCACTCTGTTTTAACAATGATAAAGTTTATAAAAAATAAGTAAAAATTAAAGCTTATTTAGGAATTAAGTACTTGGTTGATCAGTGGCATGATGAAGGAACAACAGGCTTTTGTTGAAAACATTAGGTGTAGAGCTTCTAAGTAGGACAGAGTGAGTTCCTGATCTTGTGGAAGGAGTTTCCTCCTTTTTTTAATCAACTTGCAAAAGTAAGTAGCATTTTAAGTTTATTAGTGATACCGCCTGAAGCACGACAACAGAATGAAGACCTCTTTCTCTGCTGGAATGGAAAGTGGATTTTAGTTGCCTTTGTTTTTTTTTAATTTTTAGAAATATTCATTTTTTTCCCCACATTCCACCTAGAAAGAAGAGAAATCCAGTAGATAATTGGTATACTTCAAAGAGTGTAATGAATTTGATTGATAATGGGCATGACGTGAAGAATTAATAAAGCGATAGTCTGCTGGCATGTGTGGGAACAGAGTAAATGATCCTTAATCGCTTGAAAACAAAGAGCTAGAAGGAAGAAGGAAATGAGTGGAGCGCAACCTTTTGCTGCAAGTTTACTATAGCAGTTGCTAGTAGGTCATACAAGACAGCAAAAACTGGAGGTGGCCTTGGGTCTGTGTAGTTGACACTGGTATATTCTGTCAAAGTCCTTTTACATGTGGTGCCATACCACCTTCCTGGAGACAATGCAATACAGGTTTCTCCTGCTGTCTTCACATTACTGTGCATCGTAGTTTTGATTTTAGATCCTCTGGAGTTATTCACGTGAAGACTTGGGAGGATGCTGAACATCTGTCTTCAAAATGACTTGTGAAAATAGAAAGCTGCAATGTAAAGATGTACAGTATCATGGCACAAACGCTGTATGCCTATCTTTCTGCAAAATTTGTTACTTCATGGAACAGTACTGTTGGTCACTTTTATCATTTTTAACACACTGACTGTGAACAGTTTTTCCCACTAGTTGCCCAGCCCTGGCTTTCGCAGCAAGAGGGAACTGTGCTACCCAATAAAGAAGATGGGGAGGAAACCACGCAAAAAAATACTGGATTGTCTATGTCAGTGACTGGAGTGGATGTCATGGCTTGGACAAAATAGCTCTAGTCACAGGCACAAACACTTTAGCAATTACAGCGTGCGAGTATAATGCTCAGCCTTCACTGCGAAGGGAAAATCAAAGGGCATAAAATTCAGTGAATAAATCCAGGCTTTGATATGTAATCTTGTTAACTGTAGGCAAAATATGAGTGCCAGACAACAATGGCATGACGCTAGGGGGATTTTGTTCAAAATGAATCTTATTTCATCTATTCTTAGCTAATTTGATATACAGCGATCTTGTCTGAGTAATCAGAAGTATTTTGGAACTTGCATTGTTCCTTTCTTATCAGAGTAAAAATTGGTTTTGTGAAAAGCCACAGCTTGCCAAGTGACTCGTATCTGATTGTTTCTTTCTTTGATTTTAGGCAAGGAAAATGAACAAAAATCTCTCAAGATATTTCCATTTCAGGGAGATTAGATGCTCCCATCTAATAAATTATGAGCTGTAATTTGGCTGTGCTTGTTTAAATGATAAATTACTTTCTTCTGGCTACAACTTACATATTGAAAATAAATTTTCTTCACTATTAACATAAAAATACAATAAATCATACCAAAGATCCTTCAGAAATCCTTTTAAATATCATTAAGCATTATTTAGACACTCTCAAGTATCATTAATAATCATCACCGTCGGAGTCTTGTGTCTTAAAATGCTGATCACATATTAGTGCTGAGCTCAGTTTGCTCTCACAGAGTAAGTTCTTGGCACCATTTGGCTTCCCTTTGTATTCCCTGGACTGTACAGGGTGAGTTTGCTGCCCCAAAAATTTCCCTTATGATCCCTTTAGATCACTGCAGGGTTGTGGCTCAAACTGTATGGGAGCAGGGAGCCATAGGTGGATTTTTGAATCTGTCTCTCTGTTCTTCTGCCTCAAGCATATCTTGTGAAGGAAAGAAAACAATCCATCCCAGCATTTGATCTGTTGTCAGACCACAATTGTTTCTCTTTTCATAGAAGGCAGAATGAATGCACCTGGAGATGTAAAAATGGGCTGTATTTCAGTCCTTTTGTGCCTTGCAGAAAATGCAAGGAATTTTTATTATGTTTGGAGACCATTCAAAGTTTAAATGGTATCTCCCGATCTAAGATTACCTTAAAAGACAGTAGCAGGTTACACATAAAGCTCTTGAATGTGTTTTATTAATTGCAGAAATAGCCTGTAAAAGGCGAGCCCTTTATTTGGGAGATCCCCCTTTTAATCTCCTAAGAGTCTTTGAAGAATTCTGATTTTTACTTAAATCAGTTTGCTTTTCTAGACTTAAAATATTTCCTTTTTCTCTGCTACTTGTGTGCATATGTATGCTTATGCATATGTCACAAACCACGTACTGCTGATATTTCTTGTCTGTTTAGAAAGCGGTGGTGATAGGCAGCAGGATGCAGAACTAAAGGTTTTGCCCCAAGTTTTCTACAGAATAGAAAATATTTTTCATGTCTGCAGTAGTGCTGAATGTGGTGGTGGAGAATAAAGTGGTCCTTCAGTTTTGCCCCATAACTTATCTTCAGCAGTCTGAGAAACCACAGTAAGGCATCTGTCACAATGACACTTCAGTTAGCTGGAACATTTTATTCCACTCCCACATTTTGTGTTTTCAGAGGAGCGTAGCATAAAAACTATGACTTGAAAACAGTCGGGAAATTTGTTAGTGACATCTTCACTCCCCTCCCACCCCCATAGTTATTTAATTAGACAATGAAGAGATTCAAAGCAATTAGAAGGAATCCTGAGAGGCAAGCCCAGGCCCTCAGTGCCCCAAAAGCAGCAGGTTGCATTAAGTTTGATCAAACCCACTTACAGTTACGTTGCAGCACACAAGCAGAACAGATTGAGCTTGCTACTGACACTTTGATTGCACTCTGTAGGATTTATGTTTAGGGAAAGCCTCAGTGTTTTGGCATATCTTATCTGTAGGGCACTGCAGGAATGAGTCCTGTGAAATGTAATCAAATGTTAATAGAAAATCCTTTGTGGTAGACATCTCCAATAGCAAGCTTTTTCTCTCCACCCCCTTCCCACTCTACAAGGCTGTTTATCTACACCTGCCACTTGTAGCTGCTCTGCGCAGTGTTTTGTGGAGGCAGTGACGTTAGGAGGACAGAGCCGTGCAGGCTTCCTGTAGACTCAACCTCTGCTGGGACTCTGCTTAAACCTCCTGGCAAGGCCAAGGCTGGGTCTCAAAGCATCCCCCCAGGACGAACCCCAGGAGAAAACCTCTGCACCAAGGTAGAAGAAATACAGAAAATAGACTCCAATATGCTGAAAAGGCATTGGACAGGAGGAGTCACTGACCAGGCTGCTTTCTTCACCTGTCCCAAAGCAGGTAGGTATTGATGAACACAGAAAGTGTTTTGGCCACAATTGGGTATATTCTTGATCCTGATTGTTTTTCTCATAGCCCGTAGTTACAATAATTAAGTTTCTTACGTGGTGCTGTGTGTTAAGTGGCACTGAATGCTGGGCCCATACCAGGTGCGCTGGGAACCGGGCCCAAATGGAGATGAAGCAAAGCCTAACAGAATCCCAGCCTGGTGCTGGTCACCAGCTTCATCTCGAGAGACCATTAGGTGTCTCCAGTCCATGTTTGGCTGCCTGCACCCACAGCAAGGTGTCCCAGCCCACAGGGAAGGTCTTCACGCCATACCCTTCCCCTGGCCGTGCTACCTGTTGCAGCAAGAGGTAATGGCATGCAAAGTGACCTGCTCAGTGGAGAAACTGTCAACAAAGTTGTGTCACAGTGCCAAAAGAGCTGCTGCCTGGAGGACAATCTGGCAAAGTGGCCACAGCGTACAGCGGGGTGCCCTCGTTTTCCACCACAGTTCAGTTTTCAAGTGCTTTTTCCTCAGCTCCAGAGACAGTTGCTGGCTCTAGGTCGGCCATGTACACGTGGATGGAAAGGAGCCCTTCAGCCCCATGCCTGTGAACCATGTGGAGGTGCTCGCCGCAGCTCAGGCTTGCAGCTCCTGGCCCTTTGCAGGCAAAGGAAGAGACATTTACGGGGCAGGCTGCTGTCGGCCCCCGGGGAAGGGTGGCAGACCAAGAGCTAACGTCAGAAGGCTGGTTCAGCCAGGAAGCTGCCACTTGGTTCCAGGTGGGAATGGGAGCTCAGCAACGGGACTATTGCATAGGTGCAAATCTGACTTGCTGCATTACTGGATGGCCTTCTATAGCATAAAGGAAATCGTACCTTCTAACTAACAATGGGTAATTTTTTCTTTTATTTCCCAGTAGTAAACCAAACATAGATCATTGAGCGATTTGCTATTTCACTGTCTATCCTGCTTTTTCCTAAGGGTGGAGGCAGAAGGATGAAATTTAGATTTTCGTAACTGTATTAACTCAGATCTGCCTTCCAGTATCACATCTACATAGAACCACCCATTACACCCTTGCTTTCAGTGTTATTTTTTCTCCTTAGTAACCTCTACATGCAAAAATATTTTCTTATAATGAATTATGCAGAAAGAAGGTCATTGTGATAGACAGACTGAAATAAAATGGATAGGGCACAGAGTCTAGAAATTCCTGGCAAACTCAGATGCTCGTTAAAATAAAAAAATCCAGGTTTTGAATGTAAACAAATTAGACATGTTATACATTTTTTCAATATTTTTCTTAAGTTTATGGTAATTTACTTAATCTAGGAAACACTGTAAACTGCTGGAAACAACCAAACAGTCAATAAACATCATAGTTATTTCTGGCTTTCCAAAGCAAAAAATGAAAAATTGATGCCTTATTCACTTCCAGGTGGAACAATTTAAGCCATCTTTGCCCTGTATCTCTGATTTATCATGTTTAGACTAACCCTTTGCTCAGCTCACATAGGACATGAGCACTGCCTAGTCTTCCCATGGCAGCATGACACTGAAATATTATTAGCTAATTAAGACTGCTTTTCCCTGGTAGCAAGCACCTCTAACTTGTTTTAAAGACATATGCTTTTGTTGTGCTGATGGAGAAGCTAGCAGTGTTTGAGTCGATATCTGAGAAAAAACACAAGGGGAAATAAACTTAAAATTTACATCTCAGTACAACTTTTTATTCTTTACGTAATTTGGGCTGAGCTGAGGTTGTCTGCTCACAAGAGGCCTGGTACTGGGAATAGCAGGACTGTTATTATAGGCAGAATTCAAACACATTGGCAGAATCTGTGGGAAAGTTTGTCCATTTTAGTCCTGGTTCTACGGGAGAGCAAAACATTCCTCGAGTAGTTAGTGTGCTGGCCCAGAGCCTGAAAAAGTAACTAAAACCTTCTTTTTTCTCTATCTTTCATACTGAAAACTGACAGAAAGATTAATAAGACAGTTTACTTACAGGAGACTTTTACCCCTTCAATTACAAACTGGTTGAGGTTACCAGCCTGGTTTCAAGTGAGGGACAGGGGAAAGTGCGTGACGTATCTAAAGGGTACATAACATCTTTCTTGAAGGGTGTAATCCTCTGCAGCATGTTTCTCTTTTCCAGAAAAAAACCCACATTATTGCATTTGCATTAACTGAAGTTTACCTGCCATTTTGTAAGATACTGACTCCAGGACTATGGCATATAAACATAAAGGTTGCTACCATCTTTCAAGGATGTGCAATATTTTTTAATGTATTTTTTTCCCTGTATGATGAATAACATATCATCAATTCTGACTTAAGAATGACTTTCTTTTAAAATGCTTGTCCTCACTTCTGGAAATTGAAAGAAGAATTGAAGTAAAGAGCAATTAAACCTTACCTCTTCAAACTATCCTTGCACTGTTTACTTTTTTCCTTCAAAAATTTCAAGGTTGCTAGAATAACTCTAAGTAGTACCTATTTTGGTAACAGAGAGTCTGACTAAGATCTGCTTCTTTGCTTCCAAATTCTCAAGGATTATCAAATTGTGGCTAGGGAAAAAGACCAAATTTTCACTTTTTTAGGATAAGAAGAGAGGTCATTGGGTTATAAATTGTTCTACACTTTTAAAAACATGCTTTTATACAAAACCACATTTTTTTAAAATAAAAGATAGAAAAATTTTTAATTTTTATATTAACTAAAACTTAAGAGTGCACATACTAGTCATCAGTAATGTCTTCCTCTTGCAACACCTTTTTTCTTCCTTTATAGACTTTCACTTTTCACTTCGTAAGCTTTCACAATTGACCCCACCTCAGAAGCAGATGTGAGTAGTGACACTGGGGATTCAGAGCCCAGAGCTAGGGTTGTTACAGTGATCACGAGGCTAGAATTAGAATGAGACAAAATTCATCTTCAGTTAGCCTTCATCAATATCTCCAGAATGCTGAATTCTCTAATTAGTCCACCACTTTGTTTTCTTCAAACTCAAGGTCTTTTCAGGCATGTGAGAAAAACAACATTGATAAACAGTTATCTTTTTGTTCAATTTTCCTTTATTTTTGTCAGTATAAAGAACCGCCTCCAGTAATTTTCATGTAGAGGAGGATTTTTGTGCCACACACACTCTTTAAAATGTGGCATTATAAAATTAAGGTGCAGCATCTTGAGCAGTTCACAAAAGAGAATTCTCATCCAGTGAGAAATTAAGTTATTTCCTCCTTTATTTAATCCTGAGTTAAAGCAAACCAAATGTCTTAAAGTCCTTGAGGAATGAAGACTTGGGAAACATTAAAATGTTTTGACAGCATTTTATGATTATGTTGACATAACATAATATAAAATTATCAGCTATAGTAAGTACTCATTTTACTATATGATGTCAAAATAAATGTCATAAAACCATCTGATGAAAATTGAAGAAAAAAAATTAGCTATATCTAAACAAAATATTTTGATGCTGCCAAAATGTAAATAAAAGTTGAAAAGATTTTTACACTTGCAGAAAAATGCCTTAAAAATTAACACATTCCCTTGAGATGTTTTTATTTTGACAGGTATTGAATTTTCTGGTCTAAAACTCATCTGTCAAAATGTTTTCACTCTGTCTGACTGACACCATATTTGTAGCCAAATTTCTGTCTCAGGCTGACCTTCCACATTGAGTAACTCTGTGCCTCACTGCCTCACCTACTGGGGCAGGTCTGATTTAAAGTCAGTCTGAACTGAGAGTCACATTTTTGTCAAATTAGCTAGTGCACATGACACAGTTTTTGTGCTAGCGTTAGGCTGTTGGAGGACAGAGAATACTTAATCTTATTTAAAGCCTGTCAGGACAACATTATTGCTACAGGATGTTTTTTGACAGAGTTCAACTCCGTGAGTGTGCGTTTTGGTGGGACCTCTCAGCACTTTGCATCTTGAAGTGATTGTGTTTCTGATCTGGTACTAATAGCCACAAAGAAGGAGTTTATGGAGCATGGCCAACGGCCAGTGCAAGCTGACATTCATTACGATGGGGAGAAGCTACACGGCCGTGGCAAACATTGAAATGTCTCTTGGACAAACAGTGCTTGAACAGATTTTGCACAGAGCAGAAATTTTAAACTGTTTATACACTGTACTTTATAGACTTTTTTCCCAGAATCATTTAGGTTTGTTGCTTGAGGTTCAGAAGACCAGAAAGAAAGAGGTTAACCTTGTTTCCCATAAGAAAAAAACCATCTAGTTCCCTGTCAAAGTGGTTGGAAGAGAGTGGGGATGTGCTCAGTTTTCCATGTATCCTCACTCAGTTCCCGGTATTCCTACCTTTAGGGTCTCCTAAAGAGGTCAGCTGGACTCGCAACCCATTCCCTTTGATTTTATTCCTCACTGGTCATTGAGGAGAGACCCCGTAATTCATACCACACAACCATCTGACTATAACACTTACCTGCAAAATGGGATATTCTAGAAAGCTGGCTAATGGGAGGCAACAAATAGGAAGGAATAACCATTCTTATTTTTTTGTTTAGCATGCATAAGTGCATTTGAGTCAGTTCATCTCGTCCAAGGCTTTAGCTGCGCTCTTCTCTCAAGACTTCATGGCAAATCATGAGTGTGATTTTTTTTTTTTTCCCATCATTGCACACTTCAGGAGAATTTCAGTGATTCATGAAGAAATTGTGGGTTGCAGATGAGGGTGATTCAGCATTTATTACTTTTAAACTCTTCCAGTTTTAATTTGAACTACAGAGAAAAGAGGGAGAGAGTAAAGAAAGGGTCCTAAACCAAACATTTGTTGCCAGTATCTGTACTGTGTTAGTTCCACAGCCTTGTTCTTGGAAGTACTGGTAGAAAACCAGCCTTCTAAAACCACGGGCCCTGCTCATTTAGTATGGCACACAGACAGATGGCTAAAAGGGACAAGACATTTGGGGCAGGAAGAAAACCTAACATGAAGATGCCAAGTTCATGGCATATTGCCTTTTCACTTTGGGGCAATATTTTTTTCTCTTTATTGAACAGCCGGGCTCTTGGCAACTTTATATCACCCTAATACATGATATGATGAGGAAAGAGGTGTTACACCCTCACACCTGTATCCCAATCAGCTCAGAGCATTCTGGCTTTCATTTTCTTTTGCACAAAACTTTTTCTGCTTTTCTGAAGCAACTCCTGATTTATATTGCTGTAAGTAAAATTATGACCAGAAGGCATGGCATGTGCTCTTATACTCTTGTATTTTATGGTTAACAAAAGCTTTTGGCATAACTTCATTTAAAAACTTGCCAATTAATGCTGGAGAGAAACAGATATGGTTTCCCCACATAAAATAGCTGAAGAATACAGCATCTGCTGGAGTCACATTATTTATTTTCCATATTTACTTGATACTTTTTAAGGGTGACCATTATGATGAATTTGTTCCACCTGAAAATACATAAATAAACCTCTTGTTCTTTTTTGGCTAATTCTCCTTTAGTGAATTCTAGATTTTATTTTAGTTTTATAGATGTGCATGTGTTGCTGCATTTAATGAAATTTTTCCCTCTCTGACCCTGTAATTCTCTTTTCTTCTCCTAATGATGGTATGTGCTTGTGCAAATTCTGCATTGCCTGCAAAGATTTTGCTGGTGATAGCATTATGCTCAGTCACACTTGGAAGGTCCTGGGGTAATACAAAGCCTTTCAGAGATGGAAGAGGACCTTCCAGTATGCTCTTCTCCTTGTGTATTTTAAAGCTGATCTATATAGGAAGAAGGGTTTAGGTGCACTGTCCTACTCTTTTTTCACCACTTCGGTATACTTGTTTCTGGTGGGTCTGGTAATGAGGGATATTCATGCTGGGCAGCAATTCCTGTAACCAGGACAGGTTCACGTGAGGGACTGAAACTCCTTATTCTTTCCCAGCCAAAGCATGTGCCTAGGACAAACATGGTTGCAGCTTTGTCTGTAGTTTACTCATGGACTCCATCCTGAGGAATCACCTCTGCTCTGTCTGAATGCAGTTGGTTCTGCTATGGGTTTTGGTATAATCGCAGGCAGATAATGAGCTGTGCCTAGTGACTCGAGGCGCTGATGCGCAGAAGGCTGCTGCTTTACAAACTTGCAAAGGAAAGAAGGGAACTTTCGCCAAGTTCTCTGGGATCTTGTGCTTCAGGACAGGTCTGTGCACTTGTGTTAGCACACCTGTTCAGTGGGAAGATTGCCTCCTCCAGGGCAAGTGTTTCAGAGCTGCCAGGTAGGAGTGGAGGGGGAGCAGGCTGCCCTGTTGACACTGGGGTGGGTTCTGCAGTTTCAGTTCACTAACTTAAGGGCAGCTTACCTTCAGTGTCATAGTGACTGAAACCCTGCTCTGCACTTCGGTAAGGACTACAAGGTAGTCCTACAGATACGTCTATGTAATTTTTCTGATTTATTTTGACAGTAGAAGTTATTATTGTTGTCTTCGTATTGTTGTCTACATCACTCCAAAGGGCCATGGGAGGGGCACAGCCACTACCGAGGTAGCAGGAAGGCATGGAAGCACTTAGCATCACTTTTTTAAAGTGCTGATGTATTCTGGACATGGTACACATGCATGCTCAACCACTGATGTTATTAACTTCTATTTTTTCCTTTCAATAGCTTCAACTTAGTCTGGATTTAATATATAAGTAAAAAGGTAACTTTCTTGCCTGCCAAAAAATCAGTCTTAGCTAGGTTTTTTAAGGAGAGCCTTTGGCTTTTCTGTCTCATGTCTCAGCATTAGTAAATGGAAAGTAACCGAAACTAACACAACTCTCCTAAAGGGATGTGAGAGGTGAGAGTCCTGTTTACACTCCCAGAGCGTACTGTCTCCCAACATCAAACAGATTAACACAGTAAAATCTTCAGTAACTAAGGCAAGGTTCCTATACCTTCAATGTAAATAGAAAACAGAATCACTTATCTAACCACAACGGTGGTGCTAAAAACCCAAGAAAAGTTCTCAAGACAGTACCACAAGTTAATGTAATACATGTGTGGTATATGTCTATTGCTGCACTTTCCAAGCTGGGTCAGTGGATTATTTACTGTACACACACTCATGAAAACAACACCATGGACACTGTGCCAGACATCCTAACACCAGGCTATAAGATTGTTTTCTTAAAGGCAAAGAACTGCAACACACATAAAACTTTTCCCACTGATATAGTGGATTTTTTAAAAAAAATTTTTTTGGTGGTTTGCTGCTGTCATGGAGCTGAGTAGTTAATTTCATAAATCAGATGGTAAACCAGTGGGAAATGGAAGTTAAAGTGCAGAAAGTACAATCTATGCGGAGCAGATACCTGCATCTCCATAGTTAGCTGATAGCGTGGGCAGGTTGGGTTTTATATTGTTTCTGGATTGACTCCTGATGAAGGGGAATTTTTTTTTTTCAGACTTAACAAAGCCTGAACAAGTGTAAGTTTTACCTCTTTTACTGCATGTAATACAAATGTTTAGACTGAGTGCTAATAAAGGCTCCCAGCACTTTATTTTCTAAAGCCTTGTTTCAAGCAATAACTGTTCATTTTGCTGGCGGTCACTGGGATGCCCTGTAGTTAAAATCATTAAGAGACTCTGCCTAGGCAAAAGGGCCTTTAGCAATCCCCAAATCACAACATCTGTATGCGTTTGTTACAGCTGTGTGTGAGACTGACTGGCCAGCGTGGCCCTGATTTTAATTTTGTGAAGAGACTAGCAAAATTCATATTTGACATTAATGGAGGAAGCTCATCTCTAATGATGGGAACACATGAACAAACCACATTATGACAATGGAAGTATAGCTGAGACCAGTGGAAACAGAGACGAGAAGCAACCATAATGAAAGGCAATTGCTTACATGTGTGTTTATGTTGTTTGTATACTTATACAAATAAAAGCACATGTTTTGTTACACACTTTCTGCCTTTGACAGCTGGTTTTGCCTTAGTTGACTCAGTCTGGTCTTTGCTTTTTAAACTGGATTTGCTCAAGAAAGTCATAACCAGTTACAATATTAATAATTATTATCATATAATACCAGTAATTCCTACAGTTATAACATTTTTCATGTTTAATAAATGTGCAATGGGTCTCATACAGATGTGATGGGACATTATGGAGCTATAGCTATGGCGCTGAGCTGGAAGTCAGGGCAGGATGCCCTGAGTCTGACCAAATGAAAATCTGAACGTACCTTGCTGTACC
Source organism: Falco naumanni (assembly GCF_017639655.2). Classification (NCBI taxonomy): domain Eukaryota; kingdom Metazoa; phylum Chordata; class Aves; order Falconiformes; family Falconidae; genus Falco; species Falco naumanni. The sequence goes on from NC_054059.1 coordinate 8,118,985, forward strand.
TGAAAATATGTTTCTAAAGGGCTTTGGTGAGAAATGCTTTCCAAGATCTCAGCATTTATTGAATAAATTGCTTATTACAGTTTCTTTTTATTACAGTTGAAAGTAGAAGGTGGTAGCAGAAATATGAAGAACAGAAGTGTCTTTTCAGATTTACTTTCATTGTAATTTCAGCTGAATTGGCCTTTCAAAATGTATACAGCCACTCAGTAGGAAAATAACCGCTGCAGGAATGATGCCAACAGTTTTCAACTGTACAGTTAAACCAAAGTAACATTGGGAAGTCTGTGATTAGTACGTTCCAGTCTGAACTGTGGTTAACAACCCCTGAAAAAAGATCAGACTCATCTGTCACTGGCCTGCAAGCAATAGCCTTTCCCAAATCCCAGTGCAGAAAAAGAAAATATGTTCCCAAGGGACTTGAGAGAAAGATCAGGATAGTGACCGAAGAGATTTAGAAAGCTTTCTGTTGCCTGGGACAAAACAACAAACCCTTTGGCAATCTTAAAGGGGGACTTAGAAAAACACCCCCTTGATACCTTGATACAAAAAAAGAGAAAAACTAATCACTCTCTCTTTCTGAAGACAATCAAACCTTAGAAATATCAAGCGAGTCTCTTAGCAAGACTATAAAGATTTCAATTAAAAAAATGTAGCATGTGGGAACGGATGATTATTTAAAGGAAATGTATAACTTTACAAATTGATGCATCTGATTATAACACAGATGGAAATAAATCTCAGGGGTCTGTTTGTTTGTTTAGTTGTTTTTTTAACGTGAAACATCACTTCAGGGAACAGAGACATGGAAAACGGATCATCCCAAATGACAGAGATGATCTTTTTGGAAATTTTGCTGCTGCCAAATGAGAAAAAAGAAAGATAAGACAGAGATCATGCTGAGAGGACACTTATTCTTTGGAGAAGAAAGCTTTGATGACTTATGATGCTACAGGGCCAGTTGGTTAAGTTCAATGATTACTGGCTTCCGTGACACAACGTTTGGCAGGATTTATCAAATTATCTGTGAGGTAGTCAAGAGATAGGCAAGACAGTCTTCACTGAACCTAGATTTTTATATGGAATTTCAGCTTATGAAACATGATAAATAGAAGAGATTACTCGTAGAACCATAGAATCATAGAATGGTTTGGGTTGGAAGGGACCTCAAAGATCACCCAGCTCCAACCCCCTGCCATGGGCAGGGACACCTTCCACCAGACCAGGTTGCTCCAAGCCCCATCCAGCCTGGCCCTGAGCACTCCCAGGGATGGGGCATCCACAGCTGCTCTGGGCAGCCTGTGCCAGTGCCTCACCACCCTCATAGTGAATAATTAAGAGCAGTCATTTTAAAATATGAGTTGCTACATAAATAATTGGAAGGAAAGAAGCTAAATTATAAATGCCAGGGGAAGTTGTGGTATCAGTCTTACCATTTGTTGAACCCATCCTTTTGAGAGTGCTATTTGTCCAAGAGATATGCCTGCAAGAAACAGACAAGCAATAAGTTATGTCAAAAGGGAAGACAGTAGAAAATTACTTTCCCTCATGATGATTAACCCCCCACTTCTGAAATTTTTCAATTAAAAACAGGTTTTCATAGTTTTTCCACACATCCAAAACAAATTATTTCTTTTCTTCCATAAGCCTAATCTTTTCCCCCAGAAAATACCAGTTCTCACAGACATGCCTTTTTTCACTAGTTTTGATTTCATTTGAAAATACTGTTTGTAGATGAAGATGATGTATTATGCCGAAGAACAACAACTAAACATGTACATGTGTGAGTAAGTATACCAAAAGTTATTTTATTTTTTATGTTCTCTGTCGTCTCTTTTAATTTCTTCTTTCCTTCACTCTTTTGGCTGATACTGTCATATAGGTCCTTCAAACGCTATTGCATTCCCTCTGTCACTGGTTCCAGCTCTCACGTAATAAGTTCCAAATGCAGGCTGGCAGTAACCCTCCTCAGTCTGCAAGGTGGTCCAGAGTGTCCCTGACTCATGGTGCTGGATGTCCCTGTCCTGCACCACAGGTCTGAGGCTGAGGCTGGGGACAGCCCTGGGAAGAGCTGGACTAGGGGCTTCATTTCCCAGGCTGGTTTCTTTGGTTTCCCCTGCCTGCTGCTGTGCTTCAGGGCTCTTTGGCGTGTGTATGTGCAGGTGAGCCCTTATCACATATATTACAATACACTGCAGCTCGTATGCAGCAAAATGCAAAGTTAAACCAGTAACGGTGAAAGAAATAATCTTTAATTTATCAAAATATTTTATTCCACAAAGAAATAGCACTCGGTGTTGCTGTTTAGCTCTGGATTAAGCTAGTTTTCTGTTTTCTCCAGAACAAAAATTGTGTTCACCAACATAATCTGGTTCTGTTGATTAGAAAGCGACTGAAAACCAGAGATAAGCAATTAGAAATTGAATTGTAGCAGGTTCTTGGTGTTTACTTAATAGATATAGTGGCATGGTTGAGGGTGCCTAACAAAAATTTATAAAATAGTTACAAGTGGAAATTTGAAAACTAATACTTTTGGGAAAAAAATGTTAAATCTGGTCAGTCATTACTAAGAAGATATTTGGAAAGCAGCCGAAATGGCTGAAGAAAGCTCTGAAGATTACTTGGAAAGCTTTCTTTTTGGATTATTAACAGGAGTCAAACAAAAATAAAGGAAGGTTGCAAATACATCATACCTTGGGGAATGAAAGTATATGGGTTTTCCTTATCTATAACTGAAGATGTGCAATCACTGCTGAAGAATTGCACTTTACTAGACATAAATTAGCAAGGAGGACAAAACTTAATCTTCCTTTAGCAAGGGGATAGACTAGACAACCTCATGGGCTCTTTGTATCCATGATTTTCAGAGTCTTATACCTGGAACCAATGGAGTTATACTTGAGGTCTAGAAGAATGAGCAATGATTTGGGGAGGTATGCTCTCTGTAAATAGAGATGTCATTCATGGGGCAGTTTTTTTCTCACAGTATGGATGGTCTTTTATGACTAAATATGGGACAAGCTAAAAACTACTGTCCCTGCCTATGGCAGGAGGGTTGGACTAGATGAACTTTAAAGGTCACTTCCAACCCAAACCATTCCATAAATCTATGATTGTCAATTTATAAATGAAATACGAAAGACTTGTGAAGATCAGGAGCTACAGACCCAAGATAAATAAAGTTTTTTATGTAAAATAACTATGAATATTTAGAGTTAAAATGGCAAAGTTGCACGTCATACTGGATTGGCTTCTGTAGACTACTTTGTGTGATAGATATGCTGGTAATATGGCACCATTGACAATTTAAAATAGATTTAAGATATAACAGAATGCAGAAAATGCTGTGAGTGCTAAGCAGGTTTTATTTTTATCTTTAAAAATGGATTTTATAAAATATTCACCCAAGAAAGTTAGTGCATGTGCTAGAAATCTTACAGTAGTCTGTACTCATGGTCCTTTTTTTCCAGGCATTTTTGATCATTAAGGAGTTCAGAAAAAATACAGGAATGTGTTAAACATTTTTAATATTTTTTTTGAATTGCACCTGTATCTGGATTTTATGATTCACTTATCTATGCTGCACAATAATGTCACAACAATCTTTCATCCAGTCATTAAAAAGCTTTGACAGATTGAAAGAAATCGGGTTTTAAATTGTTTTACCTTACCTAAATAATTGTAGGTATCCGATATTTTCAGAAAGAAAAAAGATGTAGAATGAAACTGCATAAATAATAAGCCAAACTTTCAGAAAAATGCTTAATTTCTTAAAAAATATTATCCAGTTTGGCTTTTAAAACTAAGAATATGTTAGGGAATAAAAAAAGCAATCTTATTCAGACAGGGAGAAGGAAGCAAGAGCTTACCTTAACAAACTTTATTTATTTATTGCTGCTTTTCATCTAGATTTCCATGGAGCATTTCCTTTCTATGAAAATATTCATGAGTGAATATAGAAGAAAATAAAAGAAATGGTTTGAAGAATTCATATAGAGTTGTAATTAGGAAGTCTGAAGTAGTATTTCCACTTTTCTACTTACTTGCCCTTTACATACATTGCAAATTGGTTATGTCCTTATGTATGACTAGTATAGCTGAATGTATACACATTCATACATGCATTTGTGTGGTTATGGAATTAACTATCAGACCATCATGCACATACCTAGGGGAGTACTTGGCAAACCTCAATTCTGGCATTTCTTAATTTAATGTGCTCTGCTTTGCAAAAAAAGTCCTTTGACCACAGCTCTTTGGTATGTCATGATGATGACTCTTGATTGTCTCCATATGCTGCCATGTGGTTGGAAACCAAAGCAGAAATACTTATCACCTGATTTCAGTCTTGGTTGTTGGCTGTAGAATTTGTTTGGCTTAACAGCTGCTAAACACATATATTCTGCTGAGGGGAGATGGTGGGACTGGGCAGAGGTATGACTAACTAATGGGTCATATAGAATGTTTTTATAAATAATTTTCATTTGATGCTGAATGTCCCTTTTCTCCCACTTAATCTATTTCGAATCACAGTAAAAATCCATTCTTCTTGTTATGGGTCTTCATTCACTTTCCCATGTCTAGAGTCAGCGTTGGAAAATTGTATGGTAACACGTTACTTTGAGAATAATGCAGCTGATAACGATACTACTGTTAATTGGGTAAGAAGTGAACAAGGGGCTTTGTAAACAGACTTTGAAATGATTTCTTAACTTGCCTGCCTTGATCATGATAATTACCTCTAATGAAATACTGAGTAAACTTTAACAGCCTGAATATACTGAATTGTGATACAGTCATACCAAATTTTCTGATTTTGCAGAGAACCGTGCTCCTTGTTGGAGTCATTAATTTTGTGCTCTCACTTTGTTTTCTGTTTCTTTAACCTCCACAAGCACCCTCCCAGACAGAAATATATCTTTAGATTTTTTTTGTGTCCTATTTTCCCTCTAATTGTTGTTTTCTTCTTATTTTTTTTCAGAATCCTTCAGCTTTCTTTTTAAAAGGGTAGGTACATGAAGTTTAGTGATTCCTGGGCTGTTTCTTGTTCTCAATGAAAATAAAATACTTTTTATTTTCATGAGTCGTTTTGCAATGAACCTTTGCCTACTGTCGTCATATATTTCTTCCTTAATTTTCCATGTTTGCTTAATAGTTTTATCTGCAGAATCATCAGATTTTAGCAGTGTGGGGTTTAATGTTTTTCCTTTGATGGGAATCACTGCTGCTTCATATGATGGGGATGTGGGAGAAGAGCTTCCAGTCTTACGCAGAAATTATTTTTTTTCATGTTCAGGATTTCTCACTAGATAAATACTGTGCCTGGCAGCTATACAGGTAAGGAAGCATCATGTTTCTCCTAGCACAGTTATTTTCTGGAGGAGACAAATGTAAACTCTTATTCCAACATCAGACTATTTTCATGGGATCATTGTGCTTACAATTATATTACTACATGTGAAATTTGACAGTGTAAACAATCAAATAATTTGTGAATGGGAAATAAGCAGCACTTTAAATCTTATTAATATGCCCTCTTTCTTCTTCCATGATTCACGGATACTGCAGTAATCAAATGCATCACTGGGCAAAGAAGCATTAAAATTCTTGAGATCTGTGAACTCCTCTTCTTCATCTCTTGTTACATGTAGTTGTCATAATCTAGTGTGCACACAAAGCATGAATCTTCAATTATAATCCTTAAAAATGCTATTTATTCTCTGGTTTTCATTTTTGTAGGCATCTGGTCAATGAAGTCATTTCGAGCAGCTGTGAGCTCCTGAGTACAGTGGGCCTCTGCCTGGTGACCCTTTCCAGAGCTGTGATGTGCCAGGTGACCCCATATTTTCCTAGATTCTATGTCCATATAGCTCCAGCCTTGGGCAAGCATAGGCCCTGGAAAACTGAACTGCAATTTCATTTAGGGAAGTATTTGAACTACAAGATTGAATGAGTAAGTAATTTTCTGTGATACAAATGCATATTTTAGCCTGATGGCTGAAAAGAGTGAATATACAAAAACTGCCAGGCCAGCTTGCTGTTGGTTATAGGTATGGTCCTGACCCCTCAAGCTCAGTTCTTTCTTTCTGTCCGTAAAATATATTCAGCTGAAGGAGAAGCCATTTCCTGGATTTATTTCAAAGACAATAAAAAAAAGTCAAAGCCCCAAATCTCAGCCTTTCTTTTTGGGATCATTGTAAAACTTATTTAAGTCTGAGTAGTCCAGCTAGTCCAATCTTCCCATTTAAAAAAGCAGGCAGAGGACAAGGTTTTTTTCACTTTTTGGTTCACATGATTCATGTTAGTACAACTGTTATAAGTTATCAGTGACACAGCTAATCTGAGCTACTTGTCAATAACATTATTCAGACAAAAAGAGAACAAAATATAAAATCTATGTATTGTTAGAATGCATATTGTAGACCAACTGAGGATAATTGTGTTTATTTAGAAATCTGCACAGGCACAGAGAAGAGACACCAAATGATTGATTTGTGAGTATTTTGGTTTGGTGGCTGGTAAAACAGTAGCTGGCAGTTTGCAGTATAGCAGTAGTTACAGGCACCCCCAGTAACGCATGCTGCTTGTTATTGTACCAGGTTCCACCGGTGCTTTTTGCACTGCAGGATGTTAATCCGTCTGCTTTCTAGGGTTTCATTGCAAATGATCCTTAACTGTTTTCATGATATTGTGTACCTAATACCATGCTGCAGACGGTTTGCTTTAAACTTGTTTGTTCTCTCAAATTAGCTACCCTTAAAAATGGATTTGTATGAAATTACTTGAAATAGGCGTTAGAAACCTTATTCAGAATAGCTGAGCCAGCTAAAATTGTTTAATGCTGCATATCCAACAATTATCTAAAGCTTTCCTTACCACTGTTCCAGCAAAGGTACAAAACCATCACAAATGGTAGTGCATGCTGATTGGTACATATTTGAGGAAAAATATGAGTTATAATGTAATATGCTGGACACTAATATATAAAAAAAGACTTGTATTTTGTTTCATTTGCAGCTAGTATGATGAGCATGAGTAGATAAAACAGGCCTTGTGAATGTAATTTAGTAACCAGTACAGAGTGTTTAGTTATTCCGCATGTGCCTAGTAAGCATGTCAACAAGAAATAAAACGAATACAGCCTTGCTGTATGAGTGAGACTGAATGCCTGAGAGTCTGGTTATTGAGCATCACCTTCTGGGGCTGCTTCCACAGTCTGAGGACCCCTGACTTGGCAAAGGAGGGAGATAGCAGTGTCCGTCACAGCCTGGCACCACGGCAAACTGTCCCCTCACATCTGCCTTTATGGGGCCTGATGTCAGGTCTCAGGTGGTAGTCAGATGGTAGCATAATACATACTTAACCTACTGCTTGATATTGTTTTAACTGGGTTAAAAACAAAATAACACAGAAGGGGCTGGTGAAAGAATGGTTCCTGTGCAGGCCATACAGCACGCATCACAGGCATTGCTGTTTAAAACACTGTGTGTTTATTGATAGTGTAAGATGCCAAGTTGGTTGGGACTGACACAGTATTTACTGACTATGAAATGGAAATGCCTAAAGCAGAAGGCTAGCTCCACACAGAAGTTCATTTCATGCAGTTTATGTGAATTGCTGAATATTACTACCAAAAAAAAAAAAAAAAGAAAAAAAAAAAAGGAAAGAAGAAAAAAAAAGTGTGGATATTTCTGCTGGTTTATGTTCTGTTTGGGAAATTATAGCATACACCCATGAGATTTTCTTCACTCAAAATCTTCCAGGGCAAATGGGTTTCTCAGTTGGGGAATGAGGTTTTAGGAGGAAAACATTGCAACTGAAATAGCTCCCATGTATCTGCGTGGAATGAGAATACTTTATAACTGATGCATTTAGCATTTAATCAGAAGCTTGTAAAGTCAGATTTGGTGGGTGAAAACAAGGTTTGATAACCTCAGTCTCATTCTATTCTGGGTGTGCTGGTAGTAAGCAAATGTACCAAACATATGAGAGCCATTACAGGGTACAGTACAATGTACTGGTCAGTGTTTTCATCATTAAAATAGGCTTGACTTTCCCTTTCTGTAGGACGAATTTCATATTCATTTCAGTTAATTGACTAGAATAAAGTTAATTCTCATTTACCCTCAAAGAAATTGGAAAAGAATAAGACCCTAACTGGAAATATGGAACCGCTTTGGGTAGTGCTGCTTTGCACCCTGACAACGTCCCTTTGGATCAACAAAGACTTTTTGGGCAGCTGCAGCCTGAAACCCTGTGCAGGCAATCCCTGCCGGGTACCAAGGCTTTGCTCCTGTGGGCAGACACAACGAGAAACCAGAGGTGATCTCAAGGCTGGCAGTTTGGACTGTCTGTGACAGTCAGGACAGAGAGGAGAAAAAGGAGGTCTTAAGTATCAGTGGAGTCAGCAGCCACTGGAGGTGTGGGATAAGCAGGGAGCTGAAACAAGGCACGTTGTGGCAGGTAAAAGAGGGTTCGGTTCTCAGAGGCGAAGGTGGGTCACTGAGAAGAAAAGTGACATCTCTGTAAGGGGCAAGACACAATGGATGGAGACAGAAGGCGATGTAAAGGTGGTAGATCTGAGCTGCAAAGCAACGAAGGAAGGATATTAAGATAGGGGGAGTTCGGATGTGGAGGCTTGGGAAGAGGGAGTTAAGGGGTTGGGAACTCTGGGTGTGGGGCTTTACATTTTGAAAGGGACCAGGAAAGGGAGGGTCCAGGATTTTGCACAGAGGTGAGCTCGAAACATCCTCAAAAAGCCAGTGCCTTTGGTTGTGACCTCTGTTTGAGACAATGATCCACATTTTACCATTATCCTCACAGGACTTTTTCTCCTTATCCTTAGTTCCCTTGCATGCACCCTTCTTTTTAATGTTGGAAATATAAAGGTCCTAAAGTCAGACAGTATCTGCATGGCTGGCAGCAGTTTAATTATCAACGCTTCCTTGGGTGCCTTGAAGTGTAGGAGTTCTGGGATAAACTAGAAATAGCTCCTCTCAAGAATGCAGCAGGGGTGGCACCAAGGAACGACCAGAGATCATTGGGAAGAAGAGGTACAAATGGCTTAGGAGAAAGGCACTGACACTGCAGCTAAGCACAGGCTGGAATCCACCGCTCAAGTACCTTGCTGGTTTGGTAAAAGCTCCTTTGGGTGGCCCACCCAGCTAATTACAATTCACTGGCTGGCAACTTGGTGTTGCCAGGTACGTCCCTTTTAATTTGCTTTGATGGACAGGTAATTTTTATTTTTATCTTGAGTTTGAGAAGCCTGGGGACACAAATACAAAGAACACAGGTCCACATAAAGGCTAACAGGGAAAAGCCATTTCCTAGCATTTTAGGTTAGGAAAAATCCTCCTGGAGAAGTCAGGGGAAGACAGGAGTACTCAAGTATGTGTACGCATGGAAAACATATCTCTCTGCATCATGACAACTCTATTTTTATGCCTGCTGTAGCAAAACTAAATCTGGAACTTCTGTCCCACAGGAAACTTGTGTATTTTAACATTTGCTTCGTTCCTCAAATCAGGACAGAAAAAAATATAATGAACATTCCAGAAAAATATGAATCTAGAGACATTTTGACATTCCTTAAGTTATCTCTCAGCTTATAAAAGTAATCAGAGTCACTTTAATTTTTTTTTATTTTCCACGTTTTCCTACAGTGACATGTTACTTCACAGGGACCAGACTTCAAAAGCCCTGATCAGGGCTCCTGTGCTCTGACACGCTGGAGTTGAGTGCCATATCCATACAGACATCACAGGTACCACTTTGTATTGTGCTATGGGAGCCATTAGTCCTGCATGAAGCCTGAGCTGTAGAAGCAGACCCTAGTCTTTCTTCTTATAAAGCTATGTGCAGATGGTGAGTTTGAAACAGCATTCCTGGATCACTTGGAATAAAAAAGGGATATCAGATAAACACCTGGAAAAAATTCTTATTTGTTTTTCAGTGGAAGGTCTCAGTCCATCTGGATGATTTTTCTGAAGTGAGCATTTTCCTCATCTTTGCAGAAACAGACTGAAGATGTAAAAATTCTGAGTAACAACCTTCTCTTTCAGCTGCACTGTTTGCAAGGCTTCCTGTTCCCCATGAGAACCACCCTCCTGTGAGCAACCACCAAGCCACCATCACCTGAAGCCTTCACAGCAGCATCACCTCTGCATGGGGGTAGCTCCTCCAGGGGAAGAGCTCCTCTATCTCTTTCTTTAATTTGTTGTTCTTACCTTGATGCTACAATGTCATTAGTTCCTTCTAATTTCAAAGGGCATTCCTGTTCCTTTGTTAGCGGATTATTTTGATTCTGAAGAGATTTCTTTAACACATATGTGCACATTCTTTAGTCTAAGCACTGCACACGTGTGAAGAAGAGACATGACGTAGGAGGATGCTGTGCGGGCTTTGTGGCTGTGGATTGTGTAGCCTTGGTTAAAGATATCTTAAAGATTTCATCGGCAGCTTACACTGGCATATGTGGATGAAGAGGACATACTGAGGATTTACAATATATTTCCATAGGTTTGTAAGCATGGCCAATGTTGTGTTACCTGCTGTTGGATGTTATTCACCATCGGTGCTTATACATTTTACACAGTTGCTTACATAGTTTTTACTTCCATTTGAAGTCAAGTACTTAGCTAACATAAACTGAAAATGCAATATTTAAATTAATTGAGCTAAGCTAATTTATACTGACTAGGAGCCGGCCTTCCTACAATTTTTGTTGTTAATTGCTAAGACAGTTACAAATGCTCCTATTTATGAAGAGTTCTGACAATAAGGTAATTTCCTTTGTACTTGGAATTCATGCTGTGTTTCATTAGATTTAAATTAATTAGACAGAAGCTGATTGTATAGATATGCTTGTTGTTAGTATTCTAATTAAAAAAAACAGCTCTCCTCTGACAACGTATCTTCCCACCCTACCCAGGGAAAGCTAATTTGACAGTTTCCTGATTATTTTTCCTGTCCAAAACCATGTAAGCCTTTGGGATAAGCAAATAAGCAGTTCATTTGGCTGGAAAAGCACTTTGGTGATTGTCTGAGCAAAAGCAAAATTAGCTGCATGCTTCCATGGTAGAGTTGTATTATATTTAGCTCTGGATATACTATTAGAAAATACTTGTCCTGAAAAAGTGTTGGTGCCTGGCATTGCTTTCCAGAATGGTCTATACTTTGATTTTAAGGTTTTAAATTAAGATGTATATATTCTGGCTGCCGGTGAAATGGACTGACAGTTGATGATGGTCACAGTTGGGGAGTGAATTAACTGTAGAACAATCTCAGTTCTTACTTTTAAGAAACGGTCCAGACAATCATTCCCTAAAATAAGATCATTCTGAAAAGGAGCAGCTTCTGACTGCCAGTTAGGACAAGTTTGCTCAAATATTGTCAAGGCTGAATCACTTATATAACTTAAGTATTTATGCAGTTGGTGGATGTTAAAAATATCATATGTGCAGCATATACTTTTATTAAAACATCAGAGGAAATATAATTACAAAGTGAAGGGGCTAAAGCCTCATGAGACTTTTCTCTAGCAGCATTTCCAGCTTTACAAGATATCTTGCGTGACATGCAATTATTGTAGCATGTGCATCCCATTTTTTACAGTCTGAAACACTGGAATAAGCGTGAACACTTTTCATTACTTAAATGGATCTAAACCAAATGTTTTGAGGTTTGTCCATCCTGTTTCATTACAAAGCAATTGGACATTTCCAACTGAAAATGCTTTTATGGTTTACCATGTAACATACTACTGGTAAACCTTTGAAGAGAGCGATTTGGTTGCACCATCATTTAGTAGAATATGGACAGCTAAGTTTTTTCAATGCCCTGGGAAAGGTGTCTTGGAAGCAGCTCCTTTAATCAGTAACTAATGGATTTCTGCCAATGGAAATTAATCTGGTCTACTGCACAGCTATCAATACATTTCATTAGTTTAATATTAAGTATCCACCCACTGTAACTGGGAAAAGGCAATACTGTAAGCTGACAAAGAATCACTCAGGATAGCTACAAATACTTGAGAAATATCTTCAGATCTTTCAACAACTGGACAAATAATCCACATTCTTTAAAAATGCTTGAAGTTTATTGGCATGTGAACTGCTTAGCAGAATGGTTAGATGAAAAATAATGGAATATTGTGCAATCACTTTGGGCAATTTCTTTCTCCTTATTCCGGGAATGGTTTGGTTAATTAGCATGCTTTAAACACGACATTTGGCTGTCTGATATGCACAGCTGTACACTTTGTGCTTTACTGGTGATCCAGCTGCACAATGTGCCACACTCCAGCTGCTTTCTGTACACTATTAGAAGCAGTATCTTTAGTGCTATATTCCTTTTTCTTTTTTTTTTTTACTTTTATCCTTTTTTTTTTAAAAAAAATCTTTATAATTCACAAGTCGTGCACTTGAGTCATTACTTTTTAACACAGAATTATTTTACCTCAAGTGAGTTTTCCAGAGATGATGCCTTTAAAACAGTAGCCTACAAAAGACCCTCAGGAAAAATATTACTTTGATAGTAAATCTTACCTATAAGTAAAATCCTATGTCAAAGAAGATCCATTGGTATGATTTCATGGAGTCTAAACAAATTATTTTAAGATAGACAGGTTTCTGTCATTGCTAAGCTTTTGAACAGTTGGAAGACTTTTAAAGTGTTCCGTAAGACAGAACATGCTCAAGGTGTCCCAGCTTTGACAGAGTGTGATAGATGCACATTTCAAATTGCAGAATCTCAAGGATCTGCTGAAGATGTTTTCTTTAAGATTAGACATTAGATCTAACTACAGCAAAACTGTTTAGCAATCCAACTTCACATGTTTTGTGTTCCTCAGGGGGAGCTGGTTGCATACATCAATGGGTGTTCTCTCCAGGGCAGTATACGACCATTATCTATGACATTATTTGTTCAGCTAGGTTTTTTTTTGTTATAAAGATAGAAATTTCAAGCTACAAAAAAGGGGCAGAAAATGGGAAACACTAAAGCAATAGGGTGCAATGCTAAGTGTAGCAGTCTTGAGGCTGACGGTGACCTTCCCATAAAGAAGTCATACTCTGACTAATAATATACTATTTTTGCCACAAAATTGTTGTAACACTTCATGAACATACCAGCAGTGTTATTACTCAACCTTTTTATATGCAGAAAGACTTTATGCATGATACATTAATTTTCCTCTTAAAAATTGACAGTTCTCTTCTGACTGCACTTCCTGGTACCCCAAAGAATCAGCTGCTTATTTTTATTTTTTGGGTTTTTGTTTGTGTTTTTTTTTTTTCTTCCAAAGAAGGGACAATTATTACAAAACATATGACTGTAAGATTAAGGTTCATATTTTATTCAAAGAGTTTAAGGGAGTAAAGGCATGTTCTGTACAGAAAAGAACTCCACAGTACTATCAGAGCTAGCAGAAGTTATGAAAATTTCCATCATCTTAGATAAGGTAACATTATTTATGAAATACTTGCACAATTAGATAGCTTATAGTATATTCCCAAGAAATGTTGACTATATTGGGTAAGGATTATTTTCTGAAGAATGGTGCTTTTGAATCTTGTACATGTGGGAGTAATGCTTTTAGTGTCATTTTTTATGTTACCATGAAATAGCATTGCCTCTCTGGACCATAATGGCAGTTTACAGAAAGTCTATACCTGGACTTGATGTTTTAAGGGCTCCGGATGGCCCCCCTGTGTGCCTCATCACTCTGTGTGCCAAAGGTGCCACTCGGGCACAGGCAGAAGTTGCAGTGGAGCAGGAGGAGCTCTCCGCAGTGATTCCCAAGCTGGCCAGGGTGCCATGGCCCTGGGGCAGGGTAAGGCTGAGGAGAGCTGGGGAAGCTGGCAGGGCAGCTGGAGCCAGCCCAGCTGTGGCCTCAGGCACGGGATGTGCCCTGTCATGGAGCTGCAATGCCTGCCTGGAGCAGGCAGGGCTGATAAACAAAAGGAGGACTATGGATAAACCACTGAGCTTGGCCCCAGGAGGAAACCCCAAGCATTCTGTGGGGTGGAGCAGGATCAGCTGGCAGGATGCTTGAAAAGAAAAAAAGAGCTTGACTGGTGTCTGCTCAGCTTTGTCCAAGAAAACAGGTTTTTGCTTTCAATCTAGAGGGACAAAATTGTGGAGAAGAAAGGTCAGACTGGTTTTACCTCTTGCTCCTAAGAGGAAACCTTTTAGTATAGTTATAAATGTCAGCTCTCTGGGCCAAGCAGTAACTTACTATATCATCATAACCAAGAAGCATTTAGAAAACCTGTGAGGGAAGTTTGGGACTCAGCCATATATACATACATCAGCTCAGATATAAATTCAGTCATTCCTATGACTTCCTTAATAAGAATTTATTTATACTTCAAACTGAAGATATGAGATTTATGACTTTCAAATGTTGGTTAGCTAAAGCACGTAGCAGTATGCATGCTTTCCCTTGCCAGTGAAGCACGGCATTTTCATCCTCTCACCATGCCCCTTCAGCTTTTTAGCTCCTCCCAGGACAGCACCACAATTTGTTCCTGCTGTGAGGATGGATGCTGACATGTAAGGACCAGCTTGCTAGGCACCTAAATGAGAACCACGCTTATTTCTCTATGGCAACCAAACATCTGTCTGATGCAACAACAAGCCTTGACTCATAATCTGGGTCAGTTTTTAATTGAATATTAATAATTAAAAGCTTTTATATTCCTTTTTTGAATTTCCTGTTCCTGCCCATTCAGACCTAAGCACACTAGTGCACCGTGGCAGAGCTCTGAAATTCAGCAATTAGTCATGCTGGTGATTGCCCCAGGAACAATAGTGACAGGTAGGAGCTGCTCATGTGTTGAATGACTTCTGAATGTGCCAGCCTTATGGAAGATGCAAGTCAGTTTGACCCTTAATGACCACCACGCGTTAGCCACTGATAGGAAGGACTGTACGTGCCTGGGTAAAGCGATATGAGATAAAGCCTTCACCCTGCTAGCCACTGAACACCCAGGACTTCTGTAGCATAAGAATTTCTAACAGGAATTGGACTCTGAAAAATCTGAGTCCCTTTAAAATCAGAGGATCATTACAAAGCAGCCAAAGAATGGGTTTCTTTTGGGTTCTACTGGGACACAGCTTCCTTCTGTGCTAGAGGAGGGAGAAAAGGCATAGGTGAGCAGCTGAGGAGAAGCTGCAAGAGCTGCTGACCATCTTGAACTGAGATCTCCATTGTTATATATATAACCAGAGATATTTTTTTCTGCTGATGCCTAACCTGACCTTCTGAGTCTCTTCCGTGCCGTGTTGTTCACAGCTGCATACAGAGCTCATTTAGTTGCCTCTTTAAGGTCCTTTTACAGCAGGAGTATGGGGCTGAAAATTATGTTTGTCAAAGTGTACCTATATCTCCTTTCAAAAAAACCCACCACAAAACCAACCAAAAACCACCACCAAAACCCAAAAGAGAAAAAAGGGAAACCAAAAAATTAATAGTGTGTGCACTCCTGGGGGTGGGAAGCATAATATTCTGTTTCAGTAATTATTTTTGCTTATTCTTTATTCTAAACCCAGAAGTAGGTTGCTTTTACAACCACTAACTTTCTTCTCCTAAATGAACTCTAGAATCTGTTTGCTGTCCCATGTAACTCATTTCTTGAGCTGTTAAGCATCATATCAGAGGATAATGAATTGTTGTTTATATATTACATCAGAAGTATGAGCCATTTCAATCATGTAATCAAATCATTTCATTTCAATCATCAAATCAATCATTTCAATCAAAAGTAAAATATTGTTTGCTTAAACAAATGATCTCCTAAAACCCATGATGTTTTCATGTAGGTGTCCTAAGCGATAAAAGGGGTAGAAATAAAAACACTGAAACCCATAAAGCATTCACCTAGACCCACTCGTGAAGCAAACATTTACTCCGAGTTCTCCACTGAGTTACTCTCAGGTTTAACAGACTGACTGTTGAACTGTAACAAGGCATACTAAAACCATTATACAGCTCCTGCAAAACTACTTACTAAAGTCGAAGACCCTGGAAATATCCTTTACTCTCCTGACTGGCTGCTGCAGACAGCTTAGTGCCTTGCTGACTGAGCTGCTAGATGGGCAGCTGACATGCCTTCCACAGCGGTCAGGTTTTATGCACCTATAGATGTCTGCTTAAGTCCTCTGGCTCCAGTCTCTTCATACCTTGAGGCTCACCATAGCGTTTAGGTAGATGCAACGTTTAATTTTATTTTTAAGAGATGTTTCCCTCACTCACTTGGATGAACGCTTGTGAAGCGGGAAGAAGAAAATTATATAGGTTAATGAATTCTTGAAAAAACACATGCACCTACTTCCTGAATATTAAAATAAATAAAGGATCCCAAGAAATCTAGTTTCTATAACCTTGTTTTACTTTGCCCCTAACAAGACCTTTGGTGAAAGGTTAGGAAACTTTTCCTTTGCTGTCCTTTAAGGACAATAGAAAATTACAAGACTAGTTGTCCCATCTTCCTCTCCCTCAGGAACAATTCAGCTTTCATTGCCTAATTTTTAATTATTATGACAAGATAACACCATAGCCAGACCAAATATGGGATTTTTCAGGTATATGCACCTCTGTTCATGAAAATATTTTGAAATTTCTGTTTGTATGTATGAAATCTGCATTTGAAAATTTAAACTTATATAACCTTTGGGTTTCTTTCATGCAACTAGAACTACTCAACAAATTTTGGGTGCTGTTTGAGCTACTTAATTCTCACAGATAGTCTGTATAAAAAGTTTAAGAGCTTCATACCAACTAAAATAAATTCTCTGGCCTGGTCTAAGTACTGGTCATTATAAATTAGGTCTGATATCAGCTGTTTCAGACAGGTTTTGGTTATTAGGTCTTCAAGCAGGAAACCTGAGGTTTGGAATAATTAATTGACTTGGAGCTACTCACCTGGTCGAAGGCATAAACACTGAGTGAAGCTCTCCTTACTCCCAGTTTTAATTTCAAAGCAATCTTTCATCCTTCTTTCAGTGTACTGTGTGTGAACTGCAGAAACACACATTTCTCTTTCTTGCTCTTTGTACCTAAATGCTGGAAAGTAAGAGCCAAGAATGTTTCTTTAATTACAGTTTTCAACTGTATGATGTGTGTAGAGAAAGATGACATTTGGGAGATTATTTGAAATTTTCTGTCAGTATTTCAGGGCCTTCAGTTCTGGAGAGTTTTATCAGTAGAAAAATCTTAATTTTTTGGCGTAATGGGGAAAAGTGAGGCAAAAAGCTGGACCCACTGACTGTGCAGCCCTCCATCCCTGAGCTCACCCGCAGTGAGTTGCCAGGCCTTTGAGAGCTTTGCAGAGGAAGGGGTTCAGAGATCAGGACAAAACCATACCCCAGTCTAGGCTGAACCAGAAACTCCCCCTTCCTTCCTTCCTTTTGTCCCCATTTCTTTTACTGTTTAAGGAAAGGCAAAGCCTCTGCAGGCTCTTCTTCCTGAATTCACTGGAAAGTTTTTGCAGTAGTCCAGTCGGGAGATAGACATGTGATTTGGCTGAAGACAGACATTTCCTGACACTATTAACGTTGATAGTAAGCGTTAACAGAGCCTTCTGGCTGTGTGTTATCTTGGCATTTGAAGTCGTTTGCCTTTAAGCTCAAACTGCTAGCGTCTCCCAACCAACATCACTTTTCCTATATTTGGCTTGAAATTGAAATTGCTTCTTTCTGTGCTGGTATTTATTTCTGTCAGGCATTGGCACTCCTGACCGAAACTGAATCTGCTGATGAGCTATACAAATGTTCTGTAAAGAAAAGGAGGTTGGCATAACTTTGCCATTTTAGGCACATGATTACTAGTCTGTGTTTTTAAAGAAAAGGAGTATGTGTTCATTCAGGCTGTCCAAGGTCAGTCCAAAATTAACAAATGGAATGAGTCTGGTGTTTTGCAGTCTGTTACCTCTTACAGGCAGCTAAGTGTAATGACAAAAGATACTGCGTGGTGTAGTAGCAGCTATTTGCACGTGGGCTAGTTGTTGGGGGGATTGTACTGATAGTCTGAGCTGTTTCTCTCATGCACCCAACATAAAGCCTGGTAAGGAGTGGATGAAGCCATTCAAGAAGACCGTGTTGCAGTGATATTCTCAGAGATCAGAGAAAGAAACACTGGAACAGGAGTAAATTGATGCCACTAAAATGAGCAAGTTGAAGTTCTGCAAAGGATCGGAAAAGCTGGTGGAAGAGACTCCTCAAGGAAGCTTCAGTAAGGTTGCCAATGTGGAGCCACCACCAGCCATTGGTACCAGTAGTGATCCCACTCATTTGATGGTCAAATCATGACCCTGCACTATCATCTTGGTGGACTACAGTCTCACAGCTGAATAGATATATTTTAAGTGTATCTCTTCTTTTAACAGTGCCTCCCTAGCGTGTATAACTATATAATCTGCAATTTAAATGTTCTAGTCATTTGTGGAACACCGTTCAAGGACTCCTCTCCCATTTTCCAGGTTTTGGAGTCCATATTTTAAGAAGAAAAATACAATATCTGTTTGTGTTCATTGTCAAAACCAGCCACGTTTTGGAGTTATTTACTGGTAAACTGCCTGTATTTCAAATTGTACTTTCTAAGTCTTGTCACAACTGATGCCAAATTTCTTTTAACACTTTTTTTTTTTTTAAAGACAGTCTCCTTTCCCTCTACTTTCTTGTTCTTTTTTTTTTTTTTTCCCTCCCAACAGGGAAAACTACCTGAACAAGAAAAATGCTCCCTAAAAGCAGTTTTATATTTACATTGTAGATTGTGGCAAAACTCAATAAATGGTAACAACATGACCTTGCTGTTAACACTGAAAGAAAGCACCCCATTTTTGCCTTTCTGTTGACTCCTGTCTCTGCATTTGTGTGCAGTTACACAGCTGGAGTAAGATAGGTTTTAAGATACACAGTACAATATAAATTTGGATATAGTTTGCTTAGGGATACTGGGGGACGAAGTTGTAGATATCCAGTGAAGTTAAAATAAATGTTTTTATTTAATTATTAAATAAATTCTTGAGCTACTCCATTAGCACATATTTTGACTGGGTTAGTGAGAGCTCATCTCTCTCTCTCTTGCACTGCACTTTCCAGCCACATGATACATGAAATGTTTTTCATCATGTCTAGCATGTTACAGTAATGCAACCATCCTTGCACCGCTGTTGGGATGCAGGGAAAGTATTATCAACTCTTACCAGGTTTACTTTATACTCTGAGCCCCTTTATATTCTGTGGTTCCAAAAGAAACACCTGGCTTGGTGGAGGTAAAAAGTTGGTTTCTGTGTCCATGGTTTATCCATGACTTTCCTAAATGTCATAACTTTCCCCTCTCTCTGAGCTTCAGAGAACTTCATACCACCTGCACCTTTCTCTCCCTGAGTCAGTTGTCCACTATTCTTTGTCCAGACTGGACAATCTGGACCTTTTCCTTCCCATGGAGAGATATATCTAAATATATTTCCAGCTCTACCACCTGTTTCAAATGCTGTATCAATGAGTTAAACTTTACAGTTTTGCTTTTGTCCTAAATATTATAGTGAAATGCTCTCTCTCTCTTTCTCTCTCAATCTTATCAGCTGGCTACTAGCATAAATTTATTTTCTTTTGCACAAAAAAATATAATAAATCTATTGTGTCAACAGAGCAAACCTCCACTTGCTATTGTGATGCACAGCAACTCAGTTTTCTAAGCCAGTCAAAGATAAACCACGTAGGATAGCCAACCTTTTAAAGCAGTTAGTACTAAGTTGCAAACTTTTCCTTGTGTTATCATTTAGGATGAATATACACAAATACGGTTGACTTTACTGTAAAGTGTACAAACTTTGTTAAGTGGGAAATAAACCTTACAAACGAATCTTAAGTTTTGTAACCTTGGTGGGACAACATTGATTTAGTAAGGAGTATAAGACTGGGAAGACAGATGAATAGGAGAGGTTCTTCTTCCTAGTCACACAAAAGGAATGGTCATTATTTAGTTCATACAAGATTTCTGAAACATATTAACATAATTAGTGGTACAATGCCAGGCCAAACTTCTTTAGCTACACTAGTGCCACCACAGCAAATTCAGTTTGATTTTTACCAGAAGATATTCTCAGTAATGTAATGCCAAGTACAAATGGAAAATACATTTTCCCCCATTTAAAAAAAAAATAAATAAATCATTCCAAATATTTTGATGGTGTCATGACAAAAGCAGCTGAAGTCTAAAACTTTGCATGTAAATAGTCTTAATGAGGGGAAGTGCCTTTAACAGATGGGGAGTTGCAAAATTTTTGAGAAAAAATCCTCGGCAAACTTCATAGGCATCTGCTAAGAATTTAGCGATAGAATGGCTAGATCCACCCTTTTTTTGTGAGATGGGGGGACAAGGATTACTGTTCTCTCCCTCAGCCTTGCTTCTACAAAGGGAGAAGGCAATTGTAAACAGCAGACTCTTAGCAACAATTTGAAACCATTACTGACTTGTTGTAGCACTCACTAGTTGCTATGTATCTGTCCTTTCTTGTTGGGACAGGAATGGCCGCATTTACATCAAAAGATGCTATTAGAATATCAGAAAATGCAAGTTCATTCATAAAATGAAATTATTTGGTAACAAATAAGCCAACATAGCCAAACACAGGTTTATAGATAAAGTGACACGGGAGAGCAATTTCTGCCATGTCTACCGTGAATGCATTGGCCTCACCCTCAGGGTTCAGTGGCCTTTTGTGTTTCCAGAAAGCGGCCTTTGAGTGTCTCCTGGAGTGGATGAACATCACCTGCAGTCAAGAGAAATTCTTCCAATGGAGTCTCCAGGTGACAGTGTCTGACTTTGGAGGAAGAATTTTTTCCCCACAACGTACCGCATGATGGTTCCTAGGCAGATGTTCTGTGTGACGGCAGGAAACTGGAGCCATGTTTCACCCACACCTTCCAGACGTACCTGTATGGCATCAGCAATCACATCAGTATCGGGGCTCCAGCACAGATAAGGTAGGGTGGCGCAGGCAGATGTGCGGGTTTGTGCAATCCAGGCTCTCAAGTCACCTAATGCAGTGTGCACAAGCCTGGGCTTTCGCTAATTCCGTTTGTCACTAGAAATGCATTCGTTGTTATCTTCCTTTGAATAGTCCCCCCTTTACTTATTTCAAGTATGCTGTGCTTACCTTAGAAGGAATTTTGAATCTCCTGATGGAATCAAAAGTTGTGAAACTCTTCTGAAAACTCAGACCTCACTACATTAATTAAAATCTGTCTTCCTAGGTCAGCCATTCTTTAATAGACATTAACATCCCTCTTTCTTTTTCTTTTGCAATGTGAAGAAAACCCTACAGCCTCAAAGTGCATTTCTTCTTAAAACAATGATGAAAGGATCTTACTGTTTTCTTCAGTTGTGGCATAAAGAATGGCAATTTTGGATCTCTGTGGTGTACTTAGATCTGCTAATTATTAAATGCTTTAACATCATTATTGTTTTCCTTTTTCACCTAATTATTATAGCCTAACTTAGATGTCTGATGATGTCTCCATCTAGCTTCATAAAAAGGCTGGGTTCATGTATTTAGGGCTTTGTGGAGGCACTTGGGAGAGGAACAGCCTGTCTCCTTCTCTGCTTAACCCCTGAATGTCCTGACATGCCTTTGGTAATTCAGGGTACCAGTCACTGTGCACTCACTGGCACCTTGCTGTCCCAGAACAGCAGGATCTGCTCGCCACCAAGGAAGGGTCCTGCTGTGAAGAGGATGTGTTCATTAAGGCTGAAGTTAGTAAGGGAATACAGTGGCTTCACCAGGTCCTGCCTACAAACTGGCCTGTGGTAGCTCTTCATGTGTGCATTCATAACCAATGGATGCTCACATTATTTAATTTTGTATATTAACTGACTAAACTCTTGTTATTCATGCAGCCAAGAATGCAAATACAAATACTAGGTAAAGACTTCCTTCCATTTTGGCGTACTAATGTGCTTGAATGAGAACTACAAGATGAAAGCTTTCTTTCTCCAGCAGACATAATCTGAGCTCTGGTTGCTTTCACATTGGATGGTTATCTCAGCATGAAAGGGGGGGTGCTTCTCAGTGCAGAGAGCCAGTGGATCCTGAGAGATCCACACCAGGACTGGGAGCACAAATGGAGCAGCAGTAGAGAAAGAAGTGTGGAGACAGCATTGCTGCATGGCCTTGTTCACAGAACAGTCACAGGGCTCAGCCTGCAGAAGGCCACTGGAACCTGTCCGTGGTTGTACCGGTGGGATCGGGGCTGCCAAACCCTTGCCTACAGCCCCTGATGTTACATGCTGTGAAAATCAGCAAGGTCTGCTCAGCAAGCTTTTGGCTTACAGGAAGAAATGATGCAACTCTAAAAGGGATCAGAGCGTAATCTAAAGCTACCAGCAGCCAAAATACTGTAGGGACTGTTTTGCTTCTGTGTTTCGTACATTTTGCAGCATTTGGTGCATGACTATAACTTTTCCATTCTGCTATTGCTTTTTGAAATCTCTCAATCAGCGGTAAAAGAAGTATTTTAAAATGCAGTATTTGTTACCGTTATAGGTGCATACTAATTAGGGTTCAGGAGCAAGACTTGAACTTGGTAATATATTATAGTCGAACATTAAGTGACTATTTCAAATTGAGACCACCCTTTTTAAGTCAAATATGCCTTTTAGTTTCTTCTGCATATATAGAGTTACGGTACTGTCTAGCACGTATGGACATGGAAGCAGAAACGGTGCTTGTGTGTCTATTCCCATTCTTGTATCATTCCCGAACATCTGAGCTATGATACTGAGGCATTTATTTCAATATATTAAAACTTATTTTTGTCTTCATATAATTTTAAGTGAGAAACATTTGGAGAATATATTTAATTTACTAGCATAGTTGATGCATTCAGCAGTGCAATTTGATTGCGTTAAGATGCCTCCAAGAGAACACTACATAATATACAAACCCAGTGAAAGGAACTGCTAGAAATTCTTGTCAAGCATTGAAAGATGCTATTTTAAAATAAAATGAAAAATTAAAGAACAAATTCCAACTCATATATGATTTTTCTTGCATTTATTTCTTCTACATTACTTTGTAATCCATGAGAATTTTTGTCTCCCCTTGGCTTCAAATAAGCTGGACTTTGAAATCTGTATTAAATGCTAGTAAATTAGGGATAAGCTTTACAAATGCATGTGTTTGGGACAGGGGAGAGCAAATTCCAAAGTTCTGTATTATGCAGCTTGCGGCAAGCTCTTACCACAAGGTCATCTGCTGGCAGCAGGACACCGCCACAGAATCCTACTTAGTCACCACTGGTCACCTGATACAATATTTGGGGAGTTTTGAGAAGGATATCAGCTTTATGTTCCTTAGAAATAGAATTCAGGGTGCACAATCCAACGTGCTAAGTACTGATTTACCCAGATTTGAGGAAAATTCTGTGCGTGGCATTAAATCTTCCTGGAAGATAAAAGAGATGGAGGGGAAGGAAGACAGGGATGGAGATGAGGGAGTGTTGAGTACTGGGAAGAGTGAGAATACTTAACACTTCCCTCCTGCCCCCCCAACCTGCAGAGGTTTTTGAGACAGATTCCCCAAATCCTGTTTATTCTGGAAGGCCACTAAGTCAACTGTGAAGCTCCATGCTCTTCCTTGTGGGCAGGTGGGCTCTCCAGAGGCATCAACATCTCCCATCTGTGGATTACTGGGCCATGAAGAGCTGATAGAATCCAGTTTACTGCATTTATTTCTGCTCTAGCATATAAAAATATCTACATGCAAGGTCAAATCTTTGTTTAGCTACCACACTTGAGCTTCAAAGCAAACCCTGACCTTTCATAAGGGTGAATGGGTAGAATTTGATCCACATTATTTAAATCAGCCCAAAAGAGAACGTACTTATTGTATACCATGTTTTGGTCCAATTATTTTTTCTTCCACAAGGCTTATGGGGAATATAAAAGAATGAAAATAGCAACAAATGTAGATTAAACTGGTCCTTGGAGTTTTATTTGCTTTCATTTTAGGATTTGCAGAGGCCAGCTTCTGTTGCCAGTAATCCCTTAATATGGTTGCCTTTGCTGGTCTTAAATTGATGACTTAATACTGATAGCACTCTAAGGCAGTGAAAGATCAATACACGTGGGCCTTTTTGCAGTGCCCTCCATTACTTTTTGTGATTTATTTCTCTCTTAGCTAGCCTATGACTAAGCCTCCTGGATTGAGTTTATTGCATGTCTGCTTTGGCAGCTAAATAATTGAGAACTTTGCTAAAGGAAGAGAAATAAAACTTGAAAATATGTTATCTACAAGGCTTCTCTTGGTCTCAAACTCTTCTGAGCTGCTGCAAACTTCTTTGGAACAAATCATTTTACCTCACTTAAAATATTATGGAAGTTAAAACTTTCAGCCTGCCTGAAGGAAACTTTACTCAGGGACATTTCCAAGCCTTTTTGTAACACACTAGCAAGAATGACAACGCAAAAGCTGGTAGTTGACTGGCAATGATGATAAATGAATCACAGCTATGAAAAGCAAGATGTTTCAGGGTGGAATATGGTGCTTGTGGTCTACAAACAGCGTCTAAATTGAAATATAACTGTGGAGGGTTGGGTACCCAGGACTCATCCCTTCTGGGCAAATCAATCATACCACTGCACTTGTTAGAACTAAATATTCCAGGGTGGAACTGGTCAGAGTAGTATAAGTATCAGTGACAATTGTAACATCTAATTAGCATTTATTATGATTGCATGCTGCAGTGGTAATAACATTTGCAATGAGAAGCTGGCTCTGATCTTACTAGGCACTATGCAGAACAATGCCTTCCAACGGTTCAAAAAAAGTTTTTAGTTTAGTTAAACAAGCTATTTACACAAGTATTTGCTGGTTTAAAGAGTTTAAAGTTAACAGCATGTTTCTTTTGACAAAAATTATGACAACAGCTCTATACCCATGAAGAAAAAATGACTGTTAAGTTACAACTTTTTTTACTGAAGCTTTGAGGGAGGGAGAAAGCTGGAGTACAACTCCTGCTTAAAATTGTGTGAGGCTTGCACAGACCCCAGTGGGCACAGTATCAGGGCAATGATGATGAGGAGTTTAGGCACTATCAGCTTCCCAAGATGAAAGGCATTGGAGTCCCAGTTCCAGAGACAGAGAAAACTCATTTTCTCATCCAAACTGGCAGCTGCTGAGTTTCTCTTCCTTTGTCCCAGTAACCGATCCCGCTGTGATGTCAGTTAAACTTCTCTCCAGTTTTAACAACTTTCTTAAAAAAAAAAAAAAAAAAAAAAAAAGCTATAATGAGCTGTTGACACCTCAGGGATATCACTGGAAAACTTTTGTGTTTTGAAGCAATTTTGCAGATGCCGTATTAGAAAGGTTTTGGCCTTCTCCACATGATTTCTGCATTTTATTTACAAGAGATGCCTGCATAGAAACATGATCATGTTTCAAAATGCCATTTTTTTCTCCTCCTTATTTCTTATTTGAAATCCTCATTTTCCAGCTGACCCCACAGCTATTATGCGAGTGACTCTGCTGTGTCACCAGCTGCAGCCCTCTTTAATGTGTTTAGAACATCTTCACTGAACACCTTCTTAAATAGGCATGCCTGTTAGACGAAAGGCTATAATTTTTATTTATCATGGTATGTATATTACTATAATGCTAGTATGGCTACAGTTGTATCAGTCTGAAGTACACCTCTGTCTATAGAATAATGAGATGTATTGATGTAATAACAGCCATAGCACCATCAAGTTATACTCTTTTAACAACATTAGCGTGGTTGATGAGACAGCACTACAAAAGACATTCAGTTTGCTGGGAGGATAGAGATTGCACAGGCTTTTTCTTCCCATGATCAAGAGACATTTGTTCAGAGGACTTTTTTCTTTTCCATAACCATAAGAAAATAACCATTTTTCAATAGAGAGAACATTTCCCATGTGGTGCAAGCACAATCACAAGAAGAGGGATCTCAGGATGGACCACAGGAGAGGGGCACTAGCGCAGCACACACATAGGCCAGCACTGCCCGGGGGAGAAAGGATGCATTTCTTCCCCACACCCCCTCCTGCCCCTACCCTGTGCCCCATCCCATGCAAGCTTGAACCTTCATGGCTGAGCATTAGGAGGATCAGGACACTCACTGGACTGGGCAGCAACTGCACCTTTTGCCTCCGGCATTAATTTTCAACCACTTTGGTTCCCTAATGCAGAGCAAGAGGAGCTGGCAGGTAGGGAAGGTGAAGGCTGTTCTGGGGAGCACTGCTTAACCCACACCATTAGCCATGACCCAGGGTATCAGCTGGCAGGACCCCCGTGAAGGGAGAAACCCTGATTCTGTCACTGAAATTTCTGAAATTCCAGCAAATGTAGTGTATTTTCTTCTGCAGTTGAGACTGTCTTTGCAGAAGTAGTGGTCTGGTGGCAGAGGCTCATAGCTCAAAACTGTCATTAGTAAAGGTAGAAAAGAAAATGTATGAGCAGGATTTGTTTTTAGGAAAATTAAAAGATCAAAGACAAACAAGAGGAAACAAAAAATATTCACATGAAAGTAACTTGCATGGCTTTCTAGTGGCTTGGGTGGTCAGCACCTTTGTATGGGCTTCAGTAGAGCACAGTGCACCACGTGAGGCATCATGTGCTTGGAGCTGTCAAAGCTGTAACAGTAATGTATTCTACCAACACTTAGAACAATGAATACCCCTACTATATACACCAGGAACAACTGAAATTATAAATGAGAATTTCATAAGTTGTTATTTTTTTAATTTACATTTTTTTAAAGGAAGATGATGCCATACCTCGCATTCTGCTCTATATCCAGTTTTTTTTCCGGCTGAGGGTAAGAAAACAGGTTTGATTCTGTGAGGTTGTTTGAGCTTGTTGCTCTTTTGCAACCTTGCAGCCAGGTTTTTCCCAGGAGCTATTAATCCTCGAAACTGGGTGAAGAGTGGAAAGGATGGTTTTGCTGTAGGCCCTTTTCTACTTTTAAATGAAACAAACCCCACATTTTCAAGGTCTAACCTGTCTTCTCTGTATGCTCTTTACCATATTTTGTCAATGGCAATTTATTTACTGAAAAGGACTTCAATTTTTCCTAACCTTTGGGAATGTAACCAAACAATGGGGGTAATAGTAGTTTGCAAGCATTTCTCCTGAAATAAAAACAAACAATCTGGACACTCCTCTAGAGTGGTGCTTATATCACTGTTGTGTAACAAATGCCTTGAAAATACTACGCTTGCTTATTGGTGCCAGAGAAAACATTCCCTGGTCTTCCATTTCTCTTTGGCATTTTTATACTATGTATAAAAGACCTATTCTCCTAATTTAAATAAACAGCAGTTTGCCCTTTTCAAAACCATGCATTAAAAATAAAAAGTACTAATGTACTGATGTTTACAGTTAGAATGTCATAGTAAATTACATGTTTGTGTACTGCAGTTGTGAAAAAAGCTTATAATTACTTCTTTTATTTGTTAATTTGCATATTTAATTAGTCAGTCATACTGTTATATTTTATTTCCTGAATTCAACAAGATTTTCATGACATAGACATTGCAGTCACAAATGCAGAAGAATTCATCCATTTAAGACTTTGAATGATATAACAGGTCAAAAGAGACCTTTTTTTTTATTTTAGAGAAGACTGATATTTGTTTTCTTAAAAGAAAATTATATTAAATCATCTAAAATTACGATAATGTTATTGAAAGAAAATATTTTTTAACTGGGTGGATAAATATTTTAAATCTTTTTTTTCTGCATATAGTGAGGTTTCTGTGCATATATATGATGACATACAGAAAAGAAGTCACAACAGAAAAATAAAACTCAAATTCAACTGCCATATGTATCTTAGTTTTGAATTCTTCTACCTGTTATTCTTTTATCTGATACTATACTCCCTCTTTGTCTTCTTCCTACACTAGTAAATTTGGGTACACCAACTATGAGAGCTTGTCCCAGTCTCCAGTCATGCTGTGGTGGTGGTGGTGGTTTTAGAAGAGGTGCTGTTCAGAGGTATACTGTGCCAGCCTTATTGCCAGAAATCTGCAGTGCAAACCCTCTTCCACACATTAGCATCAAGTACAGAAAGCTTTCTTTATGGACAAGCTCACGAAAAGTATACAGTCTGTAACTCATTTGCCCATTCAAGGTGTATGAAATGCCTTTGGCATAATTTTTAACCTGTTTACAAAACAGAAGACCTTCTCCCTTGCTACCTCCGTAGCCATCTTCACCTTCTGTCATCTAAAGGCTAGCCTTTGGCACCTGGCTTGCTAGTTACTCTCTCCTTGAGCCTTGTTTCCAGATTAAAAAAAAAACACCTTATTCAGGCTTAAGATCCAGGACAAGAAGTAACTTTCATGCCATCGCTTGCAAGGTTGCTCTCCTACTAGTCACACAGAGTCTTCTAAAAGACCCAGCCTCCCAAATACAGACCCCACAGCCCTCTCACCAAAGCAACTGTTAAGCCACAGGCAAAAATCTCCCTGGAAGGAAGGCTCAGCACAAGCACACAGCCAGCCCTCGGTACTCCCTCATGCTGCAGGTTTCTGAGTTACTAACCCAGCCTCCCTCCCCTAAGCCCACACTGGGACCCTGGCCCAGCCACACAGCACGCTGCAGATCTTGCCCCATTTGACCCACAGGAGGCCTTTGTGAGGGCAGTGGTGGCTGCCAACCACCTAATCATCTCACAGCATACACATTTTTTATGGAAAAAATATGGTAAATTTATTTCTCTTCATAGCCACTCTTCTCAATGTTTATATTGGCAAATGGGGTTTAACGTTATTGATGAGCAGGGTTGCATCAAGGAAAATCCTGCTTCCTGCCTCTCAATGGAAACAATCCATGAGATCCCACAGACTGTCAAGCTGCTGGAGAAAGGAGAGAAGAGCACATAATGACATAAGTAAGTGTGTTAAACCACTGTGCTGCCAGCAGTCGCTACGTCTGGGCTCCCAAATGAGCTATCGAGTATACACCTTGGCTGTCTCCTAAGTCCATGCTGGCATGAGACTTGAGTACACACCAGTCCCAGGTGCCCTGGTTTCCTCAGAAATTAAAGCCCTGCGACAGACAGGAGCCTTATTAAGCACCCATCTTGGCCTCAGCCAGGACAATTGGAGGTGACCTGGTCCATAGGATCTCCTATGATGCACAACTGGAGGTTGGTTTGGGTCTTTTTTTTCTAAAAAAAAAAAAAGAAGTTGATTAAAGGTCAGTTCTCATCTGACACAAATCACTATGTCTTCACTGCTTCTGATGGTGCTCATCTATCTGATTTAATTTAGGTAAGGATCTGAAATACTGTTTAGTTGCTGTAAAAATGATCTGCAGGATCCCTATATCAAGGCGGACAGTGCATCTCTGTAGCAGAGTGTTATATAAACAAGCGATAAACCCTAACCATTACACATTAAAAAACCCAACATTTTGTGGATGGCTATTAATACAGTCAATAAATACCACCACCTTTGCCTTGGGTTTCACAGAGTTTGTTTTACTGCTCTCATATGCCTTTGATGAGACAGAAATACATTGTCCTTTAAGAAGCAAATAGCATCAACTTTAAATTCAAGAGTTTGTATTCATAGAACATGAAAGACACCAGGTTTATGATACTGTTTCAGCAGTAAAATGAACCCCCGATTTCCCCTCCAGTGTACGTGGTGTAATCTTTATGCCTTCTGTAACAGGATAGACTCAGTGCATTCCAGTAGCACCTAAATATTTTCATCTAGGAAAAGTAATGGTGTTGTAGGTGGTACCTGTAGTGTCAGTTTACAAATATCTAGAAAAGCTAAAGCGATAACTAAGGATTTTCTGGCTGTTATTTTTAAATAAAGGGGTGCTGTTATCTTAAGAACACCGATCATTACCAAGTTCACCATCTGACAAAAATGCTTCCAGCTCACTCTAAATTTGTGTGTCAATAATAAGCAATATTACATACATATTGCAAGCTGTTGCCATACACTCACAAGTGCTTTCAGTAATATTTTTGCAAGGTATTTTGTATAGAGAGGATCCCATGACCTCTCAGAGATGTGAAAATTTTAACAACTTTGAGAAATTAAGAAAATATTTTTTCTTTTTCTTTTTTACTTTAGGCAGCAGAGCATTGAGGAGAGTTTTCAATCATCTGGTAATAAATGGTTAAGTTTTGAGTTCAGCATGCTGAATTTTCAAGCCTCTCTCCATATTCATAGAATAGTTCCTTTAAACAATTCACTCTGTTCATATCACAGTTTTAAACTTGCCTAATTCACTTTTGAGATTTAGCTCTCTATTAGAGAAAATGTTAATTTCCAGTAAAAAAAGGACAAGGACCATAGCTAGAATCTACTGAAAATAATACAAAGCAGGAAGGCATAAATTGGCTGTAATTATAACAAGATTTAACTAAGGTTTTTAATGTGTAATAATGAAGAAAAGATACTGCTACTGTATAACTTACAAAGAAATCAACACCGATTGTCAGTTAAATGACAGAAAACAATTTAAGATTTAATCTTACCTAAAGAACACATCTATTATCACCACTCACAGGTCCCTCTGAACTATGGACTGCTCGGCTCAGGCAAGAAAAATAAATTATTTTAACCAACCTACAAGCAAAGAGTGTGGCAAGATATGACCATTTGTCTCTGTATAATCACTCTATCAAATTTGTAATGATCTGTGAAATGAAAAAGCTGTGGTTGGTGCTCAGAAATCCTGGGAATGCTGTGCAAAGCCCTTGCTGTGCATTTTATATGAAGACCTGTTCATAGTACTAAAAACCCCACTCTCAAAACAACCTACAACAACAACAAAAAGGAACAACACAATGAGATTGATCTATTTATTTCTTGCATTTATTATAAAATTCAGTCTGAGCTTCTGAGCCTGCTGCTGCTATTTTAGTTCAGTTTGTGTTCCAAAAGTTCTACTCTTTTTTTTTTTTTTTTTCTCCCACTACCTGGATGAAATTTGAACATAAAAGTTAAAATACCAAGAAAAAAGCAGCTGCATAAATTTCCCAGAATTTGCTTTGCAGAGCTGCTATTGTGGAAATACAGGCTTCTTGCTTTTTTGGGTTTGGTGTTTTTTGTTTTGTTTTATTTTTTTGTTTGTTTTGTTTTTTTGTTTTTCTGGTTTTTTTTAATAGTGCATTAATTTTCTGCCATTTCACCATGGCAAAAGGACAGTAGTATTTTGTACATATGATCTAAACCTTCCATATCTGTTTTGGAAAAGATCATTTACATGAAGCCAGAGAAAAAGGATGAGGAGGAAAATAATGAAACCTCTCCACCTGGTTAGCAATGACATTAGGTTTCGTGGAAAGGAACTGGAGGCCCGGTCTTAGGTAAGCAAACTCCCAGCGAATCCAGGGGGAGCTGGCTGTTGCTCCAGTAGGTCAGTGAGACCCCAAGGGCTCCTTACACAGCTGCAGATGAGACAATATAAAAATTTTAGCACTCTGTAGAGGTATTTAGCTACTGCCGTTATCTCACTTTGGCTGCCAGGATGAGCTAAAGCTCATGGATATAAAATACACTTTTCTGAAAATGAGAAGGCGAACAAAAGGGACTAAGTCTGGTCTTCTATGACTTAAAACTGCCTTTTGCTACTTTTGATAATGGCAAAGAGCAAATACGGGAAGTGGTTGAGGGTTTTGGGCAACACTCCTATGTAGGTGACCATGGGAAGTGACATGGGGCCCTGCCCATGCCAGAGCATGAGTGCACGCGTTGGTGCTAACAGAAATCAGTGTCAAGCTGTCCACGGGTCTAGACACTGCTTGTTTTTTTCCCAAAGAAGTTACTCTTTCAAAAGCTCTTTGTAGGAATAAAACATTCAGATGCAGATGTCCCAAATTTCAATCTTTGTGACTAGTAATACGCAGTAAGGAAAGTGACACTACTTTTCAATCTGTTGTAAATATGCCTTTGGAGCACTTTCCTTTTTCCTCATATAATTATGGACTCTTATTCAGCAAATCACCAAATATTTTCCTTTAAAGAGCAGGCTGTACTGATTGCTTGTAAGCCAGTCCTTTTCTTGCCTTTCATGCTCAGGTGAATCATGTATTTTCAGCTCTTTCATTTCTCAGTGACTCGGGATACAACTATCAAATGATATGCTTTTATAAATAGGCTTATTCTCTGTGACTTTCCAAGTCTAGGTTTTAAAGATGGCCCCGTGCTTAATTCCACTCATAATTTTTACCTCTCTCAAATTTTTTATGTACCCTCCAGAAGAAGAAATTTTTGTTCTGGCCACCACCTGGATTTGCTCTGGAGCCCAGAGCTGGCTGGAGGGCAGGGTCTGTTCTGAGACATACTGCTGCTACAGCCTGACAGCTGATCACCTTGGCAGCCAGCTCCAGTGGGGTACAAAAAACTTTCAGGTCTTTAGGGCACAGGCTGGAGAGATCCCAAGGCAACATATATTGTGAATAAACAGCTCTTTAGTACTTCATTAATAAATCCATTATTATGATAGTAGTTTTGCCCAAGGAGCAAAAAGTAGGGAAAAATGGGCAGCATACTGAAGAACTTGAAAGTGCAATTCAAATCTAGATATCATACCATTTTTATAATAGTAATTAACAGTCAGATGCTGGAATACCATAGCAGCAAGGTACTGCTCATACACAGCACTTTCTGTAGTGTTTATACTAGTTAGCATCTCAAATTTCTGTGCAAAAGGAAGAGGTATAATTGGAGCAGTAAGACCCATGAGCCACAGTCAAGGTGTTTAAATTGCTTTGAAGGACATAAAGGACGTGGACGTGGTTGATGCCTATCAGGCCTGTGCTATCTGCAGCCAGCCTGGAATAGGTCTCTGTTGGTTTTCCGCTTGGGAATGGGGAATAGAAACCAATATAAGGACAGAGATGTGGTGTTATAGACGAGCCAAATTCCTAAACGAAAAGAAAGCCCACAAAGGGCATGAGGCAGAAACATTTTCCCAAGCAAGTGATTAACTTGCCCCTGAATGCTGAGCTGGCTGGAGCCTCCTGCCTCCTCTCCGAGGAGCCAAATGATAGCATCTACTAATCAGCCTGAGAGTCAGCTGGTGAAGTGATAAATTGGCAACACCAGTGAGAGTTGGCAGGGAGGAAAACCCGTTTTATGCTGCTGCTCTTTCTCAAACGGTAAAGAAGTATGAAAGGGTTTCAAGCGCCCCGTGCAGTGCTGAATCAAAAGTTTCATTGAGCTTTAAAATGCGCGACTTCTTGGGCAGCAAAGCAGCGCTCACCATTTGAGTGGAAAGGTGGGAGGAGCGGTGGACAAGCTGTCCCGTTTGCCAAAGGAGGGGCTCCAATTTTTATGGGAGTGGAATTGAACATTAAGCAACTTTGAGACATCCAGCTTTGGATGCCATAAATATTGAAGTAACAGTGAGATGGAGACACATAATGCCTTGGGTCTGAAACCAGTGGAAACTTAAAGACTAGACGTAATGTGGGCCAATGCTGAGCCTGAAGAATATTTTATCTTAGGCCGAGTGAGGACACATTAAGATTGGTTCGGGAGGCAGATTTAAATGGAGCAAGGAGCAAGAGAAGCTGAAGAGTGGCATGTTAGTGTTTTAATGTATACACCGTACAGTATCTGCATAAGATTTGAGTTTGGTGTTGGCTAGGCTTTTATAAGGCTATAAATTTCTTAATTGGCACTTTCAGTAAGTTTCATTTGCTCCTAAAGAAGTGCATTTAGATCTGGACTTCCCAGTACAAATCACTTCCCCGCAGTCCCACAGCAGTGCTAGCAGCAATCTCAGAGTATGTCGGCAGGCACATCTTAAACGTATCACCTGAGTCAAGGATTTTCAGACAAAACATCCCCTTCTCCCTCCTGTCTCCTGGCTCTATGGAAAATGCATTAAAGTCTCTTGTCTTGAGATGTGCTGCTGTGTCTGCTGACTCCTGAAAGCAATTGAATATGACTAAATGAATTTGCTGAGCCCTACAGAGCTGCAAAGCACGAAGGGTAATTTGACTCCATATATTCATATTGCTTACTGGAGGTACACTGGTGTCCAGGGGCTACAGTTCCCATCTGTCTCATAGCAGGCAACATCAGGACCCTTCCGAGTTGGACCCAGCGGTGTTTTTCTGTCTGGTAACAGTGATGTGACTTTACTTCCAGGGCAGAGGGAGGATCTGGGTGCAGGCAGTATCAGCCTGGTGTTACAGGTCTCTTCACAGAGGGTGAGAGGGGGTCGTGCAACAAGGACGGTGGCTTTCCCCGCATCCCAACATAGCTCTCTTCAATCCTGTACCTACGCAGGCAGCGGCCAGCTGGTGAGTTTGGATCTGAGCTTGCTCTGCCACAGCACAAACACAGCTGGGTAGCTGAACACCTATGTCATGTCAGTGCAATACAGGCCAGGGAAGAACTGCAATACTTTTAATTAAAAATCACACATACTGACGTGTTCGCTTCCTGTGGGCTCCTTCAAGGGCTGGCAGAAGGACCGCAGCTCTGCTGCCTGTGCAGGCTTGCAGAGCACAGCAATGCTGCAATGGGTTTTTAGAGTTGCAGGGAAGGGGCCTCCCTAATTCAGAGCACAGTGGTGTTGTACAGATCTCTTTCAGTCCTTGCTACCACCTAAGTCTCCAACTGGCCCAAATTTTGTCCTTCAATGAAAAGATCCCTATAAGTTAAGTTTTGTTTAAGATGTATGTTTTAACACAACACATATGCTTTCAATTTTTATAAAAATGTATTGGCATATTTATTCTATTTACTTGCTTCACGGGTCTCTTCAAGTCAAAGCTTTCTTTTTCCAGAAGAGGGAAAGCTGCTCATATCATCATCTGTTTTATGCTAGAGCCGTTGACTTTTTTTAATATATATATATATCTTGTCTCAATGACTCTTTGTGGGTGTGTGCAATTTTCATTTTCTAATGCAGCAGTTCTGATGTGCCCTCATGTCCCTGCTCTAACAATTCAGCTGCTCTGCTTCTCTGAGCTTTTTGTTGCTTTCATATTTATCGCTTTTAAATATACCGTTCTTCCTTTCCCTTTCTTTTGGCCGTCCTTTCAGAGCGATTATCTTCTCAGTTTTGATTACTGGTATTTATGACTGGTCGTATTCTGAAAGAGGAGGAAAGAAATGTCATCAGACCTCTGAACTCCATGTGTTTGCCCCACACGCTCTGCTGATCTCTCAAAATCTGTGCTAATCCTCACAAAAAAGCCCGAGTCCAGAGCCATCTGGAGCCCTGCATCTTTTGCCTCTGTTCACAGCTTCCCCCATGTCACACCCTGTGTCTCACTTTCAGAGCCCTTTGCTCCGCCTTGTCTTACCCTATGCATCCCTTTGAGATAGGAAGGGTATTGATACTGCAAGAGGTGAGTAGAAAAGAAGGGTCAATAAGTCAGAAAAGCAGTTTAATTATTTTTTTCAGACTGTGCCTGTACGTGAAATTAATCAAACTACTGAGGGTAGATACAAGGATTGTGCATCATTGTACCTTTTCTTTTAAAAAGGGAAAAAAAAAAAAAAAGAAATTAGGACATTGCAGAGGGCACATTTATTTCAGTATCTGCAGGCTGTCTTGTATGATAAGATATGACATTTTAATGATTTTGTTTGAGAAAACTCAGCACAGTTCTTCATGTATTTTTAGGTTGGTTACAATATGCACTCCTATGAAAGCATAAATGTGTATCTGTTAAAGTCACTATGTACTAAGGTCTTGCTAAAAATTCGGCACCTTCACAAAAGTATGAGGGCTGGGAAGTGAGCTCAGGGAAATGATACGGAGTTGCTTTCTCCAGTGTTCTTGGCACGGGTTACCTGGCCAAATTGTTTCCTGATTAAGATAAGCAGATGAAGAAGCTTCCTACTTTTGCAGATCAAATCATCCTCTCTTCCAAGAGGGTTGCAAGACACTACAGTTAAAATACGTTTGTATATTTGTACATGAGAGCTTTAATCGCTCCTTATTATCATGGACAGAATGACAGAAAATCCCAACAATTTTATAAAGGTCACTGTGAACATAACTTTGCTGTCAACAGATAACCACGCTGGCTTGAACAGGGACAGAAACTAGCCTTTTAAATTGCACCTTGGCACAATTAATCCATAAGTGAATGAAACTGTGCTGTATTGCAGTTCCTCCCTGGCAGTTCTCTTAGTTTCTTCTGGCCAATTACATTGCTTCTCCTTCAAAAATCAAGCAGCTTCAGTGCTTGCAATGGTAAATAGTCCTACTGAAGTCAGCTGGGACTAGTCATTGCAATCACTTAAGGCATGGTAACAAGTGTTAATAAAATTGAAGTCTAGGGCATTTACCACTTGTTCCACTTGCCAAGGGTGGGTGGAGGCTTTTTTAGCTCGTTACTGGAAGGTTGTAATGGCCTTTGGCATTTTCTGGCCTTATATCTCAAAATGGGAGACCACTCAGTGAGGGCAATGTTTGAGAAGTAAGATCTGATTAGCAACATAGGGTTATTGAAACAATGACGTCCTCTATACTGCGCAGCAGGATCATGGTGCAGAGATGCTCCAATACCACACCAAAAGCAACTGCTGCATCTACAAGCTTCAGCATGCTGCACACAAAGCCAGCAGCTCGTGTCTCACAGCTGCAAGCTCAGTACTTCAGCGGTGCAAAACTTCACGCCTCTAGTTACTCATCCCAGTAGCTCAGCAGTGAATGCCCTGCTGGGGTTGGGCAGCTGCTCAGCATCCCTGCACTGCCAGTGCTGCTGGGGAAGGTATCACACTGTGAGTGACACACACGGGGGGTTTGAGCCCACAGCTCTGGAGGTGCAATACCAAGAAAACCAGTGAATGTCTAAACCTGGCCATTTCTATGCTCCCATGGAGTCTAGGTTTGATGACTAAGAAACAGAGATGCTAGAAAGCTTATTCTGTGCAGAAGTGCCTTGGTTTTCACAGAGTTGGACAGCTGGGCTCCAAGATAATGCCTAATCCTATTACTAGAGAATAAAAGCAGGCTCTTTAGCATAGCAGTAGGCCTGCTTCTTTTTACCGTGCAGAGGAGAGGACCCACAACACATACAAACCTAGGTTTCCATTAATTTCCCCTTCAGGAAGCACTTCATGTTCCAATCTCCAAAAAACAAGAGCTTCAGCCACTGGGGAGCTGGAGTACAAGCTAGCTTACACAGAAACTACTGTCTGCCCCTCCTGTTGAAAAGGTGCATGAAAATACAAAATCTGTTTGATCCTCAAATGAACAAAAGCAAGGGCATACTTCTGAGTGGCTGGCTCACCAGGAGAGTGGCAGAGTTGACCCATGTTCCTGCCATCAGGTCTCCGTATGTGACACATACTCTTGCTATGCTATGTGAACTGTGTGAGGAGTCCTGGGTGCGGGGTTGCAATCGCGCCCTGTCACTGCAGAGTCAGCCTTGTGGCTCCAAGTCTCTTGAGCGCTCATGAGCAAGTGGTCAAAACGTTGTAGCCAGAAGGCTGTTCACGGCGGTGCTGGAGGAAAGAGCGAGCACCCCTGCCTCACATAGCTAATGCACGGGGCTGCACTTCTACAGCGCGGAGGGAGGTGTTTTGGAAGGGAGTTGTTACCCTGCAGCCCCATGATTCCCAGACACGACCAGTTTATCCACACGCGCTGCACCATGAGGTCCTTTCCAAGCCCCCCACTGAGCTGCCTGACTTTGCATGT
The DNA here is from genome assembly GCF_017639655.2 of Falco naumanni. Lineage (NCBI taxonomy): Eukaryota > Metazoa > Chordata > Aves > Falconiformes > Falconidae > Falco > Falco naumanni. The sequence continues at coordinate 8,156,658 of NC_054059.1, forward strand.
GTAGTATGAAGGCTGCTTAGGGGTTTTCCAGAGCTATTGATTTTCCTGTGATGATCTGTTTAGGTGTCCAGGTCCTGTGCTATCTCTGACCCTTGACATCAACAATTCAGTAGCAAGGGATATAAAGGAAAATTTGAAATAAAACCTGTTTGGAACTAATTTATAAAAGCAGTGAATTTAGGAATAACCCAAAACTTAAAAAAGTTAAAATCTTTGCGTATTGCAAACCGAGCCAGGCTGTGGCTTCTCATTCAGAAAGGTCTGTTAGTAAAGCCCTATTCATATCTCAATCCCCATGAAGCCTTTACCAAATTAGAGTATTAACTTGTGGAGAGTCATGTATTGGTTTGCATCTTCCTCCTATTTTATTTCCTCTACAGTCTACCTCACACCAGTAAAAGCTCTGTCCCCTGAGCTCGGGAAATACAGGAGTGTTTCTAAAATGGGAATGTTCTAGATGCTGAGCTGGAGTCAAGGGACAGAGACAGTCTTTGCTTATTGAACACTTTTTTCCAACAGTAAAAAAGTAAGCAATTCATGAATCATACAAATGCTGGCAAAAATAAATACACTTGATCCAATAGTGATGAGCTCATTCACTGCCATACTGACATAGGATCTTTTCAGCAGCTGCCTTCCTGCAAGCTGAATCTGTTTGTCTGCAGGGATACCGGGTTGCCTGCAAGGCACGGGGGCCTCTTTGGTGTGAGATGCTGTAAAGGCAGATGCTGCTGGGGAAAGCAGAGTACCCTTAGCATCCCGGCAGGAGCTACTGTACTGGGGGCACAGGAGATGGGGTTACGGCATGGGACCTGCCCCAGCCTTGTCAGCAAGCCCCCAGAACTGCTCCTCCCAACCCCACCAAAATGTGATTGTGAGTGTTGCCATCACAATGCTGTATAAAAGGCACTCCTGGGCATCTGAAGGAGGCTTTGACATCATTTCACTTAGGAACTCAAAGAGTATCTTCTATCAAAATTAAAAGGGTGGGGAGAAAATGTTCAGGCTGGTAATATGTTGATGTTCCTGGTGAAGTGTGACACAGCTGCTTTGATTTGTTAGCATGTATATGTTGTTTATTAACATGATATTTATTTGGACTTAAACTATAGAAAGACATTAGTTGTCCTATCATGCAACAGTGATTACCCCAGCAGCATTATAATAATCACGCAAAAAGTGACTCAGTCAGACAAATAAGAAGAAAACCCTTCCCAAGTCTTTATTGTTCCAGGAATTAATATAATCCTAATCCCCCTTTTGGACAAACACGGCTGGTTACAATTTTTTTATTAAATACTGTGTTTGTTGAAAACTTCAGTTTTGGGATATCAGTGGCTATATATCAAATGGGAAGGAGACACACACTGACAGCTGGATTTCAGCATACAAAAAAAATCTTAGCTTTTATTTTCAAGGTGGCTTTGCCAATTTTATCTGAGAACATCTTTACAGATGAGAAGATTTGAAAGCAAAAAAAAAAATCCAGATCAAAATATTTTATTTAACTGATACATTTTATTTTGATTCATCTGGAGAACACAAAGTCAACTCATTCAACTGTTCTGATGAAGCTGCTATTTTGCTAGAGTTCAGAAAAGGACTGGGATATTTAGGACCTGAGGCTATTGATTCTCTACTTGTGCAAATATCCTTACAATGTTTTCATTAAAGTAAGCAGAATTATTACATAAGGATTGCATTAAAAGCCTTAATTATCCAAATCCTCACTGAGACAAAATACATTATCCTCAGCTGACAGATGGGAAAATGAAGGCAGAAAAGTAATCTTAAGAGAGGGTTGCTCAGGACAAGTGAGTATTTCAGTCCAGACTAGGAAACAATGGCATTCCTGTTTTCACTCTCATACTTTTATTCTTCAAGACTATGACATATCTCACACTGTTATACTGTCCCCCTCTTGAGGCCAAAAGGATGGAGTAAATTAATAGAGCACAGAAAAACCACAATAACAGGTAGAATGATGTTTCATAAGTTTAGTCTGCACAGAGAGAAGAGGTGAAAACATTGCCAGCAAGCACCAGCTCTATGCAAGAGAAACTGACAGCAAAATTCTGGGAAACATAAAGAAATGCACTATAAAGGGAAAGCTTTAAAGTCACAAATGTTACTTTAAGCAGAATAAGAAAAGGATGAGTTTTTTTGTTTTCTTTCGATGAAGAGTCTGTTGTGTTGCAAGTGGGTACAAACTCTGTTTTCAGAGAGGAGATTAATTAACCTTACTTGCCTCAGAAATTTAAACTATAAATTAGACAGCAAAAGAAAGGGTGAGGTGAACTTATGAAAGCTCTAAGGAGGTTGCGTAATTCAGTAGTATTTCAGAAAACTTATTGATTGAAATTTTCACTAAGAACTGGAGAAAAAAAAAGGGAGCAGCTCTCAGTTTTGATCTCTCTGCATGAGAAGTTGTGTGCTTTCTGAATACTAATAAAGCACACATTGCAGTTAGTTTGATGTTGCATACTTTTTAAATGATGTTGGCCTCATACTTCTCCAAAAACTATATGCAATGTGTTTAATATGTAAACTAGTATGAAAAAAAATACATATGGGTGAAATTAATTAAATCAAAAAAGGAAAAATAAATTAACTTGTGTTAGTGTGGACATAAGTTTCTGCTATTTCTGCCAAATCAGTATTTAAAAACCTATACAAGAAGGTTAAAAAATGAAGGTATTATTTTTCAGCGGAGTATCTGTAAAGTAGATATTAATGGTGAATGTGTTTGTAAAGTGTATTTGATTAGATACTTCTTGTCCTTGAAAGCTTCTTAGAGTGGGATCCTTCTTAGCAGCAACCTCAAAGTGAGGCATTTCATCCCAGGTAGCCATGTAGCTTCCTCCTGGAGCCAACATAGAGAAATAGTCAGCTCCACAGAACGGCTCATCCACAGAAACCTGTGTCTGAGCTGTGGGGAAGGAGCTGCTCTCCAGAACATCCTTCCCTCTTCTTCACATTAGGTGGAACCTCCATGTTCAGCTTTTACCTTTGGGGCGTCAGGAGTACGGCTCTTAAAGAATGAAGACAACAGCTTAATGCTAACAGTTTGTATTTCCTCCTATAATCCCTGGTAACGGAGTGATACACTTTTTGTAATGATTCTTAAAAAAATGGTTTTGTTTTTAGTAAGGGTAATGGATACGAAATAGAAGGCACATATGAATGCACATCAGTTTTAGTGTCTGGGGCAATATTTTTAAAGTAATGATGTACAGAATTCCATTAGGAAGTACTTGATCCTACAGGTGACTGTGCTGTTATTTTTCTCACAAGTAACCTCATCAACTCCTTATTTGACATTAGACCATTTGCATTACATTACAGATTTATAATGTCAATTTTCATTCTTATGCTTTATTCTGAAGACAGTAGGTGCCTCCAGCCAACTCTTGGGAACTGTAGTGTTGACTCAGCTTTAAGAGTCAGCTTTAAGCATGGGAAAGTGGACTGCAGTTCCTCTCTTCTGATTGTCTTACGTAACTATCAAAGAAAGGATTTTGATCCTTTCTGAGTGGTCAGGACTGATCCTGATACAACCTACAACTATTGGAAAGATGGCTTCAGAGAAAAGATTGAGTTTAGGTTTAGCAGCACTGACCAGATGGCCAGTGATGAAATGCATCGCTGTCTCTCATTTGGGCAGGCCGCTGCCTGGAAAGGAAGGAATGCTGGATTCGAGAGTAACAGCACAGTGTTAAATGTGACAAATTGTGGAGAGTTTGACTGGAGCAAACTCAAAAATTTTGTCTTCCTTTTTCTGAATACTCTGTATTTTGTCAGACTTCTGAGTAGGCAAGAGCTGCATGTAGGGTTTTTATTCTATCTCAAAGCCCCAGTGGGCTCACAAAGTGCTTAAATATTTACTAGTTTTCCTGTCCTCTGCAAGCTAAACAATCACAGAAGAGACACGAATATGGCAGAGAGGAGTTTCTCCTCTGTTTTCTTATCCTTCACACCCCATTGCCTTATTAGAGGCTTTGATGACTGTTTCTGACAAGAACAGGTTGCTCCATATGCTCCCTTATAGCTGTCTCTTTATCTCCGCTTCCTATCTCCAGTCCCGCATTCGAAGGAAGAAGATAGGATTTAGGCAAGACCATTAGCTGGCCTCTTGCTTCTTACAGAGCTCTGGGTCTTCAAAAGTCCTCTTGCCTTGTGCAAAGCTGGTCTGGTACCATGTGCTGGGTTTCCCACGGCAGCAACAGCCTGCACAGTGCGTGTTTCATGTCATTCACAGCATAAGGAAGACAGGCATGAAGCAGCTCTGGGAGTTTTTGCTTGCAGAACCACTAACACTTTCTCATTCCCCCATCCATCTTCTCTACAGGATCACAGGTCCCCACATCTCTGAAGACGATTTGCTAATCTTCAGCAGAGAATTTTTCAGAGGCCTTGCAACCCACCAAACACCTCTGTGCACTTCAGCACTAACTTCTCCTCCACAGTTTTCCTCTTTTTCTTCTCAAATTGGGGCCATTCAGGGATGGCTCTTGGATTTGAGCCATACCATCTGTGTCACTCCAAAGAAAACCAGTTGTGATTTTTTTATGCATTCTTGTGGCGACATCCTCATCTTCACATCATAAGTGTCAGCTAGAGCTTCACACCATGGGATTCAAATCATGACTTTAAATGATTGAGCAAAAACGGGCTACTAAGTTTGCAAATTGAGCTGTTTCAGCTGTCTTGTTCTTAGGTCTCACCAGCAGTCAGTTAAAATACATCAGACCAATTGCTCCTAGGAATGTATTCATGCCAAGAGTTAGAAGGCAAACACCACCTTATTTCAGTAACTAAGAAAGAATCACTTCTGAGGAAGAATCGAATGGAGCTGAGGGATCACATGAAGGCGTTATCTGCTTTAACTCAGGAAGTCTCATTTTATGTAGTTCTTCAACATAATTTTATATGAAAAGGAAGGGGGGAAACTCCTGCAATGCTGTAGAGACTGCATACAACAGCACAACCTCTTCTTTCAGCCCTTAAGTTCTCCATACTTTTCACAGGATGGGATGAAAATCACCATCAGTGTCATTAATAACATTGGTTTATCAAAGACAACACTGACTGTTAGGTGGTATTTATATATCTGTAAGTTGTTGGATTTTTAATGTGTTACCATACTGTGAGAAAATTCAGTTTTAAATGATCCAAAACTATCTGTAAAAATAAGACAACCTAGATTAAGCTCTAGAATTTGAGGTCTGTAAATGAACATAACACAGTAAGAATTAACACCGCTAAAACAGGACTCAAATTGCTATGCCACTGCTCTTCTGTATCTTCAGACACTTTCACATACATGTTTTCTTACAGATACTTTTTTCTCCTCTGGCTATTGAAATTCTTCAATATTACCATTATGTAAAATGCTAAGCAAAGCACTTTCTGTTTTATCAAAATATCAGCTACTTAGCACCAGAAAACAGAAGCTTTTTCGCTACCAGTCCAGCATCTTACACAACCAAGGGCAATGGTTGTCTTGTTTTAAAAGATTGGCTCATCCAGTTCCTAGAACGAAATGATACAGCAAATATAGTTAAGACTTGACTTTTAACTTATGATTGCAAACTATTTGGGAATGTTTTGTTAACTGTAAATATCACTTACTTGATTTCCCTCAATAAATTCTCTATGCATACTAGAAAATACGGTTAGACTTTGATTAGAATCTTCTTGACAGGAAAGATATCAATTAACAAATGGAAGAGCATCCTCAATCAAACATTTTCGGAACACAATGTTAGCTGGTAAAACCTACACTGAACAAGTATGCAGGTGTTTAGTAAACTGAATCAGACTGTAAAAAGCTATAGTGTTACTTTAATTAGCAAATGCAATAGTATTGCTTGTTATATTTGATGTATTTCATTTATCAAAACATACAAAAAAGTGTTTTTTTCCTTTTCTCTTTGGGAAACCAAACATGACAACTATGATTGTACAATCCAGAGAGCATGGTGAAAAGTTTTAGGTCTGGTAAACCCCAAACCTATATATCAGATACTAAGTAATATGCTCCAAGCAAACCCAAAATCAAATAAGTGGAAGTTACAAGAAATCTTGATCCCTAAGTCAGCATTCTTTTGCAAGGAAAGAGCTGGCCAAAGAGAAATGAAGATATAAATCCGTGAGACAAACTACCGATCCAGCCTAAATTTGCATATTATGAAGATTTAGCATAAGATAATACAGTGTAAAAGCATAGGTTTATACTGATGAAACTTAGATTTCTCTCTTAAAATATAATTACTGTATTTTAACACTAGGCTTAGTAAAGCCCACTTCTAATTTGTTCAAAAGTCCAGCATATGTTAAGAAAGTCCCAAGTATTTATATTGTAATATATATGTATCTATACATGTCTCATGCAATTTTATATTGCACTATTTTAAAAAGTCTAAAGTATTTGAAATATGAATAACTATTACTAAACTTCCAAACTGTTTTAAAACTATTTTTACACATAAACCAGAGGAAGAACAAGTAAAGATTAATAATTTCTTGTGATTGTCATAATGACTTTTCTATGTGTCTAATGTTTAAAATTTTTTCACTGTTTTTTATATTAATATTTCATAGCTCTCACAGATAGGAGTTCCCTAATCACAGTCCAGTTCTCATACTACATCACCCCTACAGATGAACAATGACAGTCCTAATAATCCCTGCCTTTATAATGGTAAAGGAAGGGAAAGGGATATTGTTGATGGAAAAACTGTTTTACCCTCCTAAAATATACTGAATGACATAATAGAAAAAAAAGGTCTGGATTATTTCAGAACTGGTTTACAAAAATGCTATTTATTCCAGAGGGAAAAATAAAGGTTAAGTTCATAAGAATTTTTCTTGAGAAGTATATCCATCTAAAGCCTTCTTCAAAAAAAATTTGATTTTATTATGAAGTTAGAAATCCATTGACAGGATAAATAAAGTTAATGTGTGCAAAGAAAAAAAAATGCCACCGGAGAGCACTTTGCCAAGACATGTGGCAGCACTATCAAAACCAGCCAGCTGCATCAAGGCTTATTACCACCCCACACCAGGTTAACTTCAATAAGTAGCTCCCACACCTTGCCCTGGCACAACCACCAATCCCCTACAAAGTTTCAACAGTTCATCTACTGTCCGTGCTGCGCCTTCATCTTCTTCAGGCCAGTCCACCCTGCCTCTTGCCACTCTTACATCCAGGACACCATCCCTCCTCCCTCTGCTTCTTCCAGCACTCCCCTTCCCTACCCCTTAGAGCTATTTAACCACTTAGCAGGAACCAGCCACAGCTGCACGTTCTCCACATCAGCCAACCCACCACCCCTGAAGCCAGCCCACAGCTGTATGTTATCAGTGTTAATTAACCCAGCTTCATTCCTCTACAATGACAAATGTTTTTTTACACACATTAAACAATGAAGACCCTGTGCAGAAATTTGTTCACAATTCCATTCCAGTTATAGTCAACTAGGTAGGCTATTTTCTCCATTACCAACTGAAGGTCTTTCAGGATATCTGGTCTCTTTGCAAAATTCACATCTAGGATATTTAAATCACAAGTCCATATTTCCTTGCACAGAGAAGGAATTTGGTAAGAAAAGACATAACCTAGAAGCTATTAGGTGCTTCTGTAGCTGATGTGTAAATATATACTAACAATGGACAGTTAAAGAAGCCCCAAAGCTGTGGACCTACTTAATTATCTGATCTGAGCTACTCCTATAGTTACAGATATTATAAAGGAGGAGAAAGTCTTTAGCTGACTTCTCTGTTTCTCCTTGCCTTGTGTCAGGGTTTCCTAGGGATAGTCACAACAACCACACACCTTTCACCTGGTGACAATAACTGGAAAGTATTGGTGCTGCTCACATTTTAAATGAAGGAGAGGCAGGTGTTCAGAGTACTTTTTGTGCCGCTGCCAAGGTGTTCTTAGAATCAAAACTAGAGACTTTCTGTCACCTTACTAGTTTAATCAAGTTTTGTAAATACAGTGAATGACAGGGATGAGAAGACTGGAGTTTGTAGAACAATGCAGTTCATGACATCTCCCATCAAGAAGTGATGGAGATGGGAGGCAGCAGTGCCAAAAGTCGCAGAAGTTTCCATGAGGACCTCCACCCCGATTTTATAAGCTGTGGATGGGATAGTCACCTACAAAAACAGAGGAATCCCAACAAATGAAAACTACCCTAGAAGCCAGGTGCTGACAGTTTGCTAACTAGGTTGCTCAGATCCTGTGTGGAAACTCAGCAGCTGGCTTTTTTAGTACAGGTGTAATGACCGGGTGGTTTGGAGAGGTAAGTCATGGACTCTTCCCAAAGGAAGGGCCATCTATGAAGGTATTTGCTTTTTGCCTTTTCATTTATATGTGTAGAAATTTGAAATGTCATGATAGTTATGTTTTGTCAAATGACCTGTGGCCGTCTCTGGTTTGGATAGCTGTAAAAGGAAGTAATTCATCTCACCCGGGCAACCGGAGAATTGGCAGCAGCAACAGCTTCAGAAAAATCTGTGTTCACATTTTACTTCAGGGGTTTTAATTCAGAGGGAAGAATAAATGTTTGTGTCATATGCAAATGTTTTCAGACTGATAAAAAGAAAATAAACTATATATAATTATGATCTTATTTAAATTCTAATGACTTTACAAAGTAGATAATAATTTGCATCTGGAGATAGTTTCAGACCTGGAGTGCAAAAACCTGAGGTCCTATATAGTTGGTAAACAAGAAGGAGTTTTTGCTACCCTTTACCCTCCCATAGTTCTCTGTTTTTTACATACTACTTGTTCTCTAATGCCGACAGGTTAGGAAGTTTGTGAAGTTTCCAACCATTTGTTTTCTAAACAATTTACACAAAGGTGCTAATTGTGGTGGCAGGTATCTTGATGTGAAAATCTGACTCACCAGACTGGGACCTCTCAGCTGTTTCACAAGTGCTCCAAGCTGCTGCAAATTGTCATGGTTTTGTGGCTTTGTGGTTACTTCAGTTACTCATGATCCAGAATCCTTTAAGCCAGTGACCTATAGAGAATGGATATTAATCTCTTTGACTATGATGGACACATTGTCTGTCAAGAGAGAAATTGCAGTGTCCTGATGAGCAGTGGTCAGCATAGATATGTAATGCCATGGTATCACCATTGGACACATCCTACAAGATAGCAGATCTGTAAAACAGGAGTTGATAGCCAAACCAAGTACCCCACTAGTACCCAAACTAACAGTTTTCAGTTTCCTATTATTTCCTCTGTATTGGAGCTCCAGGCTTTTTGTTCATTTGGGAATGAGGAGGGCAAATTCCCTTTTTATGTTCGTTGGTGACTAATAACATACAAGTGCCTGAGGCAGCCTTTTCTTAGGCAGAACCATGCAGACTCACAGGATTGCCTTGTTTTCCCCAGCTGCCTGTTTCCATTACATTTTTAAGAACTTAATGTTTGTCAAAAACGTATGAGTGTACTCTCATATACAGGCACACACACATGCTTTGTGATTGTTTTTTCCGTTGGAAAAGACGCCAACAAGAAGTAGAGATCCTGACTGGCTTTAAAAATCCAACCCAACCAAATCAATCAAATGAGAAACAGACAGGGAACGACAAGGAAGAAATCTGGTTTGGTGCTACACTCAGAGCAACAACTCTGCCACTGTACTCAACAAAAGAAATGGGCCCTGTATATTTATTAATTACATAATATTTGATGGATAGAATTAAAATTTAAAACTGACATTACATGAAATGCAGATTGGTTTTAAAATAAATACACGTATGCAGATGGAAAATAAATATAAACTTTAGCCTGGTAAATTAAACAGTGTCCTGGAATATACTTGGGCACTGGAACCCGATTGTTGCCTTCTGCTTGGCTGCAAGGTCTGCCCATGCCTGGCATACTGCCAGCCTCTTCCCAAGCAGCTGTGAGGTCCAACATTATAGGTCTTTTGTATTTATCCTGCTTTTGCAGAGGAAGAGAATTTAACAGGTTTTAAGTGTACTGTTCTCTGCGCTCTGATTAGAAAATGGTTTTGGACCTGTTTGATTTACTATTATAGCTATATATTCCTTTATATGCATGCATTAAAATTTTTCATGCATGGAAAAAGCTTGGTCTAGGACCTGTATTTGAGTTAAGACTGATTTAACTTTGAAGTAAATACAAGGTATTTGTTGCACTGGTGCTAAAGAGGTAATCAGAATCTAGTATGTCAATCTTCAATTTTCCACAGACGGTCTAGATCCTCAGAGAAATCCATGAGTGAATTTGGAGATACCATGGTAGGTAATACTGTAGGAGAAATAAGGGCATTTTAAATTTTGTTTTATTTCACTCCGCAGGGGTTTGCACTGCTACTGGAAAAAAGAGTAAGTTTTTTCCCCAAGAGTAAGATTTGCACACCTTAATTATCAGAGCTGTGTTCTATATACCCTGGAAGGCTCAAAACCCCAAGCTTGTCTGCTATAAAGACTACCAGACCGCAATGTAGCTGCAGGCACTGCCAGAACCTGCGTTTTAAAGCACAATCAATCCCGTGCACTTGAGTTCAGTGCATTGCTAGTGCCCTTCCCAGCACCCTGGGGAGGCACCTGGGAGCCACTCTGCAAATGTGATGAAGGACAAGCTGGCAGAGACAGAATGCCAGGCCTTCTGCTTCCCTTGAACTCCCTTACAAGGTGCTGTCAAGGTCCCAAGCTACCTTCTTCACGTACAAGCATGAACCAGTCTGTCTTCAAGTTGTTGCAGCCATGTGGCTTTTACTAGACAAACTTGCTCATTTGAAGTAGGCTGAGCTGCCATTCCATGTGCAGTATGGACTTATCTATGCCCTTGGAGCAAGCACCACGTCCACCTTTGCTGACATGTAAAGCTCTGGAAAAAAACAGCCCAGGGGAGGTCTGAAGGACTCATAGTGAGCTTAAGTCTGCTGACAAAGAACCTTCCCTAAGTCACTTTTCATGCATCCCTTAGAAATGTTTCCTAGGTACAGAAAAGGAAAAGTAATGTATTGGCATGTTTATACTTGCTTCTGCAAATTTCCAACCAGTTTTAAGTCTTTGGAAAAGGTTAATAATTTTTGCTTAGTTCTTTTAATTTGCCATTATTTTTTAAATGATGGCATAATACTGACCAGAAAAAGACCTGTTGTCTTCCACATAAATGAAAGGTTGTTTGTAAGTATGAATCCCTCACTCTGGGTAAATTGGAGAGGCCACTGTCTACATGCTGAATTGCAACCCTCTCAGGGCACTTCTCAATTTGTAGTGAACTCAGTGAGAGTAAAAGTACTTCAGGACTTCATAGGATCCTCTCTTTTGTTTTGAAAAACCATCCGTATTGTGACATGGATCAGTTTTTCTGAACAAAAAGGTTGGTTATGAATATGATTGATGTCCCAATTTGACTAATGCTTGGTTTAATCTGGGATAATGGTTACACAAATTATAATAATTTTACAAACATCTTCCATCTGTTGCTTACTTCCTTTGAGGATCTTCGACTCCATCCCTGTTATAACACAATTGGGAACAAATCAGCAAGAAGGAAATGTACTCTCTGGTTTAGCTAAAGCTATAGTGTTTGTTAAAGTTAGCGATGCGTGAGTAGTTTGCTAAAGATTATTTTTAAAGGTCACTTCCTACTTGGAAAGGAGCCCGTAATAAGCTTCTCTTCAAGTGAAGAGATCTTTTTCTTTAAAATTCTGGTTTTGGGTGGTCTAGTTTATTCCCAGGTCCCACAGAAGGCTACGGGAAGGGATGCTCCATTGCCACCTAGGGACAGTTCTGGCTCTTTATGAAAACACACAGTGTATTTCAAGGAGAGAAGGTAAGAATGTAATTATTGTACAGTTAGCACATATATAAAGGGTGCTTTTGCCAGTCTTGTTAGAAAAAGAATAATCTGGATCCTTTAATTATGTACAGTCAGAAGAAATTAAATAAATCATTAAGAAAATGGGTGAATGGGGAGTGGATTAGCTAATTATAAGTATTCCTCCTGGTTTATGTGTAGCATAACATCAGGAGAGTCCTGACAGGTGTTTGTATCTTACACTTATTGTGGAAAATGTTACCCAAATTAGCATGCTTGTTTCATAATGAAGGGGCCTCACAAAAATGCATAGCATATATTCAGTGCAAAAAGGAGGGAAAGACCTAGCATGTTTAGATTTGGGAGAAAAAGAAAACCTTCTGAAGAGCATGGCCAGAAATTTTCCAGTTAGTTTTTAAAAGAGTCAGAACTGTTGAAAAACCCTTTAATCAAATGTAAAAGCTGAGCTTCAGATCTAGTGTTTAGAAGAAAATTTGATATAGTTAGGTCACAAGGCAGGGCAGCTAGATCAACAGTGATTCTGAAACTGTTATGTCATAAGTCTGTTGAACAGAAAGGGATCATAAAAGATCACACAAGCTATAGTTTGGGGCCAAAAATGCCATACCAGCAGGTATGAAGCACATGGCAGCTGGGGAGGCATTTGGGGGAGGCAAAAAAATTTCAAGCTGAGTGCAATCTGGGGTCTCCTGCTCCCACCCAGACAGCCGCTGTCAGATGCATCATGGCCCTACGCGAGGCAGCAAATCCTGATCCTGCGGAGCCTGGGCAGCTGCTGCCCATCGGGGACGGGGACGGGAGCCACTGCTTGGGCACTGCTGCTGGCTAGAGATCCAGCCCCACCTTCCGCACCCAGAGGCAACGTGGCGTACCCAGACCATCCCTGACTTACTGTCACCTAATCACTTCTCCTGTCAGGATATTTCACACCTCTAGGCAGCCTGTGGCATTTCAGAAAACTTGTTCTTCCTTAGCCTTCTCCTTCCCCAGACTAAAGAAGGCCAGTCCCCTCAATCCTTGTAAGGCACCGTTTCCTATTTGGTCTTTCTTTCCCTTGACTTTTTGTCTTAATTACCTTCTACCTTTATCTTCCCAGAGATTATCTCCATATTAATCAGAACTAAACCTCAGCTACAAGCTTGTATATTCCTTCATTTTTTGAGGCAAAATCTCTCCCATGAGAAACACAGAAAAAGTTCTTGGGAATGGCAGTTTACATAGGAAAGTGAATGTCTTGCTAAAAAAAAAAAGAAAATCAAAAGAAACAAACAAACAAGGAAACATATCTCTTCCCTGAAAAATCTGAGACTCTTGCTATGCAAATAAGGTCCAACTGTTTTAGGATGCAGATTTAAAAAAAAACAACAAACAACCAAAACACACAGATTTTCAGCACTCTCCAGAACAAAGTTACAGTCCTAAGGTATTATGACAATTTCTGCAAAAGCTGAATTGTTCATGGGTGTTTCCAAAGACAGTGTTGATACTGGCCTCCTTGAACGCTAAATTAGAAATTGAATCTAGGTTTTTCTGCATTCAAAAATGAGTATCAGAATATTTTCTAGAATACCTTGCTGTTGTTATTGAACAGTTGCAGTTTCGTATCTTTATGGGAAGATAAAATCAGCATTCTTGTTGCCAGAATTGGAAAGACCTGACAAATAGAAATTTTAAAAAATATGAACACAAAATAAATTTAGGTGGCCTCAGACATAGAAGCAGACTATGTACATTCCAATATGATTTTAAAAGCCTGCCCAGAGTTCTGATGTATTCTGGATAATTATACAGCATATAAGAAGACCTCTCTTGGACTGAAAAATGTAACAGAGGGTCAGACATGCAAATGTTTATAACAATAAGGAAATTCACAGGATTATCGTATTTATCAAAAAGAAAGTAAGTCAAAAGAAGAAGGTGTCTGTTTTGATGGTGCAGGAGAAGTTGACCACATCTTAAGCAACACAGGAATAGATTTGTTTACGCTGGCTGAAGAAACTCCAAAAAACCTGTGTATGTGTCTAGGCTGTTTTTCTACCTTCCCCAAATTAGTGTTATTGGAGAGTACCACACAAAAAAGGCAATCCTGCATATCTCCAAGGAGCTTAATGAGCATGAGCATGCAGTCAAGTTTAGATTTTGAGGTGCCCCTCCAAGCAGTTACTATCCTTGATGCAATGAGTTGTTGCAAAATGCCACAAAAATAGTAAAGCATTAACCAGAAAAAATGCAGGTTCAGACTGATCTGTATTTAGCACAAGGTAAATTAAAGATTGCTTGATGAAATCTTGTTCAATGGAAAACAAAAAACAGAGTCTTCTCTATGTAGAAGCTCATTTCAGTGTTGATGGATCTTTATAAATAGGGATATGTGTAAAGCAAAACAAAAATTTGACTTGTACAAAAGAAAAAGCATATGACTTGGTATACAAAGTCATCATCAAATGGTGACTTCCCTTCCCAGCAAGGGAAACTGAGGAAGTGCATATGGTACCTTCTACAAAATCTACATAGTAAGGGAGAAAGGGAGTGTGATGGGCAGGAAAAAGCAGAAATAAGTGTTGAATTGGTGATTTTGTCTGAATCTTTTTTGGCAGGCCACAAAAAGACAATGCTGAGCTGGCTGAGCCCTGAGCATGACATGACCAAAGCCACTAGTTTTGTTTGCCCAAGGTATTCATACCTTAGGAGTAACTGCTCTTGAGACTCTGAACATTACTAACTAGTTTGAACTGATTGATTTTAAGTGTTTGAATTTCCATTTCATGTTTCTATGGACTTTTCCAGTTCATGTCTATCTGAGAAAAGAGATGTTATTCCTGTAAAAGCCCCCATTATGACCCCTAGAAACTGTTGATAAGGCAGAAGGGGACCAGTGTTTGGTGCTGATCAACTCATGCCAGGTCTTTACTGAGATATATGTGACAGTAATCAATAAACTCTTTGGTCCCGTCAACTTGCCTGATGAAGGCATTAATTAGTTTTCCCCCTCAAATCTCAGGGTGGAAATAGCACTGTTTCTTCCATACCAAACACTCTTGCCGAAGTACAGAAGATCAGTAAGACATTTAAGGGCAACCCTAACATTTGAAAGTTACTTGTTTGAAATCAGGCACATATTTAAGCCTTTAGGTAAATCAACCATTTGTCTCATGGTAGATCTATATTTTATATGCAGTTTGGACTCAAATGATTTTCTGAGAGCTCTGCTCTTTGAATCTGACTGTTTTATGTGAGCGATCCCTTTGCTTTCCAAGGTCCCGTTCTCTCTTTACCATGCATATTCACATTAATGCCAAGATACAATTTGCCCATGTATCATCATCATAATATTTGCTGCAAATAATGTGATGTTTGTGGAATTTCTTAAAAGAACATTACAGAATTTAAGCCACCCAGTGTATATCTGTACATTATGCTCAAAATGTCGGGTACTGTGACTGGGTTTTCATCAACAAAATGTGTCAGAAGACTCCTGGTTTGCCACCAACAAACCAAAATAAAACCCCAACCCTCCAAAAAAGAAATCTGCATTTCAGTACTCCCTTTTCTTCAATGGTAGTTTCTGTATTACTCCTTCCAATGAGTTGAATATTGTGCATTTCTTTCGTAGGTGTTAGGTATTCAACTCTCTTCAACCACTGTACAGGAAATTTTCATGCCTCTTTCAGAACAGGTAACGACTGGCAATTAGCTAACTTTTTGCACTTGTGAACCTGAACATTTCAATGCCTAAGCCCATTTCAGACCTAGCTCTGAGTAATTTTTAAAAATAGGATTCAAGTTACTTGTCTGAATGTATTATCTTTACTCCAAGAGTTTTTAATATCTAAAAAAGCTTGATTTTAAGCTGAATTTTGAACTAAGACATTTGTACTTGCACAACTTTGTGCTTGCAATTGTAGTTACAGACATAGTGGCAAAGCTGTTGCAATAGAGAAGCCTGAGTCTGCAATGTGTCCATTTACTGAAATTACTGAGTTTTTGTGCTGTGGTTTAAATCATGGATAAGACACTGGATCAGGCCCTTCTTACTTATGAAAGACAAATGAACCCATAAGCTGGTCTTGCAACATCAATTTTAAAACTTGTTCTCTAAAACAATGCACTGAATGTGTGAAAGATGGGATTTATCATACCACGCTTCCCAGTCCTCAAAAGCTCTCGCCAGTTCAGCCAGTGCGTTTTATCACTGCTAAACATACACTCTGTGTTGCTGGAAGAGGAAATCCAAAATGGTGATCATGCTTAGCATGAGAATATTACATGTTTGTTCAACCACGCTTCAGTCTGTAACAAAGCTTTTGAAGTTTTTGCAGTAATAAAATTATTCATAACTTTTTTGACAACAGGTAAAACATTTGGATAATATGAACTATGCAATATGCGTTATAAAATCAGTGGCAAAATTTATGTTGTAACTTTATCAGTTTTGCTGATGTATTTTCGTATTGTTGATTTGTGGATTATATAGTAAAAGTGTTTATGTATCTTCCATTGACATGGGGTAGACTTTTGAAGTTCCCACATCTCTTTTACACCTCTCCTTGACCAACATAATTGTAGATACTGTATTCTCAGGTGAAATTCACAAACTTCTGGATATAAGATTGTTGCGGTGGTGGTCATAACATTATAAAATGGAATGAAACACATAGAAAATCCCTGTTCAAGTAATGTTTAGTCTGGGATATAGAGTATAGTGTTAACAGAAATATCCCCAGGTTTTTTAGTTACCTCCAAATGCATTGCCTTAAGAGTATGTGGGTTTATATGCTGGTGATGCCAGAGCACTTCACTTACAGACCCAGTGAAATGAGTACCACATACAAAGCATCCAGTCCTGTGAAAACATTGGGAATCTACTGTTTTGTTAAGCAGGAGGAGAAGTTTTATGTAAAATTCCTTTATTTCCCATAGTGCATTTGAAGTCTGACACGGATGTGTTTCACTCAGGGATGTAGCTGAGCCCCTGAAGGAGGTAACCTGCACAGCAAGCTCAAATACAACCATGGGCAGAAGGACTTGCTGAAAAACAGGGAACTGCACTGTAATACCAAACCTGCACAGCACTTGGCACCAGCCCAAACCTCTGCATATGCCAGTAATTCATTATTTCCTCTTGTCCTTCCTGCCCCAAAACCCTTAATCCAGACCATTCGCATTCATCAGGCAGGAGATTATTCCTAGTCTGCACAGTGAGAAAACCATAAATAAAGCTGACAAATGACTAAAGCTGATTGTGAAAGTAGTTGTCTAAGCCTTTTCACCATTTATTACACAATAAGAGGATTTTACATCAGTGGTTCACTGCATTTTGTAAGCTGTTATTATCCCTCCCCTACAAATCCTGTACCTAAGAAACGCTTTTCCCCAGATAGGTATAATGTATGCTCAAACATGACAAGCTGCAATTATTAGCAAGTGAATTTTACTGTCTTCACGTTAAAACAGTTGAAGGTTATGGAAAGAGGTGAAAATCAAATGCTGTGTTAGCCAAGGCTGTTGTTTCCTTTTTTTCAAGAGTATAATACTCGAAGATTATTTGACTACATTTGAAAACATTGTATAAGGTATGTGTATTACTATCGTCTCAGATTGTAAATATCTGCCTTCACATTTGTCATGAAGAGATTTTTTTCATATCTAACTCAAACTTAGCAAATAGTTTAGATCGGTAAATTTAAGATTTTTTTTTTTTAATGAACATTCTACAAGAAAAAAAACAATCTACTGTACTGGTTCATCCACACCTAATATTTATAAATCAGTATAAGAGAGATGAATTCCAGCCCTGCCAGGGGAACATGATAGGGACCCTGACAAGGACCTGTCATTCACTGTCAACTAAATCACCCCATTAAATGTTAGATTTTCAGTTGGAGGAAATACTGAGCCATAATAAACAGCTAACATCCCAAGTGTGTAGGAGGTAGACTACTTCATGTCTTAGTCTGACAGCTCAAACTTTGGACCTGTGAAAAATGTAATTACTGATAAAGAGCCACCAATTTTTTCCTGCATCCTCAAGTTTCCCTCGCTCAAAGTGACAGGTTGCCTATTAGAGGCAAAAACTTCTGTGACAAAATCTGGATTCAATGAATAATGATGAGGTACCAGTTCTTATTGTTGCCCAGGCTGACTGCTTTTCGAGGTAGTAATTTTTATAACCTGACCTGCAAATTTCTTAGGGTCTTTGCGTAGAAAGCAAACTTCAGCAAAGAGATAAAGCCCTTCCCCTCACTTAAATGGTCTGACAGGACCGAGAAGCAATCCGCATTTGATGAGGACTTGAGCCAAAAATCGTGGTGAGGGATAATTGTACTAAACATTGTCAGCTACTAGATCTAATTTTTTAATTATTATTTTTATTAATTTATTTATTCTTCTAATCAACACTTCTCTGCCAGCAACCCTCCCGCAGTCTGTCATTGTCAGGGAACATGATTATCTACCCATTGTACTATGGGTGCTGTTGCCACAGCGGCACTGTGCAGGGCTCCTCTGTTTTCATCTGATATGAGTCAGACGTGATTAGAGCAACCAGAAAGGAGCCTGACAGCTTGCTGCTTCCCGAGGGGGCTTTGAACTGTGGCGGGAGAAGCCCACACCCAGACTCTGCAGGGGAAAGCAGAGCATTAGAAGCGATGTTATTCATTTCATGCACTTGCGGGCAAGCCAGGAATTGTCTTGGACTGCCCTTAAGATTAGATTTTTCCATCATAATGCAGGGTATTGTGGCAATTCGATTTCCTTATATAAAGTTGTGAGGATTAAATAAATCTGTTTTTCTGCAGCCAGTTTTTAATAAAAGAAAGGGCTCTGGAGTTGGTGGACATTATTAGCAGCATAATAATAAAAAGACATTGACATCACCTCAACTCCACCAGTGCCTAAGTGAAGAAAATCATTAGACCATTTTAATACCAGAGTTCAAAGTACAGTACATGTGAGCTCTGCAGGTTCAGCTGACAGCAAACATAGCCTGAGTGTATCTGCTAGGGGGAGAAGCAGCCTGCCACAGGGGATTAGCTTGTCAGCAGTGAGCAGAGGGAAAGGATCTACAGCGTGGGTAGCTGTGTCCATGATCCAGTGCAGGTTAGCGTGCTGTGGGTCAGACTTCTCCCTGCTACATGACACTGATCGCAGCAGGCTGCGGTAATGGGGAATTACATCTTGCTCCTCTGGCAAATCTGTCTGCTGAAGGCATGTTTTTCAAAAACATGCTATAAACATCCACTTTTCAGTGTCTGCTTGTCAGTAATATAGTCCCACTTCAGAAAGAAGGGGTGCATGCTTCACATGTTTCAGTTCCACACCAGATTTCTTCAACGCTCTAATCAAAGCCATGTTACTGAAGACAGGGAAGTCAGCCTTTTTTTTTTTTTTTTTTTTTTTTTTTTTTGGTACCGTTTCCTTAAATTCTGGTCATTTTTTATTTAAGTAAAAGTAGGTGCATTTTTTTTTTTTCTGCCTTTTGAATTGCCATTGCAACAAAACACGTTTTAACCACAGAGATCCAGGACTTCAGTTATTTTTTCTCTTATCTTACAAAACCTGACCCTACAGAAACACTTTAAGGAGTGTTCCAGAGAGGAACCAAAACATGGAGAAGCAGAATTCTGAGCAAAGTGCACCCTACAACTTTTTCCTAAAGCCAACATAAATAAAGGATGCAGGGTTAATCATGGACATATCTCAGTCTGGCAAAGGAATGTTCTTCCATTTTGAAAACACATGGCGTAAAAAGAAATAAATCTAGATTGGAAATAAATATGGTCTCCACCTTGAGTCTTAAAGCTAAGAGGTCCTCTAAGAGATCTGAGCTGAAGCTGGCTCTATAGAGTCCCAGGGATTTACAGCTTGATCAAACTGAGTGAAACCATATTGCGTCCAACCCTACAGTTTCATTTTCATAGTACGGATGCTATACTGCAAATTATACAATTTCTTTCATAAATCATGGATTTTATGATGATTCATAGGCACTGGAAGGAGATTAAAGTCTTCTTGATAAATGAATTAATTTTGTAGGTTGCTAAGAATTTGTGGTATAAGAAGTTTGAACCTGTCATTTTGTTAACTGTGAACTGGTATTTAAAAATCAATGTGTGTATGCAGACAGGACATCTCAAGTGAGGTTTTCATGATTCTAATGGTGCCCCTGGCTTTGTGGTTAGGGTTGAGTCAGTGTTTCCATCATGAAGTGTATTTCTCTTGTATGTACTTTGCCACATAAATTCATTCTTGAGTAGATTAGAGTGTTTCTAAATAATAATAGTAAATTAGAATCTTTCTAAATTTTAGAATTAAAAAAGGATTTTTAGGAATGGATTTCCCAATGGAAAAGTTTTCTGGTACTGGCATAGCCTTTACATACAAGATACTGAATTCAAAGTTTATCATTTTAGACGCTTTATGACTCTGAAATAACTAAAAATGAGTCCAATTTGAAATCATATTTATTAAGTCCATATGGTCTAATCCATTTGGTGTTTTCAAAACAAAATATAAACACAATGAAATAATTAGACTTAAATATGTACTTTTCCTCTTCATTCTGTTACAGACTACAATCTGGCCAAAATCTTATGGACAAATCTGATCCATATTTTAGTGTTACTGATACATTACTGTTGACTTTTGTGCATCCATATGGTGATAACTTTCCCTTAAGGATATGTTTACACTGCAGCCAAATGTTTAACCACAGAGTTTATAGAGTTTAAACTCTCTAGCCTGGGGAATAATCACTGTATAGTTGTGGCAGTGCAGACCTCTGCTCATGTTAATCTTAAAAAAACACGTATGT
The DNA here is from genome assembly GCF_017639655.2 of Falco naumanni. Taxonomy (NCBI): domain Eukaryota; kingdom Metazoa; phylum Chordata; class Aves; order Falconiformes; family Falconidae; genus Falco; species Falco naumanni. The sequence continues at coordinate 8,177,312 of NC_054059.1, forward strand.
AGAGATAGCTTTGCCATAGCCTATGAAAAACCATGCAACTGCCAGATATCCTGTTTCTCACGCTTGTTCTGGTTGATATAGACTGGATGGGTCTACAAACGCTGTATCCAACACTTTGATGGAAACGACCTTCTAATTCTATTAACAAATACCTCAAGATACACTTTAAGGAATATTTTTATGCAAGATATTGCTCGGCTATTTCTGGGCATGACTAAATTGTGCAAAGTATAGGATATGTGACATGACTGTTCAGTTATAGAGAATGGAGGGGTTCTTACTTAGTCATAAATATGTTTCTCCAAATATGCATTTAGCTTTGGTATGAACAATTAGAAATATTAAGGCATTCTTTTTAAAAATCTTAATTTTAATAATATACTTTTGAAAATGGCTTGGAAATACTTGGGGAAAAATATTACGAGCAAGTGGTTTATAATTATGATACATATAATTATACCTATAATTATAATGCCTGTTAATGGCAATGAAAACTGTTCCTATTTTCCTAGTTAACTACCTAAATATACAGAAAATGACATCTTCTACCTTAAAAAAGGTTATAATTCAAATAATGTCAACCTTATTCTCCATGGTCATGTATTCTGTATGGTCAAGCAGGGGTTTAAGAAAGTATTGTTCTTTGAGAGCACCTCATGCTCTCCTCCTGTATCCATAATGTACACAAGCGTGTGTAGACAGTCAAATCAGGGGTATTTGTATAAATACATGTAGTCCTTTCAAATAGTATGTGAATTGAAAGATGCTTGCAACACTATGTTTACTCATTTTTCATTGGTAGGACCAGGATGGTTTTCTAGGCTTGTGAAGGATCATGCAACATCTTTGTCTGAAACAGAGATAACCTGAGGCACTTTCCATTTCTGTGAGCCTCCTCTAATCATGTCTGGTTAAGACAGTTGTTCTGCTTAAGGGAGATTGGCAAGTGACTGTGAAGCAGCTCGCTGGGAATTTAGGGTAGATTGGCTTCCACTGACACAGGTCAATGTTGAGAGAGTTTCATGATACCAAAACACTGATGAATTTTACACGTTAACCACTTCATATTTTAGCATCATATTTTTAATTTCATCAGCATTTATGTAACTTTTCCTGGTCACTCCTTGACAGTTGGAAGAGTCTGTCCTGTCATCTCCTACTGCTTTTATTTCCATATGGATTTAGGAGATGACAGAGAAAGAAGACAGGTTCTTCATTCAAAGTTTTCAATCTGAGATTCAGGGATCCCCTATAGAAATTCAGAAACTGTACAAAGGTAATTCTACACATTACAGATGATGAAGAGCTGCTCTACTCAGGGAGAATCTTGGCAAGGCAAACACATTAAGTTTGTAAGAACAGGGCGTTTTGGTTTTTCTGACAAAGTTATTTTCTTATCTGATGGGATCTCATTTCCAAATAGCTGCCAAAATCTGGGTATGATCCAAACTGAGTTCTCGTTTTGGTGGGGTCTAAATGCAGATCTAGACATTGCAACTTTTGCCCATTGCTAAAAATGTTACATATTCTTCAGACATGTCTGTGTCTTGGAGAGAGTTTTTCACTTCTGAAAATCAGGCCACTGATATTTGGCACACACACTTGAGAACCTGGGCCAAATTATATCATTACCAATCATTATCTAATGCATTCAGTGAGGGGAATAAGTAATGGACTGGGAAAAGTTAAGCTTTCTCATTTCTTGTTCTTTTTATAGTCAATTTTCTTATTCCATATCCTGTGCTAATATTGAGAATCAGCACTGGTCATAGCCCACATACATTTGTGTGTGAGAATAAGAAACAATTATGGAGCAGATGGATTTATTTAGAAAACTTATGTGTCCTAAGGAACAAAATAAATAAACAAATAAAATCTAAGACAAGAGAAAGTCTGGCGTGGGGAAAGATAACAAGGGAGAAAGAAAGAATATAAGTATTTCCTGGCTGATATGCCCATGTTGACACTTTTTTTTCCATGAAATGTACTTCTTTTTTCCCTCTATATTCAGATCAGCACAATATAATACTGTGGCTTGCTAGAAATGTTAATGTACCTGATTTTTCCAATGTAAACTATGGTAGGGGTGACTCTTTCCCCTCAACATCTTAACGTTAATTCAACAGCAAGGTATTATTCATGGGGAAATTCCTCCTGCCTTTGGATTCTATAATTGAATGGCATTGTTAACTGCATGATTTAGCCTCTTAATGGATATTTGTCTTGGTTTCAAAGAATTCTGATCCACGAAGCCTATGGAGTGTATCAAGGGTGCTAACTTAATGAAAATACTGCAGAAATTTCTTTCTATATGAGAAAAATGTTGTAGTACTTCAAAACATATTCTCATATTAAAACAATTTGCAATTCCAAAATGCTTGTCACTTCCTGGCCTTCTCATTTTATGTAATGTCTCAAAGTGATCTTGTGTGTGTGTGGAACTCCCTTCATTTAAGAATGTATCATAACTGACACAAGCTACCAGGAAAAAAAAATCAAACCCAAACATTTCACCTGACCTTTTTGCAATCAGATTTTGCTTATTTCTCTTCCAACACGCTACACTCAAATGTAGCTTTGCAGACACTGTCACCACCTGCATATTCAAGCTAAAGACTGTTAATATTTGCTGTGTATGTGCTTTCTAAGATACTTGAATTACACAGAGAATGACACTTCTCTGCTATAGAGCTAAGGTTACAACAACCACTTATGAGGAATGCAAAATATTTTTCCCTCAGTAACATCAAGGATACTGTATAAAATCTGAGTTCTAATATTTAATGAACACAGGGAAGAACAGCTTCTGTCCATAACAGGAAAAGATTTTGTTGTCCAGATAGATAAGTAATTTGAAAAGAATTTTAGTTAAGGCTCTGTATTGTTTTTTTCTTTAAATATTGAAAATCCATTTGTCCTACCTGATCTCACTGATAGCACACACTCAGATTCACACTTGACCATATAATTTATCCTTTTCACATGCCTAATTTCTGAACTGAATATCAAATGGACCTGCTGTGAACAGCCAAAATCTGATGGTTAAGGTCAGCAGCAGTTTATCATAGGCTGTGGGTTAAGATCTAGCATAAACTACAAAATTTTGAAAAACTTGCATTTTTATCACCATTTTTTACAGCTTTGAATGAACATGTTTGCCGTTTCTTAGGATGAATAAAGACTAGTTAATTCTGAAAACTTCCAGTGTCAGAACAATTTATCACGTGATGACAAGGATATACAAAAGTGAGGAAAAGCTACTTTTTCCAGTTAGGGCTCAGAAGGCTGCTAGTTGTGGACAGATGTTCCATTTTCATTTACCAAAACAAGCTTTTGAGACCCCCCTGCTTGACCCACAGCTGTGTTTGGTTGAAGATCAGAAAGGAGCTATGTGTGTATTAGCCAGTGTTACCACCTTATTATGACAGAAGAACTTGTTATATAGACCAGAACAGAAGCACTAGGAAAAAATGTGTATTTACAACCGTGCTCTCCTTTTGATTTGTTTTGTTGGTTTTTTTTGTTGTTGTTTTGGGTTTGTTTTGTTTTGTTTTGTTTTGTTTTGTTTTGTTTTGTTTTGTTTTGTTTTGTTTTGTTTTGTTTTGTTTTGTTTTGTTTTGTTTTGTTTTATTTTGTTTTGTTTTGTTTTGTTTTGTTCTGTTTTGTTTTGTTTTGCTGGGGGAAGTATAATCTACTACTACTAACAGTGACTTTGGGACAAAATCTTCCTCAGGAAATTATCTGACAGCAACTCTGGGTTGGAACCTCTCTGGGTTAGCAGCCCAGTTTCTGAAATTTTATTGTCAAATTTGTGACTTTATTGGCTTACTTTGTGGTAATAGGTTGCTCCTTTTCATTTAAATGGTTTTCTTTGCAGCATTTCCTTCTGGGGCCACAGCCTGCATTGAGAGTATGGAAACTATTTCCCCAGATGGAGCCAATGAATGTTCTGAGGCCTAATAATATACATATCCTCTTGCAATTCACAGCAGATTCCAGTAAACACTGGCCTTCATTTAAATGCTTGAGTACACCACTTTCCAGAGCTCTTGGCAAGAGTGACATGGGTGTGAGGGGAGCATATCCATATCTTGTCATTTATCTGAGCAGGAGGAATCTGTGCTGATTTTCTGAACCTTACTTGACCACTGACCACAACAGATGGTTTTGTATTTAACTCTGCCAGAGAGCTATAGAGATTAAATACTCATTTTTTCATCTCTTTTTTTTTTTTATTATTATTTTTTTCACAAGCAGGATCCAAAATCTTCTTTAGCTGCTGGATCCTAATCTTGCACTTTGTGCTTTATGTTTGGGCACACTGGCAGCAGTAGCAGTCTTAGAAGAGTGATGTGGTTTAGACAGCACCATGCTGCAATTCTAGCTCTGACTTGCAGATGTCCAGGTGGCCCAGAATATCCTTTGCTTATGGTATTTTGAAAGGAAAAAGCTCACAGTGACCTAGGTATCAAGAACTGGATGTATTGCACTAGGTTCTCACCTATGGAAGTGTAAACCAGAGCTTATTCTGGCCTGGACTCAGACATTCAAACGAAACCTCTCAAAGGCAGCTAAAACATCATAAATTTTCATTGGAGTAGCCGCAGCCCCTGAAGGAGGCTTTACTCTAGTGCAATACCATGCATGCAGAGGGAAGAATTATGTATAATTGCCTCCAGATAGACAGTGTTCCATGTCCATGGGCAACAGATGTGCAGATCTCTGAAGACAGGTCTAAAGGGAGAAATGGATCAGAGTGTGACAAGCCACTCTCCAAGAGCCCCTGCTTCAAATAAACCTGATATGGTTGGGTTGTGGCCCTGAAAATGATCCAAGTGACTTGCTGCTGATACCCTTTAGAAGTGTGTGATTCTGCTGTTTGTAGCCCCAACATTTTATTTCATTAAAAATTACAGAGACAGAATATTGCATTATCGAGCTCTTAAAAGCTCAGAGGATTTTCCTAAATGGCACTTTAAGTACCGATATAGGATGTGTGCAAAAGGGTTTACACTTAAATCCAAATTTTGGGTTGGTCAGGTGGCCAGTTTACCTTTCACAAATCATCCTCTGTTGGTTAATAACAGAGCTACAGACTGACTTTGTCAAAACATAAGATTTGTTTATCAAGGTTGTACATGGGTGGAACTGCTGAAACTAATTCACTACAACTTGTGAGTGAGGTATGCTATTTTATGCAAATTGCTCTGTGCTGAGAACCTGAGTCCATTTTGCTGGTGGAGAAGTAAATAATTTCTGCTTTCAGACAAGTGCCCTCAGCTTATGTCTAAATTCTTCATTATGACAGACCCTGTGGTTTCAATTAACTTGGCAGGCTCCTTATTGTCTATGTAGTTTGCCTTTGGCAGAGTGCCAGACTTCTCCCTAACTGTAACCTTCCACCCATCTTTGTGACAACTCTCTCACCTTCTCATTTACTCTCATATGCAGTACCATTGAATGTAAGTGATGGTAAAGTGTTGAAGTGATGGTGCATGTTAGTCAGCTTGCAGTGTAATACTGTAAAGCGTCTGATGGTTCAGGGGTTGAGGATGCTATATATTAGCAAAACAAATGAATGATAATTAATTGACTCTACTTGTATACATGGTCTATTCCTTTTTTTGCAGAGAGGAAAGTAAAAATAGCAGATGGAAGTTTTATATAAGAAGAGTTTATATTGGTATTTCATGGTAATTTTCATAGTGTGGTGCCATTTCTGTCATGTCTCTTTTCGTTATATTAAAATGAAATACTTCAGTGTAATATAATGTGTAACAATATAGTTGCACCAAAATAAATGTCTCTTCCCATTCAGTTTAGATATAACTGTTGCCTTTAACTGTATTATCATGATAGTGCTAGATCTTTATTTGTCTTCCTGCTCTGGGCTTCAGTGAAATGAGTTCCTGTGTTTAATGACTTTGCAGGTTTGCGATATTTGTTCAGCATGTTTGCTAAGCAAGGAGCACTTAGCATTTGTCATCTGACATCTTTCAATTTCTTTCCCCAGAGCACTCTAAAAAGGCTGCATTTTGTTTGGGGCTGGGGAAAAAAGACATTGGCATATTTTGTGTACTTTCAGAGATACTCTGCATTTAGCCACACATGTGTGTGGGAGGCTCTTGTACGTTTAGCCTGTTGCAACAAAAGAATAGATCTTCTCTCTTGTCTTCAGCCATCATAGTGAGTAGCAGTATTATTGAATAAAATCAGAATAAAAAGTGAATGAATCAACATCACCACTCCTGTTGTCTGACAGCCTTCAGAGCAATGTATAAAGTTTGTTTTAAAGTAATTCCTGGTACCTGCACACTAAAAAAATGAAGTCAGTACTGGCGGGACATCTGTTCCTGTGTATAAAATAGCCATGCCAATTAGCCACAGTTAATGGTCCAAAGTCCGAGCTTCCATGAGACTTTTCATTTAGGCTGGCACACCTGGCTCTTAGGAACACTGCTCATTAATTTTATTGTGCGGAAGCTGACTTACACTTTAGAGGACTATGGACACAGTATAATTTACAGCTTAGGAAGACATTAGAGGAAGAGGGAGCAGTTAAGTGTATGCATTTAGGATCATCTTATGTAGGAAACAGGTAAACAGACAAATGTAGCTTTTGAAGTCCATAAGAAGGCATACTTTTGCTACAGCCGGCGCTTTGTAACTGAGTTCCTTTTTACAAATATAGGAAAAATGTTTTTTTGCTTTTTGTTTACATTGATTAAAAGTCAGAGTATACCTTTATGCATTTCCTTTCACTATGTTCCTTGATCACACACGGAATGGGATGATGAGGTCACCGAGGGAAGATTTTTGTAATTTTGACTGGATTTCTATTGGTTTCAGAGTGGGAGTTACAATTGCCTTTACAAGTCCCTGCTTTCTGTGGTCCAGATGTTCTCTGTTCTTCAACCGTGCACAAAGCACAGGGTCAAAATCTTAGTCCTGCTCACTGTTAATGGCACCATGGGTTTTGGCTTCTAGATCAGATTCCTGGATGAAGAAAGTGTGCTTCTGATTTTGCTTCTAACTTGTTGCTGTTAGTGTCCTCAGGCTATCGACAAAAATGCTCAATGTATCTTTATAGATTAAGACAGTCCCTTGCAGAAGAATACACCACATTGTATAGAGGACGGTCAGTTTTATAAAATAATTTACAAATTGGGTTGGAAAGTCAGAGGAAGATCTTGTTCTGTTGCTCATGGGACAAATGAACTGTCTTTTATTTGCCTTCTCTTTTCTTCCTTCATGACAAATGAAAACTTCCATTCCCAATACTGCTTCCTAGACTTTCCAGATGTTTTCTTCCAACTCTCTCACTTTCTTATATGAGCATTGTTCCTGTGATTCAGATACTTGAAATGGATTGAAAGGAGTCTGACTCCAAACTGCTAGGCGTGTTTTACCGATCTCTAGACTGCACCCTTATGCGTGGTTAAAAACATAATATTTCCTTAATTCATAAAAAGGTAAACATAAATATATTAATGTCTGGTCAACTTTATTTTGATCAGTCCTTCTCATTAAATATTTTTATCACCTTTACCTCCAAGTTGCCCTCTGCTTTGGATAAACTGTGCTGTAGATTTTGGAATTTGTGGGGAATTCACAGAGATTAATTGCATGAAGACTCTCTTCTCACAGTTTTCTGACTTCTGCCTGAAGAGAAATACAGCCCAGAGTTTCCCATGTTTCCCATCTCCAAACCCTGCTTTGGGCTCTGTTTCATTCTTCTGAAGCTGTCCAAGACAAGGTTAAAGTATAGGCCTATTGGTAAACCTTCCTTTAATTCTTGGTAATTACAATTTTGAGTACCACTTGTTGACACTGAGCCTAGGAATGGCATGCAAGTATGCTCTAAAATACATATCCTCATTTAAAAAACCCCATAAATTAAAACCTGCAGGATGTTTGAATATACTTTTTTAATGTATGAGACAATGAAGGTATACTTCTATGAGAAAAAAATGAATGTTTCTGAAAACACCCTATTGTATAGTTTAGTGTCAAATCATACTTGATTGTCAGCTTTGAAATACAGACCAATTAAAATGAGACATCATTATGGTGAGTATTAAGTATTTTACTTTTGCCATCCATACTGTGCTTTTTCCATCTGCTTCTGCTTGTATTTTGACCTATGTTTCCTGTAAAGGAACAACAGTTGATTAACAAATTGTGCACAAGTTAGAACTATTTTTATGGGAAGAAAGCAATGGAATTAATTCAGGTCCTTGGTTTTAAAAAAGAAATATCACTTGGAAAAAATGTCTGATGGGACTAATGGTTTTACAGAATGGAGCTGAACACCTTAGAGTTTGGTCCTGAACTGCTTTTCACCTCTCTCTGAAAACTCTTCTGCGGTCAAACAACATTTTAGCTGCATATTTCATAACTAGTCTGTCTGTACTTTTCACCACTTTTTTACATTTTGATCTGATAACTCCAGAAGCAGTCTGGTTTTCTGGGGTTACTGTGTTCCAGCTGCACTTTGGCAATGGGGAGTCAGCCCTGTTTCTTGACTTATCAGCCATTTATTTTAGTTGAACCCAGCTGAAATGAGTACCACTGAAAAGCTGTTCAGCTGGTGATGTAAGTTTAGAACAAAAATAAATAAAGGTCTTAAGCAGGTGGCTGCAGGTCAGCCCTGGTGCTGCTCTCAGGTACATGGGGTACAGAGCAGGCTGCCTGCACAAAAGATGGGTACCCACATCACCTTGTCTACATCAGCCTCCTCTGGCCCCTGATCTACCTATGAAGTTCCCAACATTGGCTTTTTAAATCCCAGAGAAGTGTGAGCTAAGGGGAGTAAGACTTTAAAGCAGTTATATTAAAATCCTGATTGCCCTGAAGTCAGCAAGTCCTTTGACTCCCTGGCTCCACAGAGGCAGGGGGGTTCCTGCACTTTTCAAACTGCTAACCAAAAACCTGACTGAACTCTGGGATCTTCATCTATCTGTTTCTTCTCAAGCACATGCTTAGATTAACTTTTACTAACAAATTGTAATATATGAAAATATTACTGTACATATACCTGGATAGGCTGTACCTAGGGTTCTTCTCACTTTAAAAAGAAAACAAATATTTCAAATATCTTTTTAGGGAACTCAACTAACTTTGGAATTAACAGATATATTCAGTACATTTTGAAAAGGTGTTGTTTTACAAGAGATTTGTCAGATATTGAGAGGTCAATACTTCTGATGTAAACATAAATAATGGCAAACAGAAAGATACTTAAACTTGACTTTAGTTTTACAGGTTGAGATAATCTGTATCCCTAAATATCCCATAAACTGCAACACAGGCCATCTCCACTAGCTTTCATTTATACAAACACTGACTAGTTTTCATAGATACAAAGAAAACTTCATGGATCTAATGATAATATCCTATTCTATACTAATTAATTTTGATTTGGTTTAGATCATTAAAATCCCACACATAAAACATAAATCCTTCATGAACTCTCACATAAAAATCTCACTTTCTTCAGTTTGTTTGAAATTATTCAGAGGGGTCAGACCACTAAACAACTGCAGTTTTCTGTGTTGCTGACAATATTCTACTTTGGCTGAAAAAAGTGGAGTCCTCCCAGTTCTTAATTTTTTTTGTTAAGTATTTCCGTGAGACGATTTCATTTGAAATGCACAAAGATAGCACAAAATCTTCACCATATACAACCTGCTAAACACTCAGAACAATCAGTATTTGTTTTCTGGTTTGCAGCATGAAAAATATGTAGAATAATCTGGTTTGTGTATTCTTTCATCCTTGAGCATTGCAGCACATAGTATCTGTTGAAAGCATCGAATCATGAGAAAGTCTGAAACACCATTAGCAGTGAATCCCTGCTAGTGGCAATTTGAAGTGCATGCTCTAGAGACTTCATGTGCTTTTCCATGGTATTTTGGCCCCCTTGGGTACACTCCATGCTAGCTAGCTTGCCCAAAATTGAATTTCTTCAATCACTCTTTGAGTGCTCCAAAGTACCTACAAGCTTTTTAGCTGTTTGTGATGACTTCTGCTGCACAAACTCTATACATAATGAAATACAGACTTAACATCTGGGAATCTCTACTTGTCATACAATTAGAACAATATGATGGTTCACGGCAAATGGGGATAGGGTCACTGAAACATAAGCTATGTTTCTTTAGAAAGTTTTAAACTCTGTTAACATCTTTTTTCACAAATTGTGGCATTTCAAGTTATAAATATTACGAGTACAGTAAAGGACATGCAAGGACTAAGGTAAAATCTAAATTTTTGGCTTCCTTGTGAATATGTTTATTTTAATTAGATGAACCCAGACTATATTTCTTTAGTGTGTAAGAACTTGGGGTGGGGGGGGGAATAAACATTTTTGTTACCTGCAGTCTGGAAATTTTATCATTTTTATTTATTTCTCCATCAGCTAAAAAACACATTCTCAGATATTTATCTAATTCTGATAAAGCTTCAGTGTATACCACTTTTTAAAGAGCCAAATGGTCTGAGGAGGGCCACCTTCTCCATAATGGCATGACACACATTCGGATTCCACAGCTGAAGTTAAGTAATTTTTTGGACATTTTTCCAATCAAGAAGAAAAGTTCACATTTTTGTAGAAACTGATGAGTCTGTCATATTTACCAGATGGCTCAATATTCAAGAATTTAGTTTATCACCCATCACTTTTCAAAGAAGAGGTCAAGAAAGAGTAGTGGATAGGTTTAATGATAAAGATTTTCCACTCTATTTTGATATATGCATGATAAAAACTGTGCCATATCAGAATTCTTCAGCACAGAAGTTAAAAAATGTAATACATCACTGGACCACTGTAATTGTTAATAAGTTTTCCAACAAAATAATATGGAATGATTGCATACACTCCTCATCGGATAACTTCTATCAGCGTTCTGTATTTCAAAATCAAGGCACAAAATTTCACTTTTCAGGGTCCTGTTAATATATCCCTAAAGTTTAATTGCTGAGATCAGGGAATCACCGTTCCACCTTTTGACCTCTCCTGCAACTTTATTGCTTGACATTGGAATTTTTTCAGGGAAGTTTTAAGGATACCATTTAAACCACTACTTGATATCTTCCACTCATTGCTAATAGTGAGAGTCTACAAAAATGTATCTTGTTCATCTTTGGCTTTCTAATACTAGTTACTAAAGCAATACTTTATTATCTTCCCAGTCTTCCATAACAGCTCCTGCAACTTCATCTGCCTTATGATTTTGTTTTTGAGTCCCAGGACTTATGTTTAGGCCCACAGGCATGTTATATAAATTAAATGGCATTAATACAAATTACAGGGTATTTTGTTTTAAGGGAATGTGATAGAAATATAATTTTAGGGAGGGGAAGAAAAAGAAAATACACTGGAGCTTTTCTGAAGCTGTAATAGCAGTGGCAGAGCCATTTTCTTAATTCCTTTTTCTTTGTTCAACTCAAAGACACCTTCTTTATCTTACCCTAAACATGGGGATGAATAATCTCCTCCTGTAATGAGGTACATGTTCGTTACTCATATTCAGCCATAGGCAAGGCAAGAATAACTCTCAGGATATAGGGGACATATGGAATTTACCTCCTTCCCTTTGGTGAGAGGTATTTCTATGGGAAGAGTTGCATTTCAGGGACTGTGGACACTGTATCTCTTGGGTTACCCAACAGCAACACAAACATTCATTGTGGTGTGGCCCTAAATTCTGCAAAAGAGTACAGAAGCCATTGGCAAACAAAAAATACATTATTCCTATGTAGGGCATGAACAATAGAATTAGACAAAAGCTCTAATGGATTGATTTTCCCTGGAAAATTCTGATTTAGTAAAATTAAATCATTTTGCAGGAACACATCAATTTTGCTGAAATCTCTGACAGACTCCAGTCTGCCAGCTGGGCAAACTGCACCTCCCTGCTGGTTTATGGGGCTCCCCACTCCGAGGAGCAGCTGAATCCATGGTCTGGTGTGATTTCTGTCTAAGATATTTAGCCAGCTGGCTTTGTGGCTTGGAATTTTTTAAATATTCCATTTCATTCTCCCAAAGCAAAATATTTTGAAAATTTCCGTTCCATGGAAAAGCTCAAATTTATGAATTTTGTTCTGATTTGGGGTAAACACCCTTTTGCTGAAAAGGAAATTTGTTACTGAAAGGGTATGCCAGTTCTCCCAGAGCCCCCCAAAACAAAGGGGCTTGACTGCAAGTGCCATCAGGTGGCAGATTTTACAAATCCCTTACCCAGCTTTATTGACAAGATGCATACTTGTCACCACTGCATAATCCTGTGTTGAATTTCTGCCTATAGCTTGAAATAAAATCTGCTCAGAGGAAATGTAAATGTAGACCTGGGAATTAGTTTCCACCTTTCTAAGGAAAAGGAGTGTTCTCTTTAAATATTCATCTTATAAACTGTACTGAAACTATTGATGTTCTCTTTTGTTTTCAATATTCCCCAGCTCTGTTTTATTAATCCCATGTGGAGTGAATAGTGACATTCAGGAAGTAGCAAAGCTTTTGCAGAAAATCCTTTATGGAAAGCCATAAAAAATACTACTCCAATTGGTAAGTTTGACAGCTGAGTACTTAAGTCCACAACATCATTGTAGTCTATTCTACATCAGTTGCAATGTAATAAGCTCTGCACTTTTTTCAGTGCAGTCTTTCATATGTTGTAAGATGTGGCAGGCTTCCTAACACATGGAATTCTCATTTTATCTTTTCTGTCAAATAATAATAATATATATATATACATAGAGACAGTCCTACAATAAAACCAATGAGATCTGAAGTTATATCTCACACATCTAGTTTTATCTATTCCTTTAGAAGACACAGACCAGAACTGAAGATTCCAGACTAAAAAGTAAAGACTAGATGTTAAAAAAAAAAACCAACAACAAACCAAAAGCAAAAAAACCCACCACGCCATCCTAAGGTAACAGAGAAAAATAGTTAATGAAGAAAGTGAAGAACAAACTTAGGAAAACACTTAATGTATTTTCAATCCTAACAGAATTCAACTTTGAAGTTTTTCTGGTGGTTTTGTGGGTGGGAAGAAATATCATACCTATCTGAGAGTCTAGTTTTTTGTGAGAATCAAAATTAGCATTTTCACTTTGACAACAGAAAACCCAAACACTCATGAGAATATTCTATGAACACAGAACTGTAGTTTAATTAAAACAACAGGAGAATGTTATCCGGAAAGCAACAACAGAAAAGTTTTAGTATTTGCCAAATTCTATTCCCCCTCTCCCCAGTTTATCATAAAAAATATCAAGATGCCAAGCCAGAATGTTTTGGATGGCTTGATAAACTTCCCGGTATTGTTCTCCATAATCATAATGCAGGTGGGAGTTCAATCCCTGAACAAGATGTTGTGATGCTCTGGTTCGCAGTGATCTGAACATACCCACCCCGTTGACTCCTGTGCCTGGTTAAAAACTGTTACTGCTTAATTCCTACAAGAGCTCCAGCCAGACGCAACACATCCCATCCTTCCTGCTGGGACCTGAACTCAAACAGCTCTGAAAAACAATAATAGGTGCCCATCCCCATTGTTAGGCATCTGTTACAAAGTTCCCAGGTATATAAGGTCTCTTTGCATAGATACTCTAGAAAGGAAATCTTTGGACTCAATTTAGACTAAATAGCACTGGACCTGCATATTCTGAATGCAAATATTATGAGAGAAAAACAGTGGTGGTGTCTTTTCCATGAAGTATAGAGGGAATTGATAAGGTATATAGTTAATGAAATCTCCTCTGGTAGTACTAGAACCACCATTCAAAATATCATTTAATATACACACACTGTTGCCATTATACCACCATCTGTGTCAGATATGATAAGAACAATAGTTTTTTTATTAAATAGTGAAAAACAAAAAACTATTTAGAAGTTGAGAGGCATGGGGTCTAATTCCTCTGTCATTAGTATGTACAAACCCGCAATGCAGTGCTGCTGACTGTTTTTCCTTGTGCACTACAGTAGAAGTGTAAGAAGAATATGGCCCAGTTAACCTATCATTTCTCTTTGTTGCTTCTCCCCTTTGGACCAGTTATAAACAAAGTCTTACACATCTGCTGTAATCTTTATAACCTTCATATTGGAATGGAAATACACAAAGCAGAAATGCATTAAAGTATCAAGTCTAGGAAAAGAAAAGTAAGGGAAAGTTTGGTTATTTTTTAGTAGCTTTGAATCAGTTCTTTTCTCTGATCACTGGAACACTTTCTACATCATTAGTGCAATAGGTTTTGAGCTGTTTCTTTTCAAAAATACTTTAAATGTAATATGCTGGAAAAAGGACGTCGTGTCAATTTAAGCAGGAGTGGGTGTGTTTAAGATTCTGGGAATGTATCTGTTGTTTGGGGCACATTAGAGCTTACCTTGTTAGTGCTTGTTAAAACCGGAGGTGATGTCAATTTTGGAAGTAATTACAAAGCTGACAAAACAAGTTAGTAGTCTCTGAAATGATTCCAAAATGAGATATTGGGGAAAGATCTTATTTATAAAGACAGTAGAAAGAAACTTCTTTATCATAAACAGGGAGTGTGTGTGGATAGTCTCTGATCTCCTTCAGCGTTGTCAGTATATTTGTTGCTCTTTGCATCTTTTTTTTTATTCACACATTGCTATCTGTATATCTTGGGGTGGGGTGGGGTGGGGGTGGAGTGTGCCTATAGGTTTCTTGCTATTACCTTCAATCCTGTCAAGAGCATTCCCCTGAGGAGCTATGCAGAAGGCTTAATGCTTTCAGTTCGTAACTTATTACTTGATTTGTGAGTTCTGTGCCACTCGTCCAAGATAAATTTTCCTAAGTTTCAGACAATTGGCCTGCTTAATTCTCTTGATGTGTAATGTGTTGTGACGAAGGTGCAACTTCCTCTGCTGATACGAGTTGATACTCAGGGCTACTAGAATGCCCCAGATGTCCTTGTGGATGCACACAGATGCCACATACTGGTTTTACCTAATCCAGGATTCTTTGTTATCTTTGGAAATTTTTCTCTTCACAGCCCACTGTCTCTAAAGTCAGGTATTAGGGTAGAATACACTATTTACATGTACTGATGATGTAAAGTGTCAATTAATTGCAATTCCCATGTTGATAAACACTGTACATGCCTGACCCAGGTCAGAGGCATGCAGAAAGGCAGTGTTACAGAATCACACAGATTGGTCGAGGTTGGCAGGAACCTCCAGAGGTCATCTTCTCCAACCCTTCCTGCACAAGCAGGGCCACCTAGAGCCAGTTACCCAGGACCACATCTGCATGGCTTTTGAACATCTCCAAGGACGGAGATGCCACAACCTCCCTGAGCAACCTGTCCCAGTGTTTGGTCACCCTCACAATAAAAAAATGTCTCCTGATGTTCAGACAGAATCTTCTACATTTCAGTTTGTGCCCATTGTGTCCCTCAAAACAGTTCAATGTCAAAGCTTAGCACTTCTCTGCATCATTTCTTCGGCTTCTTTTTGGCAAATTGTTCATATCCCTTAGCCCAGAGTAAAGCCTGAGGAAGGTGTCAGGAAAAGGAATTCTGGGAAAAAAGTATCAAAGGTAGCTTTAGCTCCTCTAGGCAGAAGACTTCCATAGCTCTTTTCAACCTGACGGTGATGAAAAACACGAATATGTTTATTTGTGGAGGGTTGTATCACATGTGCAGTATCCCTTGTAAAACACAATTTCCAGCTAGGTTGCCTGCTACATCAACAATTAAACAAGTGTCCACTGGAGGTGTGCTATGAAGTTGATCTGTGTAACATATCTATTGTGTTTAGAATGTACTGGGTGCACTGCTCACTAATTCACTATTTTTGTATCTCACACACTCCTAGCTTTTATCGGGATTTCCCAGAAAATAATAGAGAAGTCTTAGGTAGGAGCCATATTTCACATAGGTGACAGGGATGCTTCCAGAAATGGGATGGCAGTGCAGCAGCTCTCTGCTCCAGTAGATGAGGATCCTGGTGCTGTGCTAAATGTACCTCATCCTTCAGACAGCTTAAACTAAAAATGGCAAGGATACCTAGAAACAGAAGTAAAAAAATACTTGGCTGCTGCAGTCTGGGTTGCTTTACAGAACAGAGCAGCAAACTCCATTGTTATGGCTGGCGTCCCGTGAGCCACCTCTGGGAATCAGTGCTGCCTACTCTAGAAAATTATCCATGCTTTCTAGTGATAACAAAAATATTCCTTATAGTAGAGAACAGAGCTGGACAAGTTAATTTGGAGGCTGCATGCTATAAGCATAAAAACAATGTGTCAGTTAATAAGGTAAGAATGGCAGTTTCACAAGAAGTGTAGTAAATCTGTGTAGATTACTTACTGTGCTTTTGTTAATTGATTCTCTCACCTTTTCACATTGCAAATAAAATTAACAAAATGGATCAGGGCTAACAGTACAAACCCAAACTGTCAGTCAGCTTTATCCATAAGTAAAAAGAATTACATTTTACATGTAATATGGTACCTGACAGTCAAAATAGAAGCAATTCTTCCTGCATCTAATCATGCATTTCCTACTGATAGGATTTGCTGGAATTATTTAGTTTATGTTCCTTTCTCACATGCATCACATTAATTTTCTGCATACAGAAAAATATGCCAGCCTTATCAACTTTAAAAATATATATGTTTATGCAGATATATGTGTGTTTTGAGATTGTACCCCATATGTGCAATTTTCAGATATTGCTGTAACCTTTAATGGAGTCTGGATATCTCTTTTCATTTTCAAATCACTTCCATTAACATTATTCTGCACAGCAGATGCTCAAAAGCAATTATTCAAGAAGAGCAAGAAAAAAGTGTCTTGCTTGCCGTAAGTCATGCTACAGTGCTCTGACCCTGGAATGCACTGCAGCACAACGTGATGTGTCTGCATCCTGAAGGTATAAAAGAAAAAAGCTTCAACAAAATGGTAAGCCAAGTGTAATGATGAATTGTGATGATAGGAATTTCTCTGATTCATGTCTTCAGACCCACATAAAGCCCCAGGAAAAGTCATTCAAAGTCCATTTTCTCTCCACAGTTTTGTGGATTCATTTTTATCAACAAAATTTACATTGAGAGAAATATGAGAAGGATCTTGGAGACAACTAAAAGACCAGAAAAGGAACAGCTCACATTCTTCTGTGTAGTAAATGTTAGAAAAAAAACATAATTTGGGGCAAGATGTTTCTTAAAGCTGCTGCTTTATAGAAGGTTATCCAAAACATAGGTGCTGAATGTCAGAACAGGCTGGTGTCATCGAAGCATGCCTTCTTTGAAAGGGAATGGGTAAACGTTTGCTTCATCAGTATGTTCAGCAAGCATCATAACTGTGGCAATTCTTGTCTGCCCTTGTAGTTGACTGCCAAGGATTTTTAACATAGATGATGAAAGCTATAGCTGGAATTAGATTGCTCCATGGGTGGAAAATGTCGCTTACTGAAGGACCGGCTGGTGAGAGACCTGTTATTCTGTTTTGCCAGGTTCTCCACCACAAAACCAGGCTCATTTCTGCTGCAGCTGAAAGAATTTGCATTTCTAAATTGTTCTGTGCTGATAAGAGTGAGCCATTGAACATGGGCAGGCAGCTTCTGCCAAAATAAATCTCTAACCAGTCCTTTGTCCATCTCTGAAAACTGAAAAATGCGACCATTCAACAGTCAGTTTACATTCCTCACTCCCTCTGCTTTAGGATCACAGGCAGCTTTGCCTGCTATAGAGGCTTTTATGTGTTGAGCTACACAAGATGAAGGAATCACTACTGAAATATACCTCACATACAGAAGTGATCAAATTTGAAGCACCATGTTAGGGCTGTGGCTGGGCAGATGGAGAATATATTTTTTCCAGGACCTTCGTGGGAAGTCTGTGGAGTTTAATGAAAATCAAACATAAAACAGAAGCTTGTTGATCCCATAAATCAATCACTCCTCCCTATTTTATAGAAATAGGAGGTACATAGTCCATGCACCCTAATGTGTGTACATGGTTATAGCGTAAAAAAGAACAGAAAGATTTCATGTAACCTCAGAAGTTGGGTACATCTCACAACTGAGTAGGAAAGTGTAACAGGTAAACGTTATACTGAAATTAGGAGCAGGGAATAGAGCGGTGAAAGTTTTCCCTTCTCCTTCACTCATGCTCTGGACACTGAATCAACAGACATTTCTAAAATATCACTAATTTATATGGCCAGGCCTACAATCTCAGCTTCTTCGTTAGCAGGAGGCATTGGTGCTTTTCTAAAACGGAGCTCCCAACCAACTTACTCTGGTTGGCATTGGCTCTGTGCTGTCACCACAAGGACATATAGGGTATATCACGTGCATTCACATTGGCTAAGATGAGCCTCTTCTGCAGCCACACAGGTCAGGGCATGCATTAGTCAATGCTAAATTGTGGCACACTCTGAAGGTTTAAGGTCCTCATGTTTTTCCAAATTTGCCATAAATTATGCCTGAACACAACCCTCCATCCCACAAGAGTCAAGCACTTGGAAAATGGGAGACTCATAACCCTTCTGCAGCTTCCTCTTTCCTCTCTGTACATTGTTATGAACATGATTTATTGTCAGTGAAGTTCTCTCCTGGCAGCTCCAATCTCCAGTTTCTAGGGGAAGAATTAGCAAAAAACTCATCAGCACTGTAATAGCTAATTAACAATGAATGACAGTCTAGAATAATTAATGTCTTATTTTAATCTGTGCTGTAAAAATGTTGTACTGCTTCAACAAAGGGAAAAATGTATTGCATTTATCTCCCATGTTGTACAATTTACCCAAAAAATATTGCCTTTGGAAGGTATCATAAAGCTCTACATTGCTCCAGGATTACATGGCGTTCCATGATTAAAGTATTTTAAACCTTCTTTTTAGTTCCTTTTCTGTTTTTGTCAGTATTTCTTTTCCAATCAGCAGATTAGCTTTGTTCTGAAATCACCCTAATTTGAATCAAGTTGACTTTGTTTCCTTTTGCCTTCTGTATCTTTATGAATATTGACTGTGTTTACTGACTGTGTCTAAACCTCCTATTAAGAAGAAACATCTGGAAAAGCTGAAAGTTTTGGGAGAAACTAATGTTTGACTATTGTTGGCAGCCAAATCTGTTTACAGATAAAAGGCATGGGTGTAACTTTCCATATAAAATTCTCTTCTTAACTTATGAAACTTAAGACAGAACTATCCCACTATAGGAGCATAATGATCCAGGGATCTGATTCAGAATCACATTTAAGATACAGTATGTGGCACTTGTTCTGCTAGGCCTGAAGCTAATCCAGTGTCACAGCTCCCACAGCACTGCTACATCCCAGTGAATTATTCTTGTAGATTGCCCAGATGCTTGCCCTCGATGATAACATCATATATTCATGTTAAGCATGTCCACAGTGGACACCTGAAGGGAAGGAGAAGTAAGCAGAAGAGCTGCAAATGGCTGGCTATCTTTTGTCCTTGCAGGAGAAAAGTGTTGTGCATGTCTGGGCTGGTTCCTGTTCTTGTGCATTGCAGCTACTCATTATTCCTTAGGTACTAGTGTCACATAGGATTTGGGAAGATCTTGGTTTCTGTGCTCAGAAGTCCTGTTTGTTACTCAGAAGCAGAATAACATTTGGGAATCAGTCCCAAATACCTTTACAAAGAGTGTGTTTTTCGTCCCAAAATACTATCTTTCTCATGAGATATTATTGAAATTGCCCTACAATCCTCCTGCATTTAACATATAAAACTGAAACTTTCATCAGGGCAACATACGAGCTGACTATCTGCAGACTAACCAGCTAGTTACTTTGTCATTTATCTCTCTGAAGTTAGGCCTTGCTGAACCTAAATTTGGCAATTATTTTTTGTTCCTTTCAACCAAGTTCTGCATCCTGGTGAAACAGTTGCACTGTGCTGGTAACCTCATGGCCAGTTATTTGATTAGTATGAATATAGTTAGAAAAAAACCCACAATAAACCACAACACAAACTTTTATATGTTTCAGAAAAAAACCCTTGTTTTTCTAATAATCTGCTTATGTTGCCTCAAACGGTGCACCAGCTTGTTGTGAAAAGACAAAACTGAATGGTATGAATGAATTCCTCAAATCTAACAAGGCTAACACTCAGCTTTGGGAATACGTCATAATTCCCTCTCACACTAGACGAACTTAATGTAGTTATTTTCCCAGCTTGTACTGCTAAATAACTGAGGTTTTTAAAATAACAATTCTGCTTTTAAACTAATTTTTTCCCTGTAAGATGTGATTTTTTTCAAGTGAAGGTTCATTTTACAAAGCCATGTCATAGGTACTTTACTTAAACCCCAAATCCAATCCAAACCGTGGTTCAGACAACTTCACAACTCAGATTTTAATGCTAGTTGAATTTATTTTCAGTTAGGCAGTAGTCCTCAGAGGACTCTACTTTCACACCACAGTAGTTTGTATTACTTTTTGTAGTTTCAGCCTCCATTTTAGGTGGTGCAGACAGCCCTCTAATCAGTAAGACTTCAATAAGCAGAAACATGAGAAAGAGAAACTCCAACATATTGTTTGATTAGACAATTTGTCACTTATATCTAAATATCTTTCACAGGTGACAGAAGTGGAAGTATCTCCTCAACTGTTAGCTGAAGCTCTAATTCAAGTGAATTTTTGAAGAACCAGAGTATATTCAGGATAAACAAGGAAGGACTATCAACATTCAGATGTTTCCTTTTTTTATTTGCAGTCATTTCTGTGTAGATCAGGGAGCAAGAAAATGTAAGGAAAAGAGGGAAAGTCTTGTGGATAAGACAAGGACAGGGTTTCTGGACGCTTAAAGATTTCCTTCACTGCCAAAACAGACTTGTGTCAGGGGAAATTAATTCAAATTACTGACAAAATAGATTTGGAAGGTGAGAGGCAATGGCAAGTATTTAAACACCTTTCCCCTGCTTTCCCTTTTCCCAGGCTCAAATTCACGCCTTTACTCCCAGCTCCTCTGAAGCTGCCCTTCAGGGGCAAGTTGAGGGGTGCATGGGGATGAGGGATGGCGGCTGCAGTCAGTCCATAACAGCTCTTCCCTGCCACGCTCTCCGCCTCACACTTGTCCCCTGCTCCAGCATGGATTCCCTCCCACAGGCTACAGTCCTTCAGGTTAAACCGGCTCCAGCATGGAGTCGTCTCCACAGGCTGCAGGGGAATCTCTGCTCCAGCACCTGGAGCACCTACTCCACTCTTTTTCCTCTGACCTTGGTGCTCACAGGGCTCTTTCCCATACTTTTTTTCCTCACTGCTGCACAGCATTTTGCCCTTTCTTAAATACGCTTTCCCCAAGGCCCTACCACCCAAGCCACGGGACCCACCGTGCCCTGCGGGGGCAGGCTGGAACCAGCTGGAACCGGCTGGAACTGGCTGTGCCCAGCCCGAGGCAGCCCTGGCTGCGCCTCACAGGGCCGCCCTGCAGCCCCTGCCAGTGCCTCACCGTGGACACCCGGTATATGAGCAAATAACTGTGAAGATCCGTTAAGATTTTTACAGCTCGGAAAAGAGAAGACAAAAGTGATAAAAAGATTTAAGGAAAGACTTTCCAAATGAAAAGTTTGAGTGATAAATACAGATTTTGAAGAGAATGGTTACATATATAAAGGGAGGGGGGGGGCAAAGAAGCTACAAACGTTAAGACAAGGGACACAAATATACACAAACTTCTGCAAGGGGTTACACACATCGTAAGCTCTACAGCAGATAGAAAAATAAAAACAGAACAACAAGAGGGGATGAAAAGTAAAATAAAAAAGTGGGAGATGGCTCTCTAAGGAAATGGAAAGAGAGTTCAGGAAAGGATGGGAGACGATGCTGAGAACAGCCTGAAAGTACCAAATGCTACAGAAATGGGTGAAGCTCTGTGTGTCCTAGGACATGAGGGGATTTGTTGAGCAAAGTTGAAAAATCAAAGCAAGTGGGAAGGAACAGACACAAATGGGAAAATAAAAGAAAGAAATCAATCAAAAATTCTGAGGAAGAAGATAGCAGAAAGGACTTCCCTCCTCTCCCACCAAAAACACCTGTAGCAAAGATTTCTTCCTTCAGAGGGATAAAAATTGGACTCAGATAGATGTAATTGTAAGAGACAAGATGAACCCGAAAACGCAGGCACTGCTTTAGTCACCGTTGGCCTGTATATGTCATATGATACTTTCAGAAGGCCCATTTTGGCTCTAAAAGCTATGAATCTTCACAAGATGTGTAACTTGATGACAAAAATAAATGCCTGTTTGCAACTGTTAACAGCCTTTTTAAACATTAGGATGTTTCTTGACATTTGGTAAAACAATTGTCCTATTTTTAATAGAACAGATATTATATGTAATTCCATCTAGAAGCAAAACAAAATAGATACCTGTAACCTTAACAAACAGAAATGGTCATTTAGCTTCTCTGCAATGTTATATCTGGAAATCTTTGAAGCAAAGCAAAATACCAAACACCACACAAAACCTCTCAAAGAGAATAGAGATCTGTCTAGTTTCCAGTTGCAGAAATAGGCTTTTTCTGTTCCTTTACACAATTGGTACACAATCTCATTTGCATATTTCAGAAGTTTACTAAGACTGTCTCATCATTTGCTCTAGGACTGCCTCTTTGGCTTTTTATTTTTTTCTAAAGATCATGAGTTTCATAGGTTTTATGCATTTCCAACAACAACAAAAAAAATCAGTAGGCCTTCAGGCAAGGGTAGCCCAATGTGCTGTGAAATTTTATATAAACTGAATTACACATAACTAGGAGCAGAGTGAAATGGCCATATGTATGTAATATTGGCATGGGATTAACAGAAACTCTGTATAACTGTGAAAAAAGTGACTGCATGTCTATTGTTTTTATTCCCTTAAATTTGTTGCTTCTCTTCCTATTTGCCACTTTCTTCTAATTTTTAAGTGAAATGTGGCAGTGAATTCTCAGGTCCTTTTGCCTTTCCTGTTGGTTTGCTGGGGGGGGCTGGTGCCTTTTTTTTTTTAAATTTCCCTCTACCCTTTACTGTTCCTTTATTTCCATTTTGTTTTTCTATGCTAACAAAGAAAGCTGCTGAACACCAGAGAGTGTGTTAAAGCACTTGTCTTCACATATAGAAATTTTCAGCTTACTTGAACTGTAGCTCTACAGAAATGCCAGATAAACACTCAAAATCAGAATTGAGCCTCTGCACTGAGGGGACTTCAGCGGTACTCACAGATCACATATGAGCAAGGGCATCTCCTGATATGGTTTTGTTCATGTGTTGATGAATCAGGCAGAGATTTACTCATTTTGTTTTTCAAACACAGTAAATTAAGCACCTTGTATTTCACCTGCCCCCTAGAACAGTTGCAGACTGATGCAGGACATGTAAATACCTCTGGTTTCCCCACAACTTCTTGTAAAACTCACACAGGCAGTGAGTAAAACTGCTGATTACATTATTTGACCCCCAACATAATCTACATTTTACAGCTGGGGGTGTGGGGTTTTTGGTTTTTTGGGGGGTTGTTTTTTTTTGTAATGGCTGTTTATTTTGGTTTGTTCATTTATTCAACAATGTTTAAGCTCTTTTACTTCTATGAGAGGAGTAGCAACATTTGTGAGTTATTCATTGTGGAAAGAGGAGCGTATGCATTAAGCAAATGTGTGCTGTTAATATTAGACTATTGCCAGCCGAAGTTAGCTAAGATGTATGATTTCATCTACAGTTTGTAGTGCTTGTTCAAAGACATGAAGATTGATTGCTTGTTGCTATATTTAAATCGGTTGTTATTTTTCCCATTTTTGTTGTTATCAAAGCCAGTAATACTCAGCGTAGTCTGGGTACAGCTAAAGAATTTAACCTCTTATATGATCCTTGGCTGTACTTTTTCTAGTTCAACTGCATTGTATTTGATGCTGTCCTCAAATTCCTTTTTTTTTTTTTTTTTTTTTTTTTTTTTTTTTTTTTGTCAGGCATCCAGTTAGGTTGTTAGGTTGCTGGTGTATCTGACATTTTCCTTTTTCCAGAGTGTGTGTATCTGCATGGAGACATGGATGCATGTGGAGATCTGGTGTCTGTGTGGGCTCAGGCTGCAAGTATTCTCACAGTTGGGAGAAATATCCTCAACTCCCATTGACCTGAGTTCCTGCATGTGTCTGAAGGCCAGAGGCAGTACAAGGCTTCTAGGAAATGGCAAGTTTTCAAGAGATAAGACACTCCTGTGTTTGAAGCCATAAAGCTTGCTTTCACTAGGGAAAGAGGTAGAGATCAAATGTTACACATAGTTCACTGTTCCTGTAGTCTGAAACCATGTGAATGCTTTAGATCCCTAGAAACTTAGTAATTCCCATGCAAGGTGCAAAAAAAATTTCCGGGTTTGATGGATGCTTACCCATTGTCCTTCCAGGATCCTGGTGTCAAAGTCTAAACTGACTTTGACATGGATGTGAGGAATCTTTCTCCTTTTTTCATTAAGCTGTCCACATCCTTTTAAAAATTACTTCTGGACTCAATCAAAAATTTTAATTGTTCTCCTAAGGAAATGGAGTTGACAAGAATGAACTGTTAGTCTGTCCATTTATCAGCCTCTTTTCTGGTCCATTTGTAAATTTTGTCCAAATCAGATGAGGGGGAAGTCTCAGAGACGTTCAGATGCTGTGATTTTAAAGAAAAAACATCAGCCTGAATACTGAAAGCGCATGTTGCTCTTGCTTAAATGGACAGTTGGAAGTCAGAAGAGGAAACTGGGATGTTCTGGTCAAAGATACAAAAGGGAAGTGATAACTTGTGTATGGATTTTTAAGGAGTTTGGTGGAAAAAACAGACAGAAGATGGACAGTGGATTACTGTAGTGGTACATGACAGTACAGACGTCAACAAATACATAGGATACCCAGCTTTATCTGTTCTGCTCTTCATGGAACAATATTCTCTTTAATGTTATCAATGGAAACATATTTTAATTAAATCCCCTTTTTCACACAAACAGGATGCCTTTTAAATACGCATCCATGTGCAACACATTTATAAATGAGTTTATCAGAGTAGACATGCATAGAAAAGGGAGCTGAATCTATCAACAAAGTCAGCTGGTCTCTTCCAGAGGGATGTGGTTCTAATATTAATATTTTTTTTCATAAATCGTTAATAAGATAGAAAGATACCACTGAATCAAAAGCAAGGTCTGTTTGTTTTGCACTGCAGCCTCTTAGGGTAACACCTTTCAAGCCAATATAGTTTCTGTAGTGTAAGTCCATGGTAAATTATGACAATAATTAGGGGATTAAGGCCTCATATTGTAATTTCTTGTAAAATATCTGTAAATGCACTTAATGTTAATTACTCAAAGAATAACTTCTTTAAAAAAGCAAATTGTTTAGGCAGTTTAGCAATGGATCTCCTAAGGATGAAAGTTTTACATCAGAGATACTAGTTGTAAACTAGGTATTCTTTTAGACTCAAGGATTGAATCCTTTACCCTGATGACTGACTGAAGGTAGGTTTCTCACTCTGAGCTCCACACTGAGAGTTTCAGGAAATCATTATTTCATTGCATTTTATTACATCTTTAGAAACTAAGGCTCATCTGCAATGGTGAACCACCGTAGAGCTCAAAGAGTTGAGAATACCATACTGCAATTTCTTCAGAACTATTGTGAAAGTCAACTGGATAGTGAAAGTATTTGGTCACCAGATGGCCTTGTTTGTTTGCCGTGCAAACTGGTGTATGACACAAAGAATCTTTTTTTGTGTTTTAGTGTACATTGCATGGATGCCATATAAGCCCTAGGTCCCATGGCCAGTCTATCATGCAAAACAACCACTTTGTTACCTCAGTCTATTTCCTTGCATTTTCTTTTCCAGTTAAGTCCAAAGTCAATTTCCTTTTTGATACGTATGTCCTATGTTTTATTACTTGTTCATAGACATCTCAAATAGCTAGAAAAAAATATAGTTCTGTTTTGGACTAGTCAGATGGGATGTAACAATGAACAATGATTAGAGAAGCACATTGACATCCCTTATAAACTTTCTGAGTTATATAACTTCTATTGGAATTTCCATTTCAGGCAGGGCTTCCGAGGTGTCCTCCATAAAGTACCTCCCAAGCTCCACTACAGTGAACTTATACTAATAGATACATAGATATATAGATATATATAAAAATTTAGTTTAATAATTTAGGGGTTTTCTGCTACAGTCTTATATTCTGTGAATTCTTCTTTTGGCTCTACAGTTTGTCTTGCTCACTTCCTATTCCTTATATGTTTGAATATATTATAAATTCTTGTGCCTTCTGCAAGTTTTTTCCTCAGATGCTTCTTTGATGTGCCATATTCTGATGTGCCATAGCCTGCTCAAGTTTATGGTTCTTTCTTTTTCCCTCATTTTGACACAACTCTAATTTCTATAAACATATTTCCTTAGTTCTGTGGCCACAGAACAGTACCTAGCCACATTTTTCTTTTTTCTTCCCTCAGCCCTCCACCCTCACTCCAGTTGGTACACCTGTGCTGTTTTAGCTGGAGTAGTAAGAAAAAATTATTACAATAGAAGATATTGGTATGAACAAAAGCTGTCACAGTTCAAAAAGAAAACATATGCTAGACATGGGTAGACTGGATGGGGATTCATTTCACGTAACTGTGACTGTCAAAAATAAAGAGTCTGGCTTGCTTGATCATCTAGTCTTCCTCTATAGTCATGGAAGAAAGAGAATCATCTCCACATGATCCTTCTCACCTAAAGAGAGGGGCCTTGGAAGTGCATACTTCTCTTCGTAAACTAAGGACAGATTCTAGGAGAGTGAGTTGCAATTGGGGTTTAATAATTGGATTGCTGAAGTTAGGTGAGATATGGGGTCATGACTCACAAGTATCAGTCACTTCTTTATTAGTGTCCTTGGATTAATTCGGTCTGAGGAATGAGCTGAATATGTGATTTTCATTGGCTTAGGTAAAGTTATAGAGTGAGAAAATTCAATCTTTTCTTCTCTGTCTCTTTATTTTCAGCAGACACATCTCTTGTAAAATAGGTCATTTTAATACTTCAAGTTTATGAAATTATTTACTTATTCAATCGGTCTGCAGGTTTAGTTTCACTGCATATCTCCTGGTGAAAAATTCCTTGGCTGTTGCCACAGATGGGAACAATGCAATTCAGACATCTTGCTAAGAAAAATGGGCACTATTTCTGTCAGCTGCCAAGACCTTGTATCATGAGTAAATACTGAGGAGGAAAGTTTCCTTTCCACCACTGCAGCTCGGTGTCTCAGATTCTCAGCCTGAGAAGAGTTTCTGTTCTCTGGCTGTGTTATGTAGTCACGTCAGCTTCATACCTACCAGCGAACAGAGAACCTGGGTACAATGAATCATTCATCCCTCTGTACAAGGAAGGAAATACTTGGATGGCTAAAGGCAGGACAGAGTTTCACTTAAAGCTGAATGAATTTCCCTGAAACGTTCTTAAAAAAACAGTGTAATGCTGTTTTTAGTGTGTTCTATTTGTCATTCAGAAACACAACACATTAGCAGCTTTGAACTCCCAGGCACTAAAAATATTTAAGTTACATAAGCAGATTGAGAGAAGGACTGAATGATGCTTTCAAACTGAAAATATTCTTAAGCATCTTTCCACTGCTTCAGCTAAATAATGCAGTTCTTGTAAAGGGCAGAGCTATAGACGCTGAGACAGCCAATCTATACTAGAGAGTAAAGAGGTAATTGAAGCAAGATAAATACTCAGACAGATCTGCCAGTTCAAGAAGGAAGAATTATTTTTTTTCTGAAATAAAACGTGTCATTGAACCTAAGAATTATTTTTTAAAATTTCTTTTTCTTTGAATTTTTAGGTATTTGCATAGGCTGTTTTATTCATTCTTCATTTTTCACCATTAGTAACTTGTTTCAATGAAAATCTTTTTAGCTGAATTTTCACTAGCTTATAAACCAGGGAAACACTGGCGTAATATGTCAAGGATTTTATTTTAAAAATGCCAATCATAACAAAATCTTTGAAAGAGATTAGTTTCTTAAACAAAAATCTGTGCGCAGTATTAAAATACATGCTCCAAAAGGGAAACTATAATTGAAATAGATCTTTGAGCAGCATTTATGGGCCAACCAAATAAAGTGAATGTCTGTTACCTCTCTCTAAATTTAAACCAGCCTTCGTTCATAGTTTCAGTCAGAAAAACCCCAAACCTCTGCTAGAGGGAAAAAAAACATATGTAGCCAAATTAACGTGAATAGCTATAAAACCAATATACAAAGGAAGGGCCTTGGAGAAAAGTGATATGTGAAGTTTAAATGTAAAATCTCCAAATGCAAACAAAAAAAAAGAAGAAAAAAGATGGTCCTAATTAACAGCAGACATAGACATGAAATAAAATGCAGAGGGGCACAGGATATAGGAAACTATTTCAAATATGTTAGCACTTTAAAATGTCAGACAGTTTGAGACAGTTATGGAGAATTTATTCCTTGGTTTGGAAAGCCTAACAGACATGCAATAAAATTCACAGGAGCACTACTACAACAGAGTAGAATAGCAGGAAGAGTCAAGGGTAACAGTAGTATAATCCAGCATTTAGTAATTTTGTACTCCTATAAAGAGGATGATCAATGTTGTATTTATTGGTTTGTCTTTGCATTTGCTTTTATATACATACAGACACGTAGAATCCATATACAGACCAGAAAGTCCGTGTAACAACGGATTTAGGAAATCTGCTCTATTAGAAATTTAATCAAATAACCAGATTTTCTTAAACCTCGGGGGGGGGGGGGGGGGGGGGGCGGGGAATGAGGGAGAAAATGTCAAAGGAAATATTCTGTTGTAGTGTTAGCCTGGTAATTGCAACTTCTAATTTTCAAGAACAACTGCAATAAATCTCAAAACAAACCAAAAACAAAAAACATTCAAAATTTTTAAAAATTAGTGAATGCTTCACTCTGAAAATCTTGAGAAAGAGTTGTCAGAACACTGAGATATAATTTATTTGAAATAGTTTCACATTGATGTTTACACAAAGTCATTATCTGTAATGTAATACTTGAAGAAGCCTGCAATTAGATTTTAATATAAGTATTCACAGAGATGTATGAGCAGAATGTATATACCTATATATCATCAGCATGTTACATGCTGCTATAGCTCATTCATCACTCTGTACATGGGCTTCTCTCAAGGCTGTTAGAGATAGGAGTTGAGGAAGGCTGAGAACTGTTTATTGCTTTGAGAAGACAGAATTTTTGTTCTAATTATGGGATGCTATCTCTAAGCACCAAATACTTTTTTACCTCTAGCATTTTCCTTTTTTTTTTCTAGGGTAAATTGAAAATACTTCTCTCTCCTTCCTTTTGAATTCTGGTATCTGGCAGAAGCAAACCATTTAACTTAATGACCCCAAATACTTCAGACACATGCAAAGAGCATAATTCCCTGCAGCTCCTGTTTTATAAGCAAACCCTGTATATCTGTGAGCCAACGAAGTAAAGAGGTGGAATTTCCCTTGGGAAATATGGTTGGCTATACCACTGTAAGAACATCTTAACTCTGTTAAGGAAGAGGGTCCCTGGGTTTGTTTTGTTTATTTTTTCAACTTAGAAATGTGGTGAAACATTTTACCCGGACTGTGGATCCACTTAGCAGCTTTCCTGTTCCCTGGCTGTTGTGGGAGTGATCAGGTTAGGACCACTACCTGTTCTTCCATTACGACATGCACTGGTTTGTCCTGTCCTTTATTTCTGCAGGTTGACTGGGGAGAAATTTGTCAGATGGTGGCAGATCCTTCTAACCATCACCCAGCTCAAGCTGTGAAGCTCATTAAGGATGGGATCTTTCTAAACTATCTCAGCTATTTAGGAGCATGGATTTCTGTTGACTTCTGATGGTTCATGCGAGACAGAAGTCATGTGTATACCTACAAAAATCATTTGCAGAATTTTCCTGCCAGTAGCTGAATTTAGCATATTTTAGATGTAACTTTATTGGCAAGATTATTCAGGGTAACTAGAGTTCACATTGTCACAGCTGAAGTAGATGTTTAACCCTTCTATGCCAGGTTGTGTATCCTTCCTGCCTTATATCAGTCATGAGATAAATTATGTTGGTGTACATACAGGAATTGGTAAAATTGATGTGAGAACTTTGGAGAATATATGGAACACCTGCATGAAATGAAGATAAGTATCACACATTAATCAAAAAGAAAGAAAATAAAAAAGAATATAGAAATTGTATTGCTGAAGTTCCTGTTTTAGCAGTACTCAACTACTTTTGTAGCAAAACTGGTTTCCAGGAGGAAGGTTTGTGAAAAATATTTTCACTGTGACAGCTGATGAGGCACATGTAAGTCAAAAAGTGCTCATGCTTCATCCTCCGAGCTGAACATTGGAGACTGGGTGAAAACCTCATTCTTTCAATGGTAAAATTCTCACTGACTTCATCATAGCCAGGTTTTCACCTGAAGTTCTCACTGAGCACAGACTGACCAGTCATGCACCTCAGAGCTCATTTATTAGTCTTAATTCTCACAATATGTACTGCAACTGAAATACCCTCAGCTTCCATTTCTTTTCATCTGGGATCACCTTTGTTTAGGTTTCACGGGATTGAATAGCACAGGGTCATGGAAACAGAAAATAATTTTTGATGCAGAGCCACAGGAGAGGGATTTGGCTGCTGCGGTAGTAGCTTTGCACAAGCCTTGTACATGTGAAGCATGTTCTTCAGAAAAAGTTGGTACTCACTGCCCATAATACAGGGTTGTGATTAATATAATTAATGTTGAGTGTAATGATTTAAGGTTTAAATCAACAAGCAAATTTTCACCACCAATATTGTTTTCAAGTCCAACAAAAAAAAGCACTTTTCAGTGTGTTGGGCTGCACTGATTAGTGTCAGTTTTTTCTTCCTTTAATCAGAATTTCAGTATGCTTCTAGCAAAACATATTTTAATATGAAAAGCTGACTAGCATTCTGTCAGCTAACAAGAAGCTGAACGTGGCTGTGTTTTTTACTGCCTCTTTACTCTTTCTGTGGGAATAAATACTAAGTATATAAGTTAGGCACTGTACACAAACTGTTGCCTTTTTTGTAGTTGTATCTGGCCTATGGCATGTGAAATCATTGCAGCTCACATGCAGTGCAGCCACAGCTCCCATGCCACAGTGCATTTCTCTGGCTATAGGGGAAAGTGATCTGCAGGATTAGGTACAGCACCAGAGACTCAGCCCAACGTGCGCCATAAGCTGTACTAGAGTAGAAGGTAAGACCAGACAGTGCTGTGTCCTAAAACTGACTTGTGGATTTCTTTCCGCTCTGCAAGCCCTCCAGCTCAAAGCACAACAGAAGTCTGACATGTCATTCCTGAGAGCACGTTCACTTGCTCTTTAGGGTATTTGTGACTGGTGAAACCCTTCTGTCCTTATGCTTCCTCCAATATGTTGTGTATTTAGAGGAATGTGTCTTTGAGCAAGGGTCTCTCCTGAAGGATCTGAACAGATCTGTTCCCAAAGGGAACAAGCAAGGGGAAATTTTGCCCTGAGGACAGTCCCTTTGATAATCACAAAATTAGTGCCAGGCAGTTCTGGGACTTCTTTGATCCATGACGTGACCCTGCTACTGTATTCTTGA
Source organism: Falco naumanni (assembly GCF_017639655.2). NCBI lineage: Eukaryota > Metazoa > Chordata > Aves > Falconiformes > Falconidae > Falco > Falco naumanni. The sequence goes on from NC_054059.1 coordinate 8,208,917, forward strand.
TGACACAGAGACAAGAACATTCCTAGGGGAAAAGAAAGCCAAATAAATAGTGAATAAAGTAGAACTTAGGAAAAGAAGAGTAAAAAAGTGGCTATTAATTTTGACTACTTGCAGTTTTCTCCACTCCTCCGAGTCATCTTCTATGGATTTGGTGTCCCCAGATTTCCAGGTGAAACTAATAGGAAAGTGATACTGTTTAGAAAAACTTAGTCTAAGTGGAAGTTAATGAGGTGGAGATTAGTTACTTTCAGCAAAATGTTTTCCAATTTTTCATTTTTACCAGTGAAAATCCTACAAAGCAGTATTAATTAGCCTAGAGGCAGCTCTGCTACTGCAGCTCTGCAGGGCTCTGAGCCAGCTTGGGCCTCTGCACAATCTGCTTCAAGTTGCGTAGACAAACCTCTCGTCCAGCTCCATCTTGGTGACTTCCACCACAGTGTCTCACTGCACAGGAGTGTGTTTACCTTTGTTGTCCAGCCATGCCACCATGGCCCTTCAAGATCACGGCAAAAAAAGCACCTTTTAAACTGACAGGCAAATTGTGTTGATGGCCTGGGTGCAGATCAGAAGATACATCCATATTTCAAAGATACTATCTCACATCAGGTTCTGGGAAGTATGTGCCCTTTGGTAATGGAACCTTAATGGTGGTGCTTTTAATGCATTATGCAAAAAGGCAAGCAGGCCCAGCACCTACAGACAGGAAAAAGCTATGCCAGAGCACTGGGCCTCCCTTTGAAAGGAAGCATTGTCCCTGTCCTCGCCAAGTCCTTTCTCAGCAGCTTCTGCTATTGCTGGCATGAGCATTAAGGAGTCCTTGCATTATGGAGGTGCAAGAAACCTTTCTGTTTTCTTCCCTTCAGATGCCTGTCTCTGTAGGGCTCCTTCCACATAAGCCTAGGTTTTTACAGGTCTGATCCTAGCCCAAGATTGCAAACATTATACAGGCAGGTCTCCATGGAAGTCCAGTAACAGGCTACTGGCTGAACCAATTTCCACTTGGAAGCTGGTGTAACCATGGAGCAGGTGTGAATGCAGACATTGTATCCACCAGAATGAGGAATATGCAATGCTTTCTTTTTTTTTAAAAAAAAAAAAAAAAAAACAAAAACCTAATATGTGGCACATAGGGCTTTTGAGACATTTTCTTTGCAGATTCTGTAATACATTTAACCAGATTGGAAAAACAAAATAAAATAAACAAACAAGTAATGAGAAAAACAAAAAACTACTGTAGATTTCAGCAACCTGTAGGATTAAACGGGTGGTCTCCCCTTTCATCACACTGCCCACTTCAACCTGCTTGCTCAGTGTCTGCCAGGAAACTGTTTAAAGTTCCTGTGGCTTGAGAAATGGCCAGTCTTTACAAAGAAGGAGATTTTTATCTGACCAGCCAAGATCTTAGAATGCCAATGCTTGGCTCTGACTAATAAATAAATAAACAAATATGCATGCACATACACACATCATCTAGGATGGCACTCATTGCTGGGTAGCTAGATTTAAGTCATAAGGAATTCAATTCCTGTTTTGTTTAAAAATTGAAAGTTTCTTCTCAGGCATGGTTATTACCAATGATCTATTAAATGAAAGCTTGCTGTGAATGTTTGTCATACTACAAGAAGATTGAACCGTTATCTTTAATTATGATACAACTCAATAAGAAATATAACGATAAGAAAGAAAATTTACTAAACAGATCTCAGGGAGCCTGCAGACCCTCATCTTTCTGTTGAACTTACAAATACAGCAGATTATGGCCAAGATGATGACTTCTGATCCACTTCCTAAATGACTTGTGTACTAGCTATGATTTTCATCCCAGCAGATACCTGTGGTAGAACTCTTCTCATCCATCTTGCAACATCTGTGGTGTAGCCATCTAGGCTTCTTTTATAGGCACATAAAGTGAAGTAGAACATGTTCAGATCTGTCTCAACAGTGTCCTTAAGATGAAGTAATTGTACTCCAGGAGGTAGTATCCCCTCTCCAGGAACTCTAAACAAGGAAGCTTCACTCTGAAGAATCCTAAATTTAGGCAATGATCCCAGGAGACTGACTGGTCATAATGATTGCAAATCTATTTCAAGGGGAATCAGTGAAGCATTGAAATGTCCATGGAGAATTCATCTGGGAGCAGACCAGTTTACCTGTCCAAGAGATAGGGGTTTACCACTGCACAAGTAACCAGTCTTCCCATGCCCTGGAAGATCGTCAGGGACAAGGAATAGGAAGAATTTTATCCTACAACTCCTCCACTGAGCTGGGAGAAAGGTTGAAGCCTGGACTTACCACACAAGGATATTTATTTATACAGTGATCCTTTCCTTTCACTAATACTCTTTACTGTATTTTTTTTTTTACTTTATTTACTATTTAAAATTTACTGTATTGCTCTAAACTGGAGTTCCTCACTCCAGTTTAGCTTCCACATCTAAAGCAACATGTATGACAGGACATGTGGATGCTGCAAAGCTCAGTTTTCTCTCAGTTGCATGTGGAGGTGGGTAACTGAAGAATTTTAGAAACTCACAATTTGAAGGCCAAGGGAACAGAAAAGATTTTCAGATTAATTTTGGAGCTTTCAGAAGTGAAACAACTTTTAAGGGAGACACCTTAAAAGAGTCATCCCAAAACTCAGTACTCAGTAAAACAAGGAGACTAGCATAGGAGCCCACCTGTCATGTTGAGCACAAACATAAGGTTTGTATTACATAGGGGAAGAAAAAACATGCATTGCCTTTCCTTCAAAATGCCCATCAAGGAGCGGCTCGGTCCCAGGATAGGCAACGATTCTCCTTGCATTTTTTATGCAGTCCATGGCACTCAAAGGTACTGCATGTTGGAGAGACATCATGGGAAGAATAGCACAGTGGCCCAATACATGCTGTTCCTTTGGATAAAATAAGCGCTTAAAGCAATATTACTTTCATTGTATTAACAGAAGCAAAACTATACATTTTGAACCTAATGTAAATATTTTCTTTCTGTTCCCTTCCCTTTGAAAATATTTAACATATTAAATGGGAATATTTCAAAATATAAAAATAAAATAAATCTGTTCCGCAAAAGCAAAAAAGATGTTTTTGTACTACTCAGTGCTGATGGCAGAAGGGAGTAATTTTTCACTTGCTCCTGCCTCACAGTTAAATCTTTTGAGGCAGCAAGTCTTCCTTAAATTAGAAGATGAAGCACACTGTAAAGGACTGCTAGTTGGCAGGTCTGCTCTGTATTTGCAGCACACTTAATCTATACTGGGAGAGAAAATCTGGAGACCAGTGAATGCTCCTGTATCCAAATCTCTTCAACAGCGTACAGCTACAGCAATGCTATTTGAAAAGCAGAACTGTCTTCAGAGACCAATTGCAAAATTTTGCAGGGTACCCATAGGAGCCAATAACATTGGCTGCTCTTTAGTAATTGCTTCTCCAAGACGAGAATGCACATGACCTACATCTGTCTTTCAAAAGCATTACTTCTGATTTGATGTCTTGTCTTAATCTGGCTTAAGTTTGCACATTTGCATTCAGACTTTGCCTAATTAAATTTTGAACTCTTTTTGGTTCCATTTTTCTGCTGCATTTTTTTTTTTAATCGGCAGCTGTTCTGCATTAATCTAAATAAAAAACTTTTTTCCCTCTGCTTTAATGATGTTCAGCTGATGTTTTTGATTTACCTTCTGCTTCAAAAATGCATCAGTGTTATTTTAAATACCTACATTTCCCCAAAATATTGTTTCCTTGTAATATGTATTTCTTTAATTCACCTGGCAGCTGTTTCTCCTGCACACTTACATAGAAGTACCACTTGCATTTCTAAGGCACTTATTATGTGATCTGAAAACTCAGCAGCTAATAAAACAGTCAGTTTTGGATAACGATCAGTCCAGAGAGGCCATATGGGGACACTAGGGGCACTGGGGAATTTTTACTTCTTATGGAATTGAAAGAAATGGAAAAGTTGGATAACTACTAATTTGAAATTGCCAGTGATAAATTAGGTTACATTCTGGGAGGAGCTGACAACATTTTGTCATTTCCATTGTGATAGTCAGTTTTGAAGTGAAGCACAAATAAAGGAAGGAATTCAGGAGATTAGTCTCATATGTGCTTGATATGTTTCTGACACAGGAATAAACCATCCTGCTTTGAGGGTGGTGTGTTTCCATCAGAGAAAGGCTGTCAATTTTTATGACTTCCAAAAATACTGAAGCAGCTGCCAACACCAAGTTTTCAGCTCCCTTTGTTTTCTTCAAGTGCTCTTACCTTCATGTGTTTTTCCAGGACACTCCCAATGGAATTAATTCCTTACCCCTGAACTCGAAGATCCTTCTTTCTTCATTTAGGGTCTGATTCAAATCCCATTTAACTCAATGGAAAGTCTTTCATTGACATTAGTGGGCTTCGGACCAATTGTCACATTCCTCCAGAATACACTTTTCCTTCCATGGTGCTTTCAGAAAATAATGTCAGTTTACCATAGTCCAGAAAAAACAGAAGAAATGCAGGGGGCCCAACCTACATAGAGAAGCTGACTTAGCATAGATGCATTGAGGAGGACTGTTAGTACTCCTCAAGAGCTAAGTGTACATACATCCTATTCCAGGGCGGGTGTGGGGGGGGGGAGGTGGGGTGTGTGTGTGTGGGAATCACTACTACTTTTTTTCCTCCTCAAGTGTTAGCTAATCAGTTCTGGTTATGCTGATCAACCAAACTAAGCAGGAAAGCCTCAAGATGTCTCTTAATGTATTCTTACCAGTCCTTTGTTTGTGTTTTTTATCTTATGCTCCATGGGCTTTCTGCCTTGCGAACAGTGAATAGTCAAATAAGAAAACATGGCAAAAGCCTACACTTTAAGGGAACCCTTACTTAACAGCCATCAGGCTGGCTTTCTTCTGTAGTGTCAGCTGGTGCTTGATGGGATCTTGGCCACTGACTGGTTGCACAGCTGCTTCAGCAAAATGCCTATGTGTGTATCAGTCCATCCTTTCTCCATAAAAGGATGCTTTATCACAGATCCAGTGACAGCACTTGTGGTCCTACTGCAATCACGAAGAATTTGGGAGCTTAAAGAACAGTGGAGCAATGTCCAAGTACATGCAATTGCACATCCAAAGTGGAAATGAAGACCTCAGAGACACAGTGTGGAGGGTAGGAGGTAAGTAGGCAGGTGTTAGCGTCTTGCTAGCAAGAACCATTATGCACAAGCAGGTAGGCAGGATATGAGTACAGACCTAGGAATAAAAAAAAAAACCTTCTGTTGGATGTTGTACTTTATTTCTGGAGAAACAATTTTGTAGGCTTCAGTTGGGGTCAGCCTCTAAGTTTTTGCCGTACTGATGATTTGGCCAGAGTTTTTGTGGAAGTGGAAACTCAAGGCACCATCCAACACACTTCAGAAGTGCTACATTTTGAGCAGGAGGAGGGAGCTGAACTCTGCATTTACTGACTTCCAAAGTAACTTCCTTATGATAAAACTACTTTGAGACTAAGTAGCGCTGCATATATATTAATTTATTGGGAACAATCAATTCATAATAAATCAAACTATCTCCTGCTGGAATTCTTCATCAGGACTTCAGTATTTGCACTTAATCGTTCGACTTTTCACATTGAGTCATGCTATGGAAAAGAAATGTTTCTGATCCATTATTTATTGTTCTTGGAAGACAATTAAGGATCTACATTCTTGTTAGATAGCTCAGTTTGCATATTGTTCCCCTTATTTCTGCTTCAAAAACTGTGAGATATTTGTTAAAAAATTTAGAAGAAACTTAATTTCTTATTGCAAATCTATGAAAAGTGATGGCTCAAAGGCAGAATCACAGGCAGTATCATTATATATAACTGGTCCTGAAGGAAATGCACTAATCTTATCAAAGATCTGTAAAAAGTAGACGTAGTTAGATATAAGCCATCTTTGATGACTGCCAAGTATTATATAAACAAGTACTGAATCATCAGCTTTGATACTGAAGAAGTGAAGACTATGATGAACTTATATAAGAGCTAATTTAACTTTATCTCATGGCAGTGACTCACCTTTCGCCCACACAACATAGTGGCTTCTAACTCTCCTATTGTTTTGTCTTTGTACAGTGAGTGGCAAAGAAATTTACTACTTAAATGTTTGTGCTTTATGTTTATAGAAAACAATACAATGAGGAAATTGTTCCTGAACAAATTTCCAAGGGCAAGGAGCCAAGAGGCACAAAAGACATTTTAAGGACACTGGTGTTTTAATTTCAAATAATTTATTTTATTTTAAAAAGCATTCTGAATATTTCCACTTCATCATCACACTTCACAACTCCTCTCTCTGTTGACATCAGAAATCTTAGATGCTGGAGGGAGGGCAGTAGTGTTTCCTTCAAACACAGCATTCTTCACCCAGACAAGATCTCAGTACCTGTCTCTAAGAGGTTCACTTCAATGTTTGTCTTCAGTGATGTTCTCACTTGAGTCTACTTCATTAAATACCTCTTCACTCCATTCTGTTTATAGAATTATCCTCCTCTTTTAATCCCTGTTTGTTGGAATGCTTTGGCATAATTTCTCTCCATACCTTTTTTGTGTTCCTGCCCCTGTGGTATAAAAATCACCACTCTCTTCTCAGTCTCCTCATTGATAAGCAAGCTCCTCACCATTCCTCAATAAAACATTTTAAGTAGCGGTGCTGAAATTCACCCTTGCATCACCTACGTATGTACTTGCCAAATCTGATTCTTACCTTCCTTTGCATTTGTTTGCTCTTCCTAGTCCTGCTGAGAAGTAATCTTCAACATTTATTTCTTTCTTACACTCAAAACAGTTTGGATTGCTTTGTCATTCTACAGTGTCTACATTTTCTAACCAATCTAGACATTTTTTGTTTCCCCTGCAGTTTAAGATCCTTCTTGTCCACTTGTTCATAATAGCTACTTTTGCTCAGAACCCAGCTGTAGAGATTCACAAAGCACTTTTTCTGTCTATGTTTTTTCCCCATTTAGTCATCTTGCCAACACCATATTTTCCATCTTTTACTACTTTTACTATCTGTTATGTACCCTGATAATCATGTCTCAGGCACTGATGATGATAACTCTTTCTTTGACTCACATGTCCACTCCCCAGCACTGTGCCTATAGCTCTTGCATTCATGACAAAGCCTCAGCACCTTTCCCCTTGTGCTTGTTGCATGTGGTGCTCATCCTGAGCCACAATCCACAGGTCTGCTGTTGTGTTGGCTGTTTGGAATCTTGACGCCATGGCCCTGTGTTGCAGCTGGAGACAAACATGGCTAATGCAGCAAGGACTCCTGCTAGATGTGCGCCCTGCAGGTTTTTGTGTGATCCTTCACCCATTCCATAACTATAGACATGCCTTGTCATAAGTCGAAATGGAGTGAAATTTGTCTCAGTATATTTAAACATCAGCCGTGCAGATGCCTACACCTGAGGTAGCCACTCAAGACTTCCTTTATAAACACTGGTGAGAAACAAGCACCTCTCAGGCATAATTGTTATGGCATATTTTGGACATCTGCAGTAGGATGAGATTACTCATATCCTAGAAATGCTTCTCTAGTGACTGTAAAGAAAATTTAGACAACTAACTTTCATATGTAGACATCAACAATATAAATACCCACACCTCATCACAATAATTTTATTTATGAAGTCTCAGACTGTGAGGTTGGTGAAGATGAATCTCACCCCTGGTTTAGAGGAGCGGCTCCACCAAAAGCTGAGTGATTAGCCTCTCTGAAGGACTGAACCACTGTGCTATGGAGTAAAGCAGCAGTTCTACATTTTGAGGTTTGAGGTTGTTGGATTTGCTTGAGGATTTTTTTTTCTAAGTCTGACCAGTACATTTCAGCAAAATAACTACTAGAAAAAAGGACAGTGTCTCCCGCAGATTCAAACCGCAAGTAACAGTGGGGAAGGTCAGAAAACCAGACTTTCATAATGTCCCTTTTTCCCCTGCTTTCCACACAAGAACAGTCAAAGATATAGTAGGGAACATGCTGAGAATCTCAGCTCTGGTGTTTAGCCATGTTTATGAGGCACAGCAAACACTGGGCAAGACTTGGATATAATGGAGGGGAATAGTGGGAGCTGGCCAATCAGGAACATTTCCAGTTTTCTGTATTGTTTGTTTGATTATTTTCAAAAGTGTAGAATGCTTACACAGAAAACAATGTATTTCATCTTGGTGGCTGGAAAATTCGCTGGGCTTCACCTGGCATTTGCTTTGAATTTTTGTTCTCCAGATGTGCGTCGTTTACTTAGAGGGAAATACAACTTTCCTTTATGCTTATACTATGCACTTCAAGATATGACTTGCAATAAAAGCGGTTACAGATGTACATATCACTGTTAAATGAAACAGGATGGTTTACAACTCCAAGAACTGCAAAGAGAGACTGCTACTGATTTATACAGCATTTGGGTTAAATTCTGTGCTTATTAACATCAGTGACAAAATCCCAGTGACTTAAGCAGTGCTAGAAGTTCAGCCCATATTACTTTGTCATTTGTTGTCAGAAAAGGATTTGCATCACAGTCAAATGTGAATGCAATTTAAAAGTTCTGATGTCTGATGCATCAAAAATGCCCTTTGACTCAGAGCACACCATGTGAGAATGCAACCTGTTTACTCAGGAGGATCTTACTGAATCACAAATCTCACAATTGGAAAAAATACCGGTAGGTAACATGATACAGACCTTTGTGACAACATGACCATGTGAAACATGTAGTTTACTACAGGTAGAAAAGTATGTCTTTATCTACCAATGCCATAGCTCTGTTTAGTTAACATACGTAAGGTACACTACTGTAAAATTTGGACCCACTGTTAGGCTGACTTACCAAAATTTCATTCTCACGTGATGCATTAGTCTTTCTACATTGGTGCCGTCAATAGTGTTGCAGATAAGATGCATTAGCAAAGAGCTGAGGAGCAATTTTTAAATTGCTCCTTAGCTAGAACTGATCTGAATGAGCACTGTAATTTCTTCTTCCTGAATTAAGCCAAACAGCTTAGCTTAAAACTGACATCAAAAGTAACTTTATCTCACCTGTGTGACTTTGTCCTGAAAGGGATTAGGAGCATGCACACCATCATTTGAGAGGTAGCTCAAACACTGACTTTTTATTCTTTCATGAATAACAGGTCTAGCTGAGATGCAGTGGCTGACCATTAGCTCTTCTAATGCCTGTGCCTCTGCTGCAGGAGTCCTGGTTTGTGCTCTTGACCTTGATGAAGATATGTCCTTAGTGAGTGAGAAGCCAGTCTTCATCTACACTGGAATGACTAATTTCTGGATTCAGTATATGCTGGTAAATTAGTAAACTTCATACTATGGAAAACTGTGTAGGAATCCAATTTATTTTTTTTCCCCAAAAAAACTCAGACTTGAAAATGTGCTTCCTCATTACTATGGAAAATGGAATGGGCATATTGTCTGTTTGTAGAGCTGCTTAGACCAGTTACTGGAGATGACTGAAAGATAAGATCAGAATTTGTATGATATGTTAAAGTGATTTTATTTTTCTCCAGATTTCAAAATTCACAAATATTAAAAATAATAAAAAAGCAGCCATTTTCAAATAGCTCATTATTATAAGGCAGGTTATTTGCAAAACTTTCTATTAAATAGTATTCAGAACATCATGTATTCAGAAATTCATGAGTCAGTACGTCAGCAGGTAATGATAAAAGAATATGAAGACAATCTGACATTTTTAAATAGGGTACTCTTCCAGCTGGGATAAGGAATGAAATTTACCTGCAAAATTAGTGTGCAGCGTTGGAATATTTTTATAAATAAAATTTTATTTTACTTTCCCTAGATTCTTGACATCTATTTTCTCATAATTCATAGTCTATTGATCAGACTTTGGACTGTCCTTTCAGCTTACAAATGAAACAAACACCAAGATTAAAGCCAAGTCTTCAAAGGGGCACATATGCAGCAGTGCTAGCTTTAAGGCCAAGGTTGAGGACCTTTCCTATTTATGCTCAATTTTAAACATGGACACAAGTGCTTTACTGGTCATAAAGAGCAGGAGACTAAAAGTTGTTGTGGTGCATGGGTATTTGCAGCCCTTGTGAAAACCAAAATAGTTGTGTGAAGTGCATTTGTGACACAAGTTTCAAGGGATCTTGCCAAAATCTGAAGAGTTTCACAGGGCTGAATGTATTCCAAAATATTTGTCACAGTTGATCTCAGAAAATAACTTGTCTCGCTGTGCTGCTTCTCTACTAGCCTGTTTTACATTGGTCTCTAATAGGTCTTTTCCAAACAGAGCTTATGAAGTCAGAGAAGAGGAATTAGGCTGCTTCGCAGGCAATGCAGTTGATCTGTATCTGCAGTAATGTATGGAATGGCTGAATGTGCATTTGCTGCCACGGTGATGTAACAAGCAGACGTCCCCCATGACTGCCGTCGGACCTGCAACCGGGCAGTCTCGCTGAGGTGAGCGAGGCTGCTCAGCTCCCTGGCTTCAGACCAGTGTGCTCGTTATTCATGCACAGCAGGATGTTTGCTTGGGAAAAGGGGATACAGTTAGCAATGGATTAGATTAGCTGAATGTGTCAGCAACTTTTTTTGCAGAAGAATACGATGCAGAAAGTATTGTTTGATCAGAGCTCTGGGTTTCATAGCATTCCCTCTTGAATTACAAAACTAACATATATACTACATTATACATCTACATGCATTTCTGGTGCTGCTATGGTATTGGTTCTATGCAATAGCTATCCCCCTCAGCTCTGACTTCTTACATGTTAGTAATGACTTTGGTTTGAAAATTCATTTTTACATGTTCAGCTGCCTCTGAGACAAGAAGTCTGCAGTGTACCTAACCCTAGCAAAAGAGCAGACTTTTCAGGCAAACAACTGTCAGTAATTTAGGTATGTCTTATACTGCCTTGGGACCACTAGGTAAAATAAATGACCGCTTGATGCCTACCACCCTGCTACCATTTTGGAAACGAATGTATTATGACATGTGCTATGGCCAGGTTCTCAAGCAGTGCAGTCCTATGGAGTTCCCTTAGTGACCTTATGCTGACTTCTGTTATAGGCATATGGCCTGGGTCTGGCAAAGCATGCCATGAGGTACTCCACTTCCCTCTTAGGGAAGTTGGAGTCTAAAGCGGAATCATACATTTTTAACTCACTACTTGAGGATTATTAATTCCAAGGTTTAGGCCAAATCAACAGGCGGTTACAAGATTTACATATGCCATCGTACTCGATGCAGACAAACCTTTGCCTTGTGCTCTTAGAACTAGTACTCAATGTTCAGCTAAGGCTGAATAAACTTATGTTAAATTATATGGTCTCATGTATTTCAGTTGCAACACTGCTTGCTTCCTTCTGGGAAAAGCAGAACAAAGCAGTCTGGCTGGGATCTGAAAGCAAGGTACGGACAGGCTGAATTTACATGTTTTATATGTTTGGTTTCATGATCTGGCTGTTGGCTAGAGACTCAGAGGCAAGGGTTATCCTGAAGTATTTCCTGGAAGGAAGTGGTGCTTTTGAAAGACGGAGACTATTAAACAGACATACTCCTGAGAAAAGTCTCCTGGTGCCCATCTGTATGTTGCTAGATGCATACCTGGGCACTGCACTGACAGTACTGTTGGGTACCAGGCTGCCAGCAGTAGGTACAAGCTCTGCCTGGCTAGTACCAGAGATACACCCCAAGCAAGCCTTGCACAAGCTGCTACCAGAAGTGCTGATCCCCTCCTGCTGCTCCAGTTTAATGCAGTCTTCCTTCAGGTCTCAGCTAATGCCTCTGCCTGATTGCTGTCTTCTGAACTAGTAAGCTCAAAGTAGTCAACTGGTGTCTCTTCCCCTCAAAAAGGGGGTACAAGGCACACACCTCAGTGTACCTTAGTAATTCAAGAAGGTTGGGGGGGGTGGGGGGTGAGGTGTGAGGTGTTGCAGTGGCTTTTGTGAATCCCCTTCCTGTCTCCGAATCCCCTCACTCATGGTGGGGGCAGCCAGGTCCTTCTCAAGCCTCAATTCCCTTGGTAAATGAATCTTTTTGATCACCATGACAAGATTTTAGACCTCTCTTTCTCTCTACTATTTCCTATACTACGGCTTTCTGATGCTCTGCTGTATCTTTCCTAGAGCAAAAAGGAGAGTGAAGAAAATCCTGTTTCTGAAGTACTCCCGTTCTTAGCTCTCCTGTGCAAATGCTGCCACCTCTTTCTTAATTTCACAGCTTCTGCCTCAGGGAATTTATTTTGGACTTCTCTCTCCTTTTTGCCAAAGAGTTCACTGTTTCCAAGCAAAACAACCTCCCTTCATGACCTCTTCAGTCAGGACATTAGCTTTCTCCTGAGGAATAATGTTACTTGCTTGATAACTGGTCTCCTTCTCTGGTTCTTGCTGAGTCTGCCTTATGTGCCTAGTGCACTGCCAGCACCCTTTGAAGAGTAATTAAAGTCAGAAAGAGTTAGCAGAGTTTATATGCTATGAAGACCTTAATGGATCAGGACAACTACTCTAAGCCATGCTACTCACACAGTTCGAGTCGGGGGAAGCTTTAAAATGTATGTATTTTACTAGTGCAGTTTCTGTGTCAGTCACAAGTACATGCTTGAGTATTTGCATGTCTTGTTAATAGCCTTAAATAACCTAACACCCAATCCATGGCTTGTTAACAACTTCCTTGGAATAATAAGAGATGAATAAATCACTGTGTTTAGGTAATCATGTCATTAACCTTGAAAACAGAAGGCAAAGCAAGAGAGACAGGAAGTCACAAAAGGCTTTGCTGCTTGAGAATGTGACACTGGTATAACTTTAGGTGTGAATTTACATAACGAAATTCAAGCAATGCAGTAAGCTGCATCCTTTTTCACACCTTATTTCAAAGGACCAGCCACATTTATTTGGATTGACTTTAAATCACTTAGTCACAGATTAAACTGAATCAAAGTTAAGTCAGTCTTATTCTCAGATAAGAGAACGAACACAGACCATTTTATTAATATAAAGGACCAGCCACATTTATTTGGATTGACTTTAAATCACTTAGTCACAGATTAAACTGAATCAAAGTTAAGTCAGTCTTATTCTCAGATAAGAGAACGAACACAGACCATTTTATTAATATAAAGGTTGATTGGAGCTATATTGGTCAATCTTTTCTTGCCTATGAGCATTTAGAGAAGGCAAATGAGCACAGGCACATGTGACAGCAAAGCTGAAGTTGAAGCAAATTGCTTATTTATGGACCTGTTCCTTCCATGCTTTTTCTTGCTGTATCCATAATACTGTTAGTAAAGGAGAAAAGATCAAAGCACAAATAGTAGCATTTAGCTAAGTAGCAGCAAATGGGGGGACAGCGGGATAGGAAGAAAGCATTTCACCATTTGGGACTGAACACAGGCTGGGTCAGATTAGCCTGCAGTAGGTGGCAACATGTTGGCAGAAAGTCTGCCAACTCATTTGGCTCTCTGTCTGCATGTTCTTTCTGCCATCCCCGGTACCAGTGACCAGAATTTATTCTGCTGGCAAATGTAGGCATCTCTCATACTTTTTCTTTTCTTTCAGGACCTCAATAAGTGTATAGGAACCTGTGCGGTTTGTGGATTTTTCTCTTTCTGTGAGTTACAGTGTATGATGAAAATGAAGAAAGATTTATTATTACACAAACCTTAAAAAGACATGTAGGTTCAGGTATGTACAACTCTTATCTGTGCGTATTAACCTAAAGTACCGCAGGTTAACTTGACAAATCTTTTGTTGGCCTAGGTGAGAGTGATTAGAAACAAAGAATGGCTCTTCCTTCACCTCATCATCATGGCCTGCCAACATCCCAAAGAACTGCAATAAATGTATTGCCTCTGTTGTTTATCACCTCTCTGTGCCACAAAGTAGGTCTTGGCCTACATAGACATAAAGTGTCAGCTGAAAGTCTGAATTCTCCAGGCAGGTTAATATATTTGATCTGTTTTGGTTGCCTGAAAGGTAGTGTTATGGATTTGGGTACCAGAACACTATTCACAGATGCATGCAATTTGAGGGATCACAGGACTTCCCTGTCTTGCAGAGGAGATGGAGCAGTGAAGGAGAGAAATTGAGATGTTTAGCATAACAGTTTCTTCCATGAGCTCCTTGTTCTGCGTGTGAGATGGCACAGTCCCAGAGGCAGGTTGGGCAGGTCAAAGTGATGGCTCCTGCCATCCTGTACGTCATCCTAGCACAGGAACATGGGCTTTCCTAGGCTCTTTCCCTCCTCCCTGACCCCCTCCCCCACCCGCATCCCCAACATCTGGAAAGGTAGTCGTAGATCTGGGTGCACAGTTGTGGGTCCCCCCACAAAGTCATCAGGAACTCCTGCGAAGACCCCAGTATTCACTCCTAGGTTTCCTCAGTTGTAGGACTGGAAAGGAAAATACCCTGTTGGTGATTTGTCTGATCAGCTTGAGCTGATCTGTTGTCTGATCTGTTGTCACCACAGTTGAAGGCATCCACAATCAGTTTGTTCCAGACATATTCTGTAATCTTCTGTAATCCTTAAAGATAAACATTTATTTGCATAGTTTCACTCTCTGTTTCCCTGAGCACACCAAAGACTGCTCTGGTTTTTCAGGGCATGTAGTTGATCATATTTCATCTACTACAGCAGTAATCCAGTTAAAGTTCATGGTCTTATGGTAAGAACTATGCTAACTAGGTCTAACTCATGCTATCTGATACAGATGGTTGCTATCAGTTAGCCACAAGGTTTCACGTATTTTTGATATTTATGAAGAAATTTCTATTTTGGTTACTAGGCTTTGCAGGACTTGTCTAGACATGTAAAATAATATGTAAAAGTTTTCAGAGTTAATCAAAATGTTCTTACATCATTTTCATTTGTTTTTCACCTGATGATAACCCAGTTTGAGGGGCCAAAGTTACAGGTTAAATGGATCAGTACATGTGACTTTAGCAGTCAAAAAGTTGAGAATTTTATACTGTTAGTGCCTGGCTTATGACAATTTAAAGTATGTGTCCTAGTTTTAGGAATTAGATTCCTATCAAATGCTGGAAAAATATCAAATTAAATTTTACCTTGTGAAGTGTCTGGGAGTGGGAGGAGGGAAGAAATCCTACCTCTTAAAGCACTAAAATATCACAGACACCAGAGTTTTAAAAGATGTAGAGATAAAGGAGTCTTCTCTCAACTGCAGACTTCATGACCTATATGTTTTTTCCTCTTACAGGTTTTGTGATATCAGTATTAAATACCTTTGGAAAATGGAAACTTCACTAATGTGATGCTTTCTTCTACTGACAAATGACTCTGCATAACACCTTTCCCCAGCAGGGAGTTAAAGCAGCTGAATGGAGGCTGTTTTCTCCATGTAAGTTTGCAGAAACAGGATGTCTGCCAGCCTAGCTAGATGTGTAACAGAAATGGAGAGAAGCTTCCAGTTAGCACCTGTGCTTCCACAGTGAAGATCTTTTAGCTACTTAGCTGCCTTTTATCTGCAAGAATGAGTTTCTGGCTACTCTTGAGAAGGACGTTCTGTAGCAAATACAATTCTGTATTTTGCAGTTTGTCCCCTCTGTCTGCAAACTGCAGATGACATGAGGTAAGAGATTTTTATTTTCAATCTCTTCAGGGCTTTGAAGAAACCAAAAGCACTGGAGTAGCAAACATGCCATGCCATCTAGTAGCAGCAAGGGATCATGTCTACCCAAGCTAACAGACTATACAAGAAATAACTAAAAGGAAGTTTCAGAAGGTTAATAATCAGATATTGCAAGTTATCAAGCATTCTTTGTATTATTGGAACATTTTAGTAATCTGTTAAAATACTAAGATAAAAGTAGCATCCATACTGCCAGTAGCTGACTAGGGCTGGTGACATTTGTGGGCTATTACGTGATTTTCTGTATTTCCTATAAACTCGTCCACCTGCAGCAAAGTAAGTTAAGATTAACAGAATATATATTATCTGGAATGACCCATATCACCCAATGCTTTTCAAGAATATTTTCTGGTAAGGACTAGAACAATGCTAAACAAGATTCCACAGAATGTCTTGTCATTTTATAGAGAATACCTAGATTTTTGTTGGCCATTAGTAGTTGCTCACTGTCTTTGTATGAAGTTTGTCTGAACTGTAAACACAGCTAACCTTGTACAGTAAATGCAGCTACTATATAAAGACGCCCATTAAAAGCTCATGATTTCTTAACAGCTGGTGTCCTGTCTGATTTTTAGGTGTGGAGTGTGGGAGTAAAACCAGTATTGCTTAAAAGCTAATTTGTGTTTAGATAAGGTAATGAAATTCGGATCTGTACAGTGATGTGCTATGGTTAAGTACAGTACTTAGAAATGCAAGTGGTAAGGCAAATAAAATCTATTCATTGACTCAGCTATATTGCTGTTAGGTCCATAAATTTTTGCATTCAAATTGCTGGTTTACATCTCTGCTATTGCTAATACCTCTGGTAATAATTGATTTCCCATCTTTGTACAATATCATGAAGCTTTTTTGTACATAGTAATCTGGTCACTCTCCCAGTCCCAAACTCAACAGAAACAGAATAGATCAAACTACTGTATATATAAAATAGAGATGGGTTTGTTTGATTTGGTTGGTTGGTTGGTTTGTTTGTTCTTAATGAAAATTTAGGAACAAACTTTGTACATATCACTTGTGAAAATCCTGCGGTGTTTTATTTAATAAAAAACCAAACAAAGAAGAAAACCCCACACCTATTGTGTATAACCTAAGATACAGTAGTTTCATAAGGAGAGAGTTAATAGAACAAATTGTATCCAAGTACTTTTAAAGTCTGGCCTTTCTTCTTAATTGTTACAATTAGACTCTTTCCTTCTGGGAGAGTGTTGTGGCTAACAGAGCTCACCTATCAGGAATGAACAGGATTATGAGGTCTGAGGAGCACAAGACCTCTCCTTAGTGTGTGTATGCCTACAGGTCTAGCATACATATCTCATTTCTCTTTCAAGGGTTCTACCACAAATTAATAAATATGGTCCAGCACAACCAATTCTATGAGACAGTTGTGTGCTGTTGCCTCTATAATCATATTTGGATGCCTGTTTTATGAGGCTGAATCTAATAATGGGTGTGTTTCATCTGGCTGGCAGTAAGTACCTCAGAAATGGGAAGATGCTCAGGTACTCGGACAGACACGGACCTGTTGGAGCGAGTCCAGAGGGCCACAAAGATGATCAGAGGGCTGGAGTACTGCTCCTGTGAAGACAGTCTGACAGCTGGTGTTGCTCAGCCTGGAGAAGAGAAACTGCAGGGGGACCTTATAGCAGCCTTCCAGTACCTAAAGGAGGCCCTACAGGAAAGCTGGAGAGGGACTTCTTATAAGGGCCTGTAGTAACAGGACAATGGGCAATGGCTTTAAAATAAAAGAGGGTCGATTTAGATTAGATATTAGAAAGGAATTCTTCACTACAAGGGTGGTGAGGCACTGGCACAGGCTGCCCAGAGCAGCTGTGGATGTCCCATCCCTGGGAGTGCTCAGGGCCAGGCTGGACGGGGCTTGGAGCAACCTGGTCTGGTGGAAGGTGTCCCTGCCCATGGTGGGGGTCCTGGAACAGGGTGATCTTTAAGGTCCCTTCCAACCCAACCCATTCTATGATTCTATTATGACTTCAGTGGGAGCTGAATTTTGAAGTAAATCGAGTAACTTTTAAAATACTAGTTAGACCGTGGCTCTCAGAAGCTACTAGTCTCTGATATTAGAATATAAGGTGAAGGTGTACTGCCAGAGGCTGGAAGGAGAAAACGCTTGCAAGCTTTCAGTGTTTGGATGGTTACGGCTTAGCATAGTTACATGGAAATTAATATTTGGGAGTCCCCAGTGGCTACAGCAGGCCATAGCATGAACATTTGATTGTATCTTAATTAGATGTTAGTAATTTCTAACCTATGACCTGTTCCGTTTCTATTAGGTATTTTCTGTGCATAAGTGATTAAAATAGGGAGATTGTATACACACCTGAATGGCTAGAGGCTGTTCAGATGAGATCCAAATCCCTTAAACTCTGTTACCACATTCCACTAATGCTATGAATTCTGTTTAGTTGATGCTAGTGTGGTTTTATTCATATTAAATTTCTCAAAGTTTTATTTGCCTGTTTTAAATAAAAATAAGAGTTGGTATAAGCCTTCCAAGAAAGATCCTTAAAAGTTTCAGTTTTGAAGTATGAAAAGATGAGGTAATTTAAAAATAAATTAAAAAAAAAATAAAGAGAGAATAAAAAACGGAAAAAAAGTACCTAGCTGTTCCAGGTTATTCCATTTCAAGAAAAGAAAAAGCCTGCAAATATGATACCCTCTGAATTTCCAGCTTAATTTTTGAAGCCTCAGCTGTGAGGCCTTGCTATGTATTTAAGCTGAATGTTTTATTATTCATTCAGTCAATATTTTTTGAAGAGACAGACGTAAGCTGAGATCAACAAGACTGTATCTGGCTTTTTATTTTTCAACCAAAATTGCAGATTTAGCTCAACTGAAACATTTAATATATCTAACTCATTTTCAAACAATTATTCTAAAAAAAAAAAAAACAACCACAAACAGAGAAGTGTTTAAAGTATCAATTAGATATTTAAAAATCAGTAATTTTCTATTTCATGCAGAAATAACTCTCCATTTTGAAATTTGCTGTGTTTTGTGACGTCTTAACATACTAAATATTTTTCAATCCAATACAATGCTGTATTCAATCTAGAATTACTGTTTTACTGTTTTGATCACCTAAATATTCTTACTGCATGCATTCTTCAGAAGCAAGTTTTCTGTAACCAAGTCACTTTAGACCAATATGACTACTTCTGTTTTCCAGCACCATAAGCTATGAAACTCTGTCCCATCTTGGAACCACAGTGATGGGCAACTGGACAAATACTGACTAGCTGTGAATGACTGGAGCTCTGGCTCCATCCCAAGGTCAGGCTGAGAGAATTTGACATAATTGACAAATTACCTGCCTTTGCATCACTGTCCATTTTACTGTGTAAGAGGCAGCTGGGAGAAGGGGCTGCCTGGTCCTCGGGGTGGGTGAGAACTAGCATCACCATGCAGCCACCGGGGAGGGAGTGAGGAACACTTTGCCCTTTGCTGAGTAGACCTGTGCAAAGTGACCATTACAAGTGCTCTGCTGCAACATGTTTCCAAAGCAGTGAAGAGCCACTAAAGTCATTTTGGCTTTTCAGAGCCATTAGTAGTAGTGTAAGTAAATGAAGCAGCATGGCAAATCCCAGCTACCTTGCCCTCCTGCGTATTTCAGGTGCAGCACCCATGTATGACTCCCATCTCCCTCTGTTACCATTAACTTAATTACTGTGGTGAAACATTACACAAGCAGCAGTACATTTCCCATTTGTTAGTCACAAGGATCCCTCAATAGCAGAAGTGCAGGAATGCAAGTATCAAAGGCAAGAGCATTTGCAGTCTTCCAATGCACTAAAAACTAAACTAGGCAAGTCACCAAAACTTAATTCCTGCATGATTTTTTCTTTAGTTTCCTCAAATAATACACCAAAAGACCTAACTCCATTGTTTGTTTTTCAGCTTTGCCTCTGTAAGATGCTTTGGTGCAACCCCCGCTCACTAACGGGGAAAACTCTTGTGTACCCTGCACTGGAGCTAAAGACCTGCATTCAGCTCCTGGAATTCAGCAGAGCAGTCTGACTGCTTCCCAAAACAGTTCCCATCCCATCAGAAGACTGACACTTAGAGAAAAAGACTAAGTTTTTCTGTGTTTTGCCTCACTGTGGATCTTGAAGCACAGAAACAGAGGACAGCTCCATCTGAAATGGAAGGGCTGTGTGTCCCTGGGCATTTGCTATGGAAGCATGCATGGTTCTGACTGACCTGGGGAGGGGAAGGTGAGGAAAAGGTCCAAAGTCCCTTTTGTTAGCCTTCCTGCCTCTGAGGAATGGGGCTGCAATCCAGTCCCTAAGAAAAGTGCTGTCCAGAGCATGCAGAAACACAGGAATGTGAACATGGTTGCACCAGCTTTCACTGCTTAGGCTATTGCTGGTGAGGAGGACAAAAATAGTGTCAAAAATGACAGGTGAAAGAAAGCTACCAAAGTCCCCACCGAGGAAGAGGAACCACTGAGCAATCACAGAAATCAGAAGAAACCTGGATCCCCTTTTGAGCCTTATAATGCTTTGATCATTCATTGGCTTAACTTCCTCATATTTAAACAAAAAAAAAAAACCATATTATTTTTCGCTTGCCCCTTTTTATTCTCTTCCAGCTTCCTTGCAATTGGTGCCAGACTGAGCTATATGCTTGAGTGTGCTGATGATTTTTTTTTTCCATTCCAAAACACTTTTTTTTTGAGAGGCAAAAAAAAAAAAATATAAAAAAAATATTCTAAATTCATTTTCTTAAGCCTCCCCAGGTGTTTGAAAAGACGTTATTGGAATCACAAGATATCAGAAATACTATATAGAAAACTGTACTCTTTTATTTTTTCCCTTCAGCATGTCTTTATCATTTATTTTTCCAAATTCATTGTGTAGGGATGATTGTCAGAATGTGCTGACTAACAGCAATACCTAATGGATGCACTGTGCATGCCAGTAGTTCAAAATATGAAATGATTTCCAGCTGTCTTTTCTGGAATATGAACAGTACCTGCTTTTCTTCTCTATATACTGTATTTCAGATTCTTGCCTGAACAGCCCAAATATACTCGTCCTTAAGAAACTGCATAAGCAGTAAATCTTCAAATTTACTTCTTCATTGCTCAGTTGAGTCAAAACTTTACATAATTGCTCAGATGTTATTTTCTTAAAATGAATGTGAATCTTGAAGAAAATGTCTCAGTTCAAAGTCTACTTGTCTTCTAGTTCAAAGGTCTTATTGAGTCCATTTTCATGTTGTGGGGCCAAGAACCCCTTCATATGCTGACTGTTGACTAACACATTAAAAAAAAACTTTTAAAAATGTTCCAATAATATAGTCAAATCAACGGAGTGGTGCTCTGAATCTGTGGAGATTTTTTCCAGGAAGAAATTCCAGACGATACAAAACCAGTTTTCTCTGTATGGCAGGCCAAGTGAATAATGCATCAAAAGATAGGATTTTCTTTAACTACTTTCTAAAATGGCAATCAACAACAAAACAACAACAAAATTCTAGAAAAAGCTCCTTCTCCAAAACACTTCTCCACTTTAATGCAGTAGACTGGATCTTCTTCTAGAAAATGCGTGCTCGGTGGCAGGTCTTTGGGTGATTTGTAGCCAAATGAGCTGTGGAGATTACTGAATATCCTACAAAGCCTTGCTTTTCATATGAGCCAGAGCCAAAGTTGAGGTCTTAGTGGGTTCCATAAAGGCAGAAGTGTATCAATGCTGAAATGAGGTAATTATCCAATATCTACAATAGAATTAATTGGACATAATGTCACTTCTGCTGATCTTTCTTTCCCGTATTTTCTCAAAGTTTCCATAACTGCAGGTGACCATTAATAATATATACAACTACCAAATAGACAGGAGCACTCTTTGATTTTTTCCTGAAACCTTTTTTAGGGGACCTGTGTCAACCCTGCAGCCAGGATTATGACTGTAGCTTGGGAAGCAGCGATAAAGTAACTGTGGCACGCTGGAGCACTGCATGAGTTAGTCATTGGATACCTATCAAGGTCTTGAGGATGTCTATGTGAAATTCTGTAGTGTCTGGGAAAGCTGGTATAATCTAAGCTTCTGATAATGGCTGCTTGGTCCATACCTACCCAAGCATGAGTGTTTCAGACTCTGTAACAAGATATATAGATACGAAGTTTGCGTTTCCACATTGGGTCATAGAAGCAATGTACTAAAATGGGAGGTAGATCAGAAGCCTGTCCACGCCAGGGAATTTAAATAGAGAGAAAGCATGAGCATGCATTAGCTATCCTGCAGAATATGCAGCCTTCATCACTTCCAGACAAAAATCTAACCTTCTAAAGAAGTATCCAGCTGTATATGAGCTGGACGGAAGACATTACTTTTACCAGAATCACGAGAATCCAGGGAAGGACTTAGAAAGTTTACAGAAACACAGGTAAAACTGGCAGGGATGTGGGAAGAAGGAAAATATTATCACTGCACTTCTTGAGATGTAAAAGTAGCCAGTGGGGGTTGTATGTAACTGGACAGGAAATCAGTGAGACGTCTCAAGTGGTACCTGCACTACATGTCATTGAAGATCATAAGCTCTAGAGCAACTTCCCTTGCTGACAAGTAGGGATGCTGGTGTAACTAACAGGAGGGAAGTACCATCTCAAGGGATCACTGTGGAAGGTCTTAAGCCTCCACTCCTCCTCTAGCTTTTGGAATGTAAATAAATTGCCAGGGCTTCAGCAGCACCCATGGTGAACCTGCCTAGTTTTTTCCTCATTTTTCCTCTTTGTATTTTAACAGTAATCTCGAGGCCTAAGGCTCTGCTATTTGTCTAAAAGAGGTCCTACCTCACCGATTTTGATATTGCTTCTTCATAAAGATGTTCATAAGCTAGATCTGATGAGGCCATAAAAGTTAGCATTCCATCTCCAGCAGAGCTGCTGACAACAGAAACTTAAAATGGACAAGCTCCAGCTTAGACAGATGAAGAAAGATCTAATCTTACTCCTTTTGAAAAAATCATCCTATTTTCTCAGTTCAGGATACTATTTTTGTCTTGGAAAGGTATATTTTTATCATCTTTAGATGCACTTTTTGTTGTTATAGATATTAACGCTGGATTCTAGCCCATACAAATTTTATTCAAAACGTCTACAGTACCTAGTTGAATCATGCTACAGTCTTGACCCAGACACATCCCATAGGAATGGGCTACGTGTCTACTCATCCAGTATGTCAACATTTCATTTCAAGAGTGCGATCTCAGTGCCTTGTTCCTTGTCTGTGGACAGATATGTCTGTATGTTCAGAGTACACAAGGCATAAAAGGATACCAGTGATGCAAGTAAAGGCACAAATTTGCTTGAAAGCATTTTATACTAATTCTGTGCAAGTGTAACTGAAAAAAAAAGATACACAGGACAGTTTAAAAAACAACATTCTCATATTTACACTGGTCGTGTAAGTTACACCACTTTTTATTTTACTGTCTACTCTCCCAAATATATATGTAAAGAAAAGCAATAACTTGAATAGTAGGCTTCTGCAGCAGTGTAAATGCGTTACTTTGTTCATTACTATTGTAAGAGATCCATCCCTTATTTCAGCAAAGTAAAACTGCCCTTGACTAGTAAGCAAATATTGTGTTGAATTCAGCACCTCTGTACCAAAAATGTCTCTGCCACAGCTCATCTATCTGTCACACACATCATCCAGTATTTAAAATTATTTTCTGAAAGTGGGAAGGCAGAGCTATTTGAGACTAGAGTCACTTTTTCCCTCACCCTACCTCTTTCAGAAGCCACCTTTTGGTTTCACCTTCTCTCTTTATATGCTATATGGAATTAATTGCTACTAAATCTTGCCGAAACATTGGTTGCCTTGGCTCAGCTTCACCTTAGGTCTAATGATTACTCCACCTTAGCTAATTGTTCTTGGCTAGACCAGTGCGCACTCAGTGATGTTCCTGCTCCACTCTTATCCTTTGCTTTCCAGGGCTAGAAATGCATGATTTCTTCACTGAGAATACCACTTGTGAAACACTTGGACAGTATGGTTTTATGATCCTAGAGTATAACTGAGCAGTTAAATCAGTGTTTAAACTCACTGTAAAGAGTGTTTATTTAAAGCAGAAATGCATTTAACAGCCCAAGATGTCAGGATTTTGCTATATCAGTTGCACATATTTCACCCTCACCTGTACTAGAAGGGACTGGAAATATGGGGAACTACAGTTCCTTTAAAACACCTGTAGCATCCTGTGTTGAGATGCATGCATGCATGCCCCAAGGTGTAATTAAAATCTACTTCAGATTATAGTTTGTACTCCATTCCCCTGGGAAGCACCTAATAGCTGCATTTCCCTGTAGCTAGCTTAAATCTCCTCCACTAGGAGCTACAAATTACTTTCACATCTATGCTTGAGAACACATCTCTGTGCTGAAAAGGTGCTTAAATAAAAAATTCTTAGGGAGCCAAAATGTAATGAAGTGAAGGAAAGAATGAATGAGTGTTGGGCCATAGTAAGGATAGACTTTCTGCCCTGAAGTGTCTGTGGTAAACACTATGCCTAATCAGAAAATAAAAAGGTATAAAGCACGAGAAATCAACTGGAAATAATTTAAAATATAAAACACTTTGTCCTGCGGTTAAACATATTTAGCACATTCTAGTGTTTTAGGACTTGGAATTCATAAGGGGAAGAAAGAGGCTCCCTCTGCTCTCTCTCCCCGCCAAGAGCTGCTCCGTTCTGCTACCATATTTGTGATGATTTCAGAAAAGAAAGAAAAAAAAAAAAAAGCAATAAGCATTTTTCAAGTATTAGCAATACCCCCAAAAATGGAATGTTCAAAATCATAATAGTTTGCACATTTCTGCCTCTGTCTTTTGCAGCTAGTCCTCTGGTGAGTGAAGCTGTATAAGAGCATTGCTAGAAAGGCTCGCAGTGACAAAAAGAGCCTGTTCGTTGAGGGCATGGAGTGAGCAAGGTGTGGGATGAAAAATAACTATTTATTTTCTATATAGCATTGTTAATTGGAAGTGCTTTAGGAAAGGTGAAATTTACAGGAGCTCATGTTGACATCTGCCTTACAGACTTCATTTTTTCGCTCCTCTCTAAAGCAGCCCAGGTTAATGCTTGCCAAGATAAAAGTAGCTCCAGAGAGTGTCAACGTCTGTTACCTGCGTGAGCCAGGCTCCTGTGGAGATGTCTGTAGCAGGCTGCCAGCCACATTCTTGGGGACGCTACAAGCCAAAGTTGTAGACCCTCAACAATTGTGTTTTTCAGACTCTATTGCAAGCCCCTAAAATGTTTTCAAGCACTGCTGTAGAATCCTGCGGAGTGAATTTGAGTATAGTGGCAGTAAGCTTGCTTTCTTAGTTGCTGTTTGTGGATCTCTTAGTAAAATTGCATTGATTCTCAGGTGGCTGTCACAGAATGAAATCCATTACTCCAGAGTTTTGTAGGTCTGTCCTGGAATAACTGATCTTCCAAGATTAATATTAGAGTATGTTTCACCATTAAACAGGGTGTAATGCATTTGCTTATCAATATGGATTCACATTAATGGAGCAGTATCCCCTTTCTAATGCATTGTTAAGGTTATAAGTAGCATCACCAGTTCTCAGATGCTCCAGTGCCCTTGCTGGCTCATTAGGTTTATCAGTTAGCACTCACACACACCTCCCACCCCCCAAAAAAAATTTCTTAGAGCTGTGTCTGTCCTGCTGTGACCATTGGAGTCAGAGCAGGATGTCTCACCACAGCTGTGCTGGACTCCTTTTTCAGCCCAAGTCATTGCTCTTTTCTCCCTGTGTTCTGTGAATGCATACTGCAAGAGCATGTTCAGCCATGCTGTTTCCTTCCTGTATCCCCTTTCAGGTTCTTTTTGTAGAGGTTTAGTTCCTTACCTCCATTAAAATACACTTTCAGGTTTTCTCTTGCTTTATCCAGCTTACAGATGCATCAAACCACTGATTTATCTATAAAAAGTACATACCATGGAAAAATGTTAATAATAGGAGCTTTTTTAATAGTATAAACAGTTTTTTCTTCCTCTGAATAGACTCTACAGACTTCACTCTACAACAGAAATAGAAAAAAAAGGACTCATTTGAAACAGCAGTTCCCGCACTACTGTGTCCTTCTCTCCCAAACACACTCATCTACCATTTATAAGGTTTAGGAGACCCTCATCACAGCCTCAGTAGAAGGCCTCTTTGTTTTCTTTAACACTAGCAGTAGTATCTCTATCCCCTTTCAGGGCTTTGTTGAGGAGGTGGCCATGCTACATGACTCGGGCTGCAGAGAGGTTTCATTGCCTTACTGCTACACCTGACCTGGCTCCCCACCATCATTTTATCTAGCACTTTCTGGGAAGACCCACTGGGAAAGCATTTTCTAAGACTTACGAGTGACGTGAGGTTTCTTTTGAGTGACTTGGCCTGTTTCAGGGGCAGCCAGCTGCCTATCAATGGTGGTACCGATGTAGATTTTTCACTTGGAGCAAATATTTCAATTTCAGAAGTATCCTTAAGAATACAATCCCTTTGATTTTCAACATATAGTAAAAGCCAATTTTTTTACACAATGTATTTAGGCCCTAAAAAGTGCAAATAAGGCACCAGATGTGATGGTGACACAGAGAAAAATCATGCCTCCTGGAGGATAATCCCAGTAGACACCTGCCTGCAACTTTGTGTGCCTTAAGGTGCTTGAAACAATTTTGATACGGGGACCAGTGACATTTTTGAAAATAACATGTTTACATCCGTGCACACACTGAACACAGTGGTGCTCTATGTGAATTTAGAGATCTGGTTTCACTACACTTAGATGAAACCTGTGGTTCCCTAGTCACTGTTATATAGCAAGTGCAAGTACATTGAAAGTATGGCCACAGCTTCTCCTTGCTGCTGGTCTCCCATACCTGACATCCACGTTTGTGAGGCAGCGTGGAGAGTTAATCAGGGAACAGATTCAACAGAACACTGTCCCGGAAAAAAATGGCTCATTTTCAACTGGATATGAACCTTTTCTGAGACATAGTATGGCTGCAGGGACACTAGGAAGAGGCAGAATGGACTGCCGTGGTGAGTGGACAGGACAAACTCATATGGAGGTAGTGCTGGTTTCTGCTGGAGTGACATGCTGGTGGAGGATCAAGGTCCCAGCGCCAGGTACACAGCACCATATGTTTGCAGTAGTCTGGTGAGAACCCCAGCAGGGGGAATGGTTGGAATATACTGCAGATACCCCCCTCTATTTCATGGATATGGCTTCCTTCCTATTACAACCAAAACATGAGAAATAATAAGGTGCGCACCCAGGTCTCATTCTGGGATAGGATCAAGGTATGTCCAGAGGTGCATGCTGAGACCTGGAAGCTCCTGGTTTCTCTGTTTTGTGGAGCTCTTTGCAGTGTTTAGCTACTTTAACTACTCTGGAGATCAGCTGTACAAGACTAGGTTTATTTACAGGGGAAACAAAAAAGGGTTAAATAAAATCTTGGCTTTTAATTAATTCTTTTTAATTAACCTATCAAAGATAGTATCAAAATATGGAGAAATACATAGTCAGGCATACTTGTTTGTTATACTGGGACTTGGTGCATTTGAAGTTTGTGAAATGGACTTCACATCCCAGGAACCTGCAGGCAATCGCTAACATCCTGGCTCACACACAGAGCTTTCATTATCACGTCTATGATCTTCATAGTTAAAGAAACCCCTAATGTTCCTGTGGCTTCAAGAAAACTTTGTAACACAGTTTAAGTTAACATGCTCTAGGGAAGACTGATGATGAATTTGCACCTTCCCCTACATTAAGGCCTTCTGCGGTAGATTTACTGGCAGAGGGGTGAAGAAGTATGACCTGGTGCACGCATGGTCCTGTGCCCCACAGTCCATTTGTGGCTTCCTGGCTGCACAGCCCTGCCATTCAGGCTGGGCTTGTATCTGCCCTTCGGGCAAGCCAGAAATCATAATTTTCAAGCTGCCTTAATTAGCACTTGGCTGTCAGAAGGACCCATCAGTACACATACATCCTCAGGGTGCTGCCAGCCAGCTCTGCTGATCCAAGGTTTGCAGGAGACATGTTGTCGCAGCGCTCTCCAAACTATCAAGCTGCAACAAGGTCTTTTACCATCTCATACCAACACACTCTTCATGCCAGTCCCTCTGCTGCCTTCACCTCACCCAGGGTATACATTCTCTCTTCTCTTGCTTCTTCCTCCCTCTGCTTCTTCCTCGGCTGCTTTCTCTTCATTGACTCTCAACCACTTCACAGAACCAGCCACAGCTGCACCTTATCTACATCGGCCAACCCACCGCCCCTGAAGCCAGCCCACAGCTGTATGTGATCAATGCTAATTAACCCAGCTTCATTCCTCCATGACACGGCTTTACCAGGAGAATTCTGCAGGGAGGGGAACACCTGCTGCAGATGCTGGCAGCCTTTCCCTGCCTGTGCTGGCACGGAAGGGGCAGCAGTGCTGTGTGAGGGCTCTGCTCTGGGACAAAAATCTATTGCAGTTCTTCAGCCATGCTGGTGAGCAGGATGAAGCAGAAAGCATGGCTCTGGTTCAGCTGGAAATTTTGGCAGAAGAACATTTTAGGCAACCATGCTGACTGGCTTCTGCTCACAAACAGGAATGGGTGCCTGTCTGTGCCATCATTTCCAAAAAGAGGCCCAGTCTGAAATCAAGCTGCAGCGCAGAGTAAATACAAACTCATGAAGAGCCTTAACAGTGGCTTGCCTGTGGATGTGCTGGGAGCCAGCAGCAGTATAAGCGACTGATCCCTCCAGGTCAGGCTGGCTTCACATGCTGCCCGAGAGTGAATTGTGTCTTTCATAGGAAAGTTCTCATTAAATCCAAATGATCACAGAACCCCAAATAGGCATTATTACTGCCGTGCTTGGAAGCCTAGAATCACTGAAGTCCCTTTTGGCCCTTTAATTTTCACAGCTTTTGATGTACAGAGTAAATGAAATAACTAATCAACCCTTAGGGTATGAACTTGGCTGCTTATCATTTCCATTCTGGCTGGCCTGTCACACAGGGACACTTGGACCGCCTGCCTGGTGCCACTCCCCCGCTCTCCAGTAGCCAGGTAGCCAGTGCTGCCACCTCCAAAACAGCTCCACTGGTACCGTCACAGATCACCAGCCAGAGTCTGAGTGGTTGGCACTGATTTCTCCCACTATCTAAAATCTCAAATGGAGCTGGTTTTGCTTTCCCTCCTGTCACACTAATTTGCAATGCTGGAGTGCTGCTGTAGGAGGTGGGAACAGTCAAAAGGCTCTATACAGTCCCTGTCTAACCTTCCTGATGTGCTGCAGCCTTTGGAAACTCTGCCTTGTGCTATCTGCCGTGACACAGAGCCATGGGCTGTATCGTTCATTGCATGACAGAGGAGAGTCCCTGCTTTTAATGAGCTTGAATCCTACTCATTGTGCTAGTCTGGCGAGTGACTGGTTTCTCAGATGTCTTTATAAAATGCCTTCGAGCTCACAAACTTTTATTTTTATGACCTTGAAGTGGGAGAGGGGAAAAAAAAACACAAAACAAAACAAAGAAAGATCTCCCTAGCACAGTCCAGGCAAACTTAAGGCTTAAACCTAGGCCATGCAGTGGAGGAAGTACATTTCTTATTCCCCCTTAGGAATAACTCTATATTTAGGAAGAATATACTGGACTTATTTAGTTACCAGTGGAGTTCAGATTCATAGTCCCACTCTCCTCTCCCCTTCCCTCAAAAACAAATTCCAATAAATAGACTGAGAAAGCACTCTGTCTCCATGCCAGGCGGTTATTTACTCAGCAGGAGTTAATGGAGCTCCAGGTGATGGAGCCCCACATTCAGGTCACTGGTTTGCTCTGGTAACAGCACTGCAGCTTCTCACTTTGTCTGTGCTTTGCTTCCACCCCACATTACATTCTTGCAAAGCCTCACACAGGCATACCTATACTCATTTGGAACCAGCAACGACGGCTGAGTTCTGCAAGTAAAAAAAATCAATATAAACAGGCCTGAGATCAATCTGAAAACGTCCCTGCAAAAAAGGCACCCTAATTTAATTGACTTTAAGAATTGCACTTTTAGTTAACATCTCTGTGTAAATCGAAAATCCAGTGAGCAAGACCACAAAGAATTAGGCAGCCAAGTTCTCAAATCCATACTCATAAACTCCCAACAAATGCAATGAAAAATTTCACCAGGTGGATATTAAAGCCTGTACTGTTAGGACTTACTGTAAATGCATAGTGGACAAAGTCCAAAGCCTTGGAGACTGGGGGGGGAAGATGTGTGCCTGTGACAGGCCATGTGGCCGCACAGTTGCATGTTTGGCTGGCATAGGCACAGGGGCTTGGGCACGTGCCCCTCATAGGACGTGCCATAGGTGCAAAATGCAAATTTGGGTTTGCTGCAGTGGCAGAGAGAGAAAGGAGAGTAATGCAAGGGTATTGATTCATCCCAGGGAGGAAAGGAAGCTATGGAGAGACCATCGAGAGAGTCTGGGTGAGGGAGGGATGGGTGGAGGCTGGTGGAATTCAAGGGAGTCAATAGTGCCTGAGGAAGAGCTTGATGTTGTCTGCGGCTTTGGGAAGAGCATAGGGACCTCTGCCCTTCTCTCTTGTTCCTGGTACTCCCTGCAAATTAGGACACTAAGAAATAAACAGATATGGGGGTTTGAACCTATTCACCCCACTCTGAATGACATATGTCAAAGCTAAATTTGGGCTCCAAGATTCTTTTGACCTATAAGGAAGAAAAATAATGTTTGATAACAAGATGTATATAAAACAAATAAGAATTGTGTTTTCCAGAGGGCGTGTACAGTGCAATGTTTTCTATGCTGATATCACATATAAAATAAATATCTCTCCGGCACTGGATAGCTGCTGGAGAGTTTAGATCTTTTGAAGCCATACTTACTTGCCAATTCCATTTTTTTTTTTTTAATCATGTTCTATGAGAAGGACAAGAGTAATTTACTTTATTGTATCTCATTTCCTTGCCTGCCACCTGACAATGATTTGTTCTAAGAAAAGGCTTTTTAAGAGCAAACATTGAAGATGCATTTGAAAGGAGGTGTCTGTGTTTGTATGTGCAGTGTGATGAACAAGTTGGAGCGACAAAAAGAGAATGGACATGGTAGTCTTCCAAATGCTATTTCATGCATAGAGAATTTGAGTTTCTCCCAGGTTTGCTTTTGAAAAATACATTTAAACTTTTAAAATAACTTTAATTTTTTAAATA
The DNA here is from genome assembly GCF_017639655.2 of Falco naumanni. Taxonomy (NCBI): domain Eukaryota; kingdom Metazoa; phylum Chordata; class Aves; order Falconiformes; family Falconidae; genus Falco; species Falco naumanni. Next base: position 8,239,788 of record NC_054059.1, read on the forward strand.
CATTTGCTTTGCAGTAAAGGTGATTAGCCGCAAATTAGCTATTGGTTTAGAGAGCCCTTCTTTTCTTTTCTTTTTTTTTTTTTTTTTTTTTTTTTTTTTAACTGGAAGTTTGATCTCATTTCATCTCATTTCTAGTTTCTGATGATAAGAAGTCTTGTCCTGAAAACCTGCTATTTAATTTTGACTTACAAGCACCTGGGGATTTGACATTCATTTTTTTTCCAAGGCATTTCTAGGAAATATTAAGCAATTTGTTTTGTAACCTTAGGCATACATCCATTAATCAAACATTTTTACTATTCAAGATCTGTGAAAAATAGGGCCATATGTAAAACTGGAATGAATCAGATATGGACATATGTTCTATTTGTTCTGTATTTGCATGTGTTCAAGTATCCACTTATGAGGTTTTTCTTCAGAAGTTACTCTTAAGAATAATGCATGACAGGGCATAAAACTTGAGGTTGTTAGAGCTTCCCAGAAATGAGGATTCCTATTCAGTAAGAATTTTCAAAGTAATAATAAAAAGGAGCCCTATTTAAAAAGTGTATGTTATTGCTTGCTCGCTCTCTCAGCTGCCTTAAAAAAATACAAATAAGAAAAAAATATTTCCCTTTCAAAAAGCCTGTTTTTTTAAACTTTCAAAACTACTATTTTATTTCTACTTTTCCAAAGAGTTCTTAATCCTGGGACCTTTGCAGCAGTGGCATTTCAATGAACAGAAGGCCAGGCAGGTCCCAGGTCTGGAAGTCACCATCCCATAATGGGGAGCCTGGATGGCAGACTCTGAGGCCAACAGGTTCCTCTCAGCCCACTGGCTGGATTTCTGGGGAGCCAGACATTCTGGTATCACTGGCAACCTGCCTACCACCCCATCCTTCAACTGTCCATATCCTGGTGGTGTTTTCCTACCTACTGAGCTTCAGGGTGGGGCGGGGGGAGGTATGTTCTGCCCTCCCATGCCCCAGTAAGACAAGCATCCTCTTCCCCAATTCCCTAGGCTTTAGAAAGACTGAAACCAGATACGGTCATGGCCGCCTATGAGAGGTAAATAACAGACTGAATATTGAAATTATTCAACATATTTCCAAGAAACTAGTGCATAAAGGGTAACAAGGTGTAAACCACGTGGGAGGCTCAAAGCAAACAAATGAAAACCACTGGCTGATAAGACTCAGATAATGGCCGGGAGAAGCAGGGAGGAAAACAGCAGCTTTTCCAGGGGTGAATGAGATGACACAAGGAGATACTGTTGTGTCTCTTCAGCAGGATGCCACCACCTGTCTTCCTGCAGGCCAGTGCTCAGACCCCGAGGCAGGAGGGGTAGGAGGATTGCTGTGGACCAGGCTGCCTACCCCATGTTCAGCTTTCACTGTGTTGTTTCTCACCCAAAGACAGTCTGTCATTTTTTGTCAGTCTCAGTCTTCTTATTTCACTTTTCACCTTGTGATTGTGGTTTGACCCAAAAAACATAATACATATACAATTGCCTCTTATCAGTCTTGTTAGCTGGCTCACACTGCTCCCTTCAAACCCCTTCCTGCTGCTTGCTTGTTTATATGGCTAGCTGAAGGTCTTTTGGCTTGGAATCACAACGAAACAGCATTTTCTTAAAAGGTGATGAATGGCATGATGGGGAACACAGTAGAAATAGTTTGTTGGGAATAAATCAGTTTTATTATCTGTTTCCATCTCTGGGACATTCAAAACAAGTGAAGGTTGTTACTTTGTCATAGGGAAGAGCCTAACACCCTTCGGTTTGCTAGCAGGCAGGGAAGGTGTCTAGGTGTTTTGAAAATCTTATTGGAGAAACTACTAGCTTCTACAAAAATCTGTTCATTTCTTCTGACAGTGCATTTCAAATGAAGAATGAAGTCAGATGCTTGTTCTCTATTTGCTGTGTGTAAATAACTCCTTCTGCCCCTAATGGCAGTTAGATTTTTAAAAGATGAAACTTGTATACTATGTCATCATCTTTTGCTTCCCCTTTAGACTTCATTTGTGACTGAAATCAGTTTGCAGTTACCAGTTCCTTCCTGTTCAGACATGTAATCTGCAAGGCAAAAAGAGAAGTTGAAACAGTCCGCCTTAGCTGAGCTCTCTCTCCAACCCATACTGCCATTTCTGAGGTACATTACTTATCAGTAAAGAGCTTTATGTCACTGCTGGGTAGAAACAAGGAAGTAAATACTAATTCAAGCAAAGTACAACAAACAAAGCTCTAATTGAAAAATGGAGATTGGTAATAAAAATTGCCAGAAATTTCAGAATTTCTTACAGAGAGAAGAAAGTCTCTTTGCAAAACCATTCCCACAAAAATAAAAATATTCTTTCAAAGAACTTTGTTTAAATGTTGCTAAACTGTAAGCATCAAACCCATTTTGATATACGCCTGCTCCTCAATGCCAGGCTTCCCACACACTAATTCTGCTGTGAACCATCCTGCTTTTCTGAGGAAATGCTGTCAGCATGTTAGTGTAGCTCTGGGCAGAGACTGTTGACTGTGTCAATTGTTTGCTAATCTCTTGGCTGAGTTGGCATTTGTTGAGCACAGCATTTTTAGGAAGTGGTCCAAGATGACCACACTTTTTTGTTATCTTTAGCTAGCCCCTCAGGCTGATCTCAGGTTTTGAAGTGCTTTGTCATCTGATGTCTCACTGTCAGAACTGCATTTATTTTAGCTTATCTGATCATTTAATTTGGACTTTACAGTTCTTTGATGAAGTCTTAATGGTGTTTACTGTTTGACTTTACCATACATATACATATATGCACAGAAGAATGCTAGCATCTGGTGGAAAAAGCCAAGACTGAAGATGGAGTAAAGTGTTTTCAGGGGTAAAGAACATGTTCCAGTTACATTCTAGTCACCCAGAATAGCATACCTCTGCTCAATAAGAAAATGTTGATAAAGATAACATATTGAGGACTGCTGCAAGGGAAGGATGCAAACTGGAGATGGAGCTAGTGCAAGAAAGACTTCATGGTGTGATTGATGTGCAGTCAGCTGTATGCCACAAACCCTGCCAGCAGTCTGCCAGCGGAAGGAATGCCTGTACTGAATGAGTACAGCAGTAATAAAAAGGAGAAAGGAGGTTGTGTAGGTGACTAGCCAAAGCAGGACAAAAATGCAGGCTGCCTGAACAGACAGGGGTCTGCAGTTAAGTGTTGGCGCAAGATAACACTAAAGGTCACTCACGCTTTTCTGAAAGGGAGAGCACTCTGTGCTCACATTTTTCTGGTCAAGGGAGTGAAAGAGAAGACTAACCTGGTCTGGTTTTGTCTCTCCAAGCCGAAAAAGAACCAGGACGTGAGCTCATGTTAACGATTCTTATTTTTTAATGTGTTTGGGGTGGTCCTACTGTGATTTTCTGACCAATGGGAGACATAATAGCTCCTGGACTCCTGGGGAAAAGCAAAGCATGAGAAATGGAGTAGATCTGGGAGGTACTTGGAACTGGCCTGAGACTCTTCTACTTTGCATTTTTTTCCTAGTTTGTTCAGCAGGGTGCTTCCTTCAAGACATCAATGCGTTGTCTGTGATTGATACCCAAAAAGGCCTTAAGAAGAACTATTCGGATAGTGCCTTTTGCTGTGTGCGACTGTCTAGGCAATGTAACCATGGCTCATGGAAGCTGATTACTTACAGGCATAAGTCATACATGTGTAAGCTTTCTCAGAAGTATGCGGAAACTCGTGTACATGAATTAGTGTGTATACACATTAACAGAAGTGATAGAATTAACTGTCATGTCAACAACAGCTCTGAAAAGAAAAATAATGGAGTGATTCCAGCATAAAATTAGTATGAGTGAGAGTGGAATTGAGCTATGAGTTTTGACAATTTTTGCTTGCTGTTATAGACAGGCTTATTTTGATTGGCACAGATTTTATCATATTAGTAGCAAATGTGAATTGCTTTGTGAAACAGAAATGTAGTCAAATGCAGTCATTACTGAGGTCTATCATTCTAGTTGAATGCATTCCTTGGAATTTGTTTATATAGTATTTTTGGCTAAAATAAAGAATGTACTCTTTTATTTTTATAAGTGTCTTGGGGAGACAGGCAAGTTAAATTATCAAGTTAAAAATACACTACTAAGACTCTTAAAAGTGACTATAAAATGATATAGTTGTTCCTTATTTTTTTTCCACTTTCATGCACTGCCCAACTATTGTATTTTTAAACTCTGACAACTGAAAGGCTCAATCAAGGGCTGAAAGTCAAGTTGCCTGATTTTCAGTACTTTTGTCTCCCTGTAGTTCTTCTCCACCTCTGATTTCTGGCTCCAACATCAGCCACAGATAAATGCCAGAAAATGCTGTTTGTTCCCCTCATCCCTTGAACATCTGTGCACAACCACACATATTTTGGTAGAGAACATTTGAACAGTAGACAAATCACTTGGGATACTTTTATGGAGTTTGTGAAGATGTAAATGGTGAATTAGTTTCTTCGCCTCCTGCTGCTCTGCTTCTGACTCACTGGTTGAGATGCATCTGGCCTAAATTAGGCTTCCTCCTGAGCTGGTTTGAGCATCTGCTTATCCACCGTTGACTTTGCTGGCTTTTCCACACTCCTACTGTCTATTAAGATATCTAAAATTAGATGCTAAATGTCTCTAGGTAAACAGATCATCTCTCCTGCACAACCATAGTGTAGCTGCCTACGTTTTTATGACCTTTGCATGCCCTGCTTCTTAGACACCTAAATTCTACATGTAGTGTCCTTAAAACCCTGGCATCCAGCTCTACTGATGTAGAAGACTGCTACAGAAGACTGCTGTCTTCTTCTTTAGTGAGAAGCTAAATAGCGATCCCTTCAGTTTTTGTCCTGGCACAAGTGGAGGATAAAGCAAGAGCACAGTTAGTCACATGCTGTTTAGTATAAGATGGTTGATCAGGCAAATAGAGATTGGTGAGAGACAGCAGAAAGGCTTAGCTGGTATCCATAACTAGAACAGGCTCAAGGCCAGTAATAGTTTGGGAGGCTTTAAAGAAGTGATTATTCAGGCTTGGTTTGGGCAGAGCCTGGACTAGGGAAGGAAAATGAATGGATAAGTTCTGGGGAGGCCTGAGACAGGTCCTGAAAGAAAGCCAAATATTTATACCAAAGCATGTGATCAAACGAGGTAGCGTAAAGAAGAGATGGTTTGGGAGGAGGTTATATTCCCAGATGCTCCTCCACTTTAGCTTCTTAGGCTTCACAGGTAAAGCTGTTCAGATTGAACATCAACGCTATAAATAACCCTGAACATATAACATCTCCCTTCCTTATCATGGTGTGCAACAATTGGTATTCTTTTTCTTGTTCAGTGACTGTTTAGCGTATAACAAGGATGTTCACTGGCAAGCAGTTCACAAGCTGTAGGATCTGGGTAAGATCATGGGGGAGGGTACAGCAAGCACTTAATTAGCTTCCATGCAGTTTCAAATCAGTCCACACACTCAATTTTTTCAGTCAGCTGGTTTCCCCAAGTTGCTGATACAGTGCAAATACTCTGTACCTCAATATCCAAAATTTGCCTCCTGATGAACTGAATGGTTATTTGCTGCTGTATTTTTCATAGGAATTTGTGCCAAGTTTTTTTGGCCTGTCCATGATTTGACTATTTGGTGCAGCCTGCCAAAACTGTGAAGATGGATGCTACCTTGGTGAACATGTGCTGGATAAGTCCTCTGTCTCTTCTAGACACGGCACACTCACTTTCCTTCTCTCCCCAGGTAGACAACACACACAGACCTCACAGATATGATATCTGGATTCAACACACCCAAGCCTAACTGATGGGTCTCGTCTTTAACCCTTCCATTACTTCTGCAGCATGCTGTGCCTAGCCTTCAACAAACTGAAAAATGCCACAGGTGGGAGATCTTGAAGAGATGACCCTCAGCGGTGAGACATTTGAAACAAGTGTGTGGTAGGAAAGTTGACTAGGAGTGAGCAATGTTCCAAAAAGCAAAGACCCTACGGCAGCAGAAACAAGGAGTCAGAAAATAGTTAGCCTTTTAGGAACCAAGGGATATAAAATCACATCAGATCTGTGGGACCTCTCTTCATCACAGTAAGAAAGGAAGAAACAATATTAGAAAGAATTGCTTCTGTGATATTTTTTTTTAAATGCCTTCCCCTCCTCTGCCCCCCACAGCGATTTCCCTTAGGTCTGTTCATAACCAGAGTTGTCGTTCCCTGCACTAGTTACAGGAGGTGACTTCTGGGATAATCTGCTCTTCCAAACAGTAGGCAGAATAGCTGTGTGACATGATTTAAGCTTTGTGCTTGAACACTTTCCGATGAATGAAATGCATGCAGCTGGGACTAGGGCTGAGGATGCCCATGCAGCACGAGCAGCATAATGGTGTATCAGTAAGATGAAAAAAAAGCCCCAAAGATTAGATGACTCTGCTTTCTTATTTCCTCCTATTATAAAACATTCCCAGCTGGAAGACTCCAGCACCAGAAAGCTCTCTGTGTTAGTGACAGCCATTCTTCAATATCTAATTAGCTTTCCTATTCATCTCTACCATTGTGTACAGACTGGTCAGCAGTGAAGGTCTTTAAAGCATTATTATTGGTGATTTTCATCTTTGCTTCCAGCTCTGTTTTCTCCCTCTTCTCCAATGCTGAAAGCCCAGATCTGGACCTAGATCTTGCCTCTGGAAACAGCAAGCTCTTTTGTGTTGCTGGCCAAAATGATGAGGTGTGTCTGTTCCTCTCACTCCTCTTCTGCCTGACCGTGGAACTCCTGCCCTTCTTCTTCAATATAACATCTCTTTTGCTAGATAACTGGCCTCCTGATAGTCCATGACTTCAGGGTGTCCTGACTGCAGGCAGATGACTATCTAGCTGGCTAGTCCCTGACCTGAGGTTGAAGTACCTTGACAGGACATGGGAAACTGTCCAGCATGACGTAAGAATTTGTCAGAAGTGATAGCAGTGTAAGAAGCTGAAAAACCTACAGATGGTGCCATGAGGAATGGCAGTATCTCATAGGTGGTTGAGGGGAGATTATATGAGAAGTGGCCCAACTCCCCAGATGTTGAAAAGGAGTATCGAGCTCTGGGGGGAAGGGAGAGGGACTCTGTTGTGCACAACCAACAGCACCTAGGTATATCAGTAATAATATTTAGGGCTGAAATGACCTCAGTAATAGTAATGAAAAATAAAAATTTGCGTATGGGTGTAGTAAAAATGAAACCAATGGGGAAAATGTAATTAGATCAGGATTATTTATTTTGTAGAAGATGGGATGGAGAAAGGAAATTCAGGGGTGGTAAGAAGCAGAGTCAAGAAGTAGGAAAAGGGATGATACAGGGTGCAAGAGGTGATCATTGCTGCATGCCAACAGTTCCCAACAAAGAGGGAAGTATAAGCAGTTGCATGCAGAGCTGAATAATGGGAGAGATCTGATTGTGGCCTCCCAGTACTTAAAGGGGGCTTATAAGAAAGACGAGGACAGACTTTTTAACAGGGCCTGTAGCAATAGGACAAGGGGTAATGGTTTTAAACTAAAGAGGGTAGATTCAGAGTAGATACAAGGAAGAATTCTTTTACAATGAGGGTGGTGAAGCACTGGAACAGGTTTCCCAGACAGGTGATAGATGCCCCATTCCTGGAAACATTCAAGGTCAGGTTGGAGGGGGCTCTGAGCAACCTGATCTAGTTGAAGATGTCCCTGCTTGTTGCTGAGGGGTTGGACTAGATGACCTTTAAAAATCCCTTCCAGCCGAAACCATTCTCTAATTCTATGACTGTACTCTATGATTTTGCTGTGAATTCTGCCCAGAGTATCTGGACTAGTTCTTTGAGATCAAGATGCCAAATTGGAAGAGGTCTCTGCCACAGGAGTAGGCTGACACAATGTTCTCTGATTTGAGGTTTGGAGACAGTGGACAAGTGATGGTACTTGGCCCTAGGAGACCTGTCTGAAATGGTGAGCTGCTTCAATCTGGACTTGCTGAAGTTCCTCATCTCTAGTTTATGAGGAGCTGTCCTCAGCAGCCTGTGGAGTTTGTGAACACTTGGACTGTGGCAGTGATTGACAAAGGAATATAAGGATATGGAGATGAAATACAGTGAAGATAAGAAGCAGGGTACATTACTGAGAAGGTGAAAAATTCTCCTGCTGAAATCTGTTCTTAATGTGTTTCTGAGGGTACCAACATACCTCATCGTAACTGCAGATACATGTACCCTGGGACTTTCTCCAAAGCTATGCCAGGAACTTAGAGGTCATTTGAGAAGCTATGGCCTGTCGTCACAGGGTGCCAGAAAGCCATTTCATTCCACTCCTTTCTATTCTACTTCGTATCAAAGAAAAGCCTTAGGCATGCTATTCTTTCCAAGGACAACTGGAGAACACAGGCTATGTCATGGGCCAAAACCATTCCACTCTCCACAGCTGATTTTTGTCACATGAAATGCAGGTGTCTGGCTGGGCTTCAGTGTCTGACAGTGCTTCAGGTGCCTAACCTCTGGCAGATGGGTCCTAGCTTATAAGTCCTATTTAAAGCTGCAATTTAAAGGCCTCTTTTTAGCTTGCCACTTAAATCAATTTAGGTGGTTTCATTGTCTATTGACATTCAGTCTGAAAACAAGGCTAATAAATGTCTGACTAAGAGTCGTTTCCAATTGTGGTCTCTATACTACATTAGCTATGTTTGGCTAAAGAGACCACATTGTTTAAAACCCAAAAATCTTTCCTACTGTTTCTTAAACAATTTAGGGTACTTGAAATGTCTCAATTTAAAAAAAGAAAGCACCAAACAAAGGGACCTGCTAATAGAGATTGCTGTTGCTGACGCTTCTCATGTTTTGTTGCCAGCAAGGATCCACTTTTTGGAACTTCACCCAAAGAAGCAAGACATATTTTATTTAAACAGCTCATGATTTATATTTGGTGCCATGGGCATCCTTTCATTTCTCTATAGGCCTCTAAATCTCTTCAGAGCGAACTGCAGCTGTTAGCAGATGCCATTCCCTGGTCATAGCAGAGGATCAGTCTTCAACAGTAGAGTCCTACAGGGAAGTTTGATAAATCAGACTGATAACATCAGTTCTGCAGGTCACATCCTCCATCTTAGTTTTAGTCTTTTATAAAATCTCACTTCCAAGTCATAGGAAGGCTTTTGACGTGAAGCTGAGATTCAGCTGACTTTCTGAAGCAGTCAAGTTCAGCTCATTAACTGTGAGAGAAAGAAGACCCTTAGAATAGCAATTCAATCCTCCAAAGATCTCAATGTCCTCTGAAATACCTCCACTCCACTAGCTAGGGAAGGAGCACCTGCAACCCTCAACATCTCAGCTGCCTAAGCGTAGGCCTACATTAGTGTCCTGCTTCTAATCAGAAGTGCATTTTTAAGTCAAGTGTCTCTATCATGCCTCCTTGCTGTGTTTCAGTTCATGAGCTGTGCCAGAGCGTATGAACTGGATTTCATTCTGATTATACCAAGCTGGAAGATGTTTTCCAGAAGTGCACATAACGTGCACCGGTTGCTGACAGTTGTTTGGTCCATGGGGCTGGAGCAGAGCTAAACTGAAATACCCTCCCCAAAAAAGTGTGTAGTGTGGACAGCAGCCCCCCTTGCACTGAATGTTTTTCCTTACAGATCTGCTTGTGTTGCATTGCACTACCTGCTATTATAGCCTACGAGTGTGAGGAAAACACCCAGGTGAGTGTGCCAGAAGGGTGCTAGAGCCAGCAGCTGAGTATGTGATTCAATAACCTAAGGCTGACTTTACATTAAAGGGCATATATTCTTTGCAGCATGCTTGGCCGCGAGGTAGAGCTCCATGCCCCCTTTTCACTCTGCGACGATACCAGGCTGTGCCGTGCCCAGCTGCTTTTCCCTTGGGTGCTCAAGAGGAAGGAACTTGTGCGCTACCAATATCTCTCCAGAGCAGGGTACTTCAGGTGACCACTGAAAGCCTTTATTGGGATGTTACAATACTAGGGAGAAAATTACAGGAAATATTTTGTACTTTTAAGCAAAGAGAAGTAATAAACCTTATGATTAATTCAACGACAGTGGATTTTAAAGCTCTGGATGGAATTCCTTATATGCATTTGTGGAAGAATTAAAATTAAGTGCTAACTGCACTGTATGTGAATTCTAAATATCTTACAGAGAGGCAGAACCCTCTGAGCAAGACTGAAGCTGAAACTGGGAAATATTTTATCAACTCAGAATTGGGAAAAATAGTTTGGTAATTTGTTCTTTGAGTGTTGAGTTTCCTTGAACAGGAATCTCTGGACCCAGGAATGCCCTTACATTGCCTCTACTGTCTCCCTTGTGAAAGGGCAACATACATACTAGAAGGCAGAAGTAATAGGAAAGGACACAGGGAGGTGAAGACACTACTCAAACACTTGTTTTGAAACACATTACAGGTTAGTCCATTTAAATCTCAGAAGGTACTGCTCCCACAATAAAACAAACAAAAATCAATTTACTTTGGCTAAAGACCACTGCAGATCTGGCTGTTTTACCAAATGGCTTCACCTAAATGTATGAGATCAATGTTTGGCTTGTAAGTAAGGTCTGAGTTTCTTAAAGACCAGATTGTTCAACTGCTTCATGTCTTGCCATGCTGATGATTTTAATATTTCAAGAGCAGACACCAGGAGAAAAGGTGAGACTGCTACTTCAGTAACAGGTAACGGCATATAGTTACAATAGTCACTTTTGTGGCCTCTGTTTTTCACCTCACAGGCTATGTAATGATGACCTCTGATGTGCTTTACATTTCAGCAGAATGCCTCCAAAACATACCTTCCCTATTTATCAAAATTTCATCTAAATGTTCTATGCTTTCCAGAAAAATATTAGTCTCCCTTTTTCATAAATAAACATGAAGGAGCCAAAAAAATACTCTCAGAAATCCACCAGGATTTCAAAGATGTCTGAAATGCTTCAATCCACCTTCTGGTAATACACTGACTACAGAGAGCAGGGAAGAAAGAAGGGGCTGGTTAGGGGAGGGGGATAACATGTGGCATGCCCTGTCACTGGTACCCACTTTTGGAGAACAAGTATACTGTCTGCTCATTTGCACAGCCATCAAGCAGATCTGAACTAGAAAAGCTAGGTCTGTGTAGAGGAATTACAGAGGAATGAAGCTGGGTTAATTAACACTGATAACATACAGCTGTGGGCTGGCTTCAGGGGCGGTGGGTTGGCCGATGTGGATAACGTGCAGCTGTGGCTGGTTCTGTTCAGTGGTTAAATAGCTCTGAGGGGTAGGGAAGGGGAGTGCTGGATGAAGAGAGACCTGGAGGAAGCAGAGGGTGGAGAGTGTGTGTGCATGCGCACCCTCAATGTAGGTGAGACAAGGAGCAGCCCTGGGAGAAGAAGGGGACCTGGGTGAGGAGAGGCTGGCTGGAAGAGGAGCCTGGAGAAGGAAGACTCTGGGTCATGCAGCAGAGGCAAGAAGCAGGGTGGACTGGCCTGAAGAGGATGAAGAAGTAGCATGGACAGTAGGTGAGCTTGAAACCTTGTGGGGGGATGGGGGGCTGTGTGGGAGCTACTTATTGAAGTTAACCTGGTATGTGGTGGTAAAAGGCTTGTTGTAGCCACCTAGTTTTGATAGTGCTGTGACATGTCTGTAGTTTGATCTTCAAAATGGAGCTCGTGTGATGCCCTTGTGTAGATCCAGGCTAGCTTCATTTTCGATCCACCTGTTGGAAAAATTCCTTAAGGTGGCCTTCAGACTAGGAAGTGCAAAGCAACAATGATTACTAAAAGGTAGTGCAAGGTTGTAGAGATATCACAGGTCTGAACTCCTTCCAGAATGTTTTGGATTGAGAAATGCATTTCTTATCTGCTGGTGGTATCTCAAAGATCCAAGAGGACATGCCATATAAAGAGGCAACTAATGTAACTTTCACGTGCTGCTGTTGTTTCATGAATGAGCTCTGGTCCCTAAGAATAGTAGGATATTGTGAGAAATGTGTCATCGGGTAGCAGATAGCCTGAGATCTCCAGTGTTAGTATGCTAGTAGTGATGTTCTGGGCACCACCTATTCCAGGACTTTCACCTAGCAATGCAGTTTTCCAGTTTGGATGTAAATCTAGAAAAGCTGAGCTAGGAGAGTGGTTAGAAATAAGTATAATGGGAGTTTTGAACAGATATTCACACTCTAGTCCACACTTGAGAGACAACCACTTTACACTTCAAAAGCAGGGGAAAGAAGGAAGCAAACTGCTTCTGGCTGACCTGTAGGAATTTAGCCTGAAAAGCTGTTTCACTATGAGATGACAGTTATGTCAGATTCAAATGTACAGCAACTACAGATGACGGTGAGATTTACAAAGATGAAATCAAAGTTATTGCAGCCACTAAAACCTTTGCATCTTCTCATTCAAACTGCGGCATGAAGGACACAAAGAAAAATCCCCTCTGTCAGACCTCTTGAAAAGGCAATGTTGTCATTCCCTTAAACAGGATATGAAGAGCAGAACCCCATCAGACCATTGGCCTCAGAAGGGTATGACCCCCATCTGATTCACTTGTGTGGTAAAGGTATGTGGAAATCTAGATTCCTAATGCAATTAGATCCACTGCATCTAAGATGTAATCCATGATGGGCTGTCAGGAGAAAAGCTGCTGCCTTTGATTCAAGGAGTCTCTAAAGACCATGCCATTAAAAGCTGGGAGATGGAAAACGAAGCACCACAAATACACCTTGATGTTACTTTTCCCAACTATTCCGATATTGTCAACATCAGCCACTGGACTGAGCTAGATGGCTCATTCTGTCTGACCAAATACTGGCAAATGTTCCTGGGTCCTCAGGTAAATGTCTGTATCAGAGCTGAGTATCACTTCATTCAGCTGGTCAGTTTCCTCTCAATGTGATGTGGTGGACTGCACTGAGAGATGATCTGTTTGGGGCTACATCTGAATTTTATTGTCATTGGCAGAATATCAATTTAATAACATTTCACCTCAGATGAAAAGAAGCTTACCTGTTTGGAGCATTGTATTATTCATCTGGTTTTGGTTTTAGTATTCAGAAAATGTTCTGAAGCAACTGGTTTTTTTCTTGGCAAGGTGACTTGGTCAATTTGAACAAATTGCTGGAGCAGTGAGGGTTCAGCCTTGTTAAGCATCCTGCCCAGAAGAATGTGCAGAGACACTTACAGACTTAACCTCGCTCTTGACAGTCTGAATCTCCCATTACAGTGCCCTTGGGAAAGGGAAGAAGGGGCATCAAACACTTCAGTATAAATCATGTTTTGTCAGTAGTTTGTTTATTGCACTTCAGTGGCCATAATTCTCAAGTTTTTAAATAACCTTTCCTGCTAATACTAGTTCTGTGTCATTGAGTGCTATGGAAATTACATATCCTTTTCCAAAAAAACTGAAAACCTCCTCCCAGTTTCCAGGCCTGCTGTAGGCACTTAGGTCAGCTCTGCCAGGACAGAGTACATATGTCTGCATATTGCTAGGGGTGCTTCTCAGTGGTGCATGAATGTATTTTTGTGTACTGTGTAGCCTGGATAATAGCTCCATTCCTGTGCAGCTGGCTGTGGAACGCTATGCTGGGGCTGTGCTCCCACAGGGAGGCATATAAGGCTGGAGCATCTGCAGCTCCTCGGCAAAAATGCCCAGCCCTTTCAAAAGAATATAATGTAATCCAATAATGACCTCCTTTCATTGCCGCCTTTTTACCCATCCCCAAGGACTTAGGTGATATGTCAATGGCATGAAGCAACCCTTGTGCTTCGTTTGCAGACTTTATCCAGGGAGGCACACCAAAGAGCAGGGCATCACACATTGGCTACATGAATCTTCAAATGAGGGATTTTTTTTTAAGGAAATAAAATTACACTCAAGGCTCAGTAACTGCTAGTCGGGTTTTTCCTCTATAGGAAATCTTTCAATCACTAGACCAAATGAACAAGATGAGTGAAAACAACAACTGCTGTTGTTGGTTCTGTGCTGAAGAAAAGCTAACTTCTTCACAAAGAAATCCCATCACAAGTATGCTTTTGAGGCCTTCGACTAAATTGAAGGCACTTCAAGCTATTTACAAAGCAGAAGATTCTGCTCGTTGTTTATCTGTGGTGTGCCTCCCTGGTGCGTTCTGTCTAAGCATGAACGTGTCTGTTCACTTTGTTTCTAGCCTACATCCACAGCAGTCCCAGTGGAGAGGCTGGAAGAACTATTATGAGCAGTCAAGTCTGGAACTGTTTAGATTTATTGTCTTTTTCTGGGCATATGGATGTTGGTGACCAATAGATGAATTACAGCTGATCTCTTTAATTTGCTCCGGGTTGTGCAGACTCTGGAAGTCTTCAGCGGGAGCCATTGTTTGCTCCCCTGCTCCCTTCAGTAGTCCTTGATTCTCAGCCCCTCAGTCCCTGGGACCTGTTCAGCTCAGCCAAGTGGGGGAACTGATGTGGGCAGCTGAGGTCTCCTGAGAGGGAGAGGCAGTGGCAGGGCTGTGGAGGAATGCCCTGAGCATCTCATCTCCTCCCAGGTGGCAATTTCAGCGTGCCCAGCAGTGCAGAGATCTGATGTTAGCCTACAGGTACAGTGGATCATGAGATCCAGCTCTTTCTCCGTAGCATTTGCCACTTTGTGTTCTTACATTAGCTCCACAATTTAATGAAAATCTATTCTGAAGGGTTCTTGTACACTAGGAATCCATTATGTAAAACTTCAATGAAGGTATTGACTCAAGTGTACATGCCATGTGTATAAAAATAAGTGAAATATTGTGCACCTGTGCTGGATGAATTACAGACACTGTGAGCCCTAGCTCTCTTGACATCATGTTAATTATGTGTCAGGGCTGTAAAATGTGACTGTTTTTTAAATACCTGGCTTTGACTCTTCAAACATCTTGTGCCTGATATTGTCTAGAATATTAATGGAAAACGTATGTTTACAGGATTGAACACTTGTAAACTAAAGGAACTATGTATGGAAAACAAATATTAAATTTTAAATTGTGCAAAACAGTTTAATTCATGCTTTGTTAGCTGAATAATACAACAGAACTGGGAACAGAAACAAAACCATGTGACAGTGTAATTCATAAGAACTAGTCTTATCTGAGATGTAAAGGTATTGAAAAGACCAATTCAAGAGCAGCTTATAAACAAAAATGTGGCAAAATAAAATTAATACCTGTATAAGTTCTGTCCAGTTTTTCTCAGTAAGATTAAAAATGAACATTAAAAAACCTAAAACCCATGAAAGACTGCAAAGCAAAATTGGATACAAAGCCATCCAAACATTATTTTAATAACTGCTGCACAGGTTCCTTCCTAATAAATGTCCCACTTAGATTTTTAAAAGCACTCATGATTTGTCTTTTATGACTGAATTTGCTTTCCCAGCGTGGCAATACTTTTGCAAATACATAAGCTGTTGGCTTACAGAGAGTTGAGTCATATGTAGCATAGTAACTACAGGGATGTGACCTGATTTTTGTCTTTACGAAGCTGACGTTATGGTTTCAAACAGGGAAAAGATATACTTCAGACTTCACCTCTGCAGTGTGAAAGCAGGGCTATTTTCTGATGCAGTTCCTATGAAAGGAAACAAGAATATCTCAGCTTTCATCCAGTTAAATGTCCTCTTCCTTGATTAGCACAGGGCCTTTGAATCCCCTGAGTGACAATGCTCTAGCTCAGTCAACCAGAGGAAGAAAAAGTACTATTCATCCTGGACAAAGCTGCGCGCTCTGTACTGGGTGGTGGTGCCCAGTCAATCCACCATGTTCCTGGTTTGTTCAGCAGTCACAGGCTGTGCCGTAATCCTGTCGTGTTGCATTCATTGCCCACAGACAAGCAGTTACTCTACAGAAGAACCTTGGGAGTATCCAGGGTTTCTGGACACCTCAGATGTTCAGGTTTTGTTAAAGTGGGAGGAAAAAAAAAAGAGAGAACCCTGAAGGGAGCTTGGTCGTGCTGAGGGTTCATTCCAACTCACTGGTTATGTGGGACAGTGTAGCAAAAGAGAGTATGCAGCGGCAGATATGATGGCTTTCAGCTGGTGAAGGCTACTGTGCAGTACATTTCCCTTTGTGATGTGTTGTGGTGCTGGGCTTTGTACTAGCGTGGGCACTGTGCAAGTCTAGTTCAGGGGGGAAGTGAGACTTGTTGTTTACTGAGGGTTATAAAACTCCAGTGGGCGATAGACCCTACTGTCCCCAAGGTAAGAACCACCTGTGAGCATATGAGATCTTTATCCAGAGCATCCATCTCCTTTGGTGTTTATAACCACGCTCAGCACTTGCGCAATGATACATGATTACTCATTGTTCCTCATCTGTAATGACAGAAGTTTGTTCAGTGTTCCTGTCATTCTTTAGGGACAGCTCATTATGCTGAAAAAGCAGTCTGGACTGTCCAGCTCTTGAAGATTATTTTTGTTCCATGATCTCATTGGAGCTGTGTGATGCATCCCAGTGTAACAAGAAGAAATGGTTATTTTCAAAAAAGAAAAGTATGATTGCATTTAATGTGAACACGTAGGAGTATATTCACAGATGTCCATTCTAGTCATCAAAGGAGGTGCTTCTGCAGATAGACTTCATCTGTCTTCTTTATCTTCTGAGGGGAGAGTCCAGGGATAGTTTCTAAACTGAAGTAATGTTTCACGACTATTCCTTCTGTAGCTCATACAAGATTGTTAGGACCTGGGCTGAATTTGGGATGGATGTTAATGAATATTAATTACCTGCACCAAAATCTTGCATCTGTTATTCTTTGTCCCAAGTTTCAATAGCAAAAGGTTCATGGGATCAACTGATTTAAATTGATTTAAAGTTTTGGCCACCACTAGAAAACAAAGTAGATATTGTGTCGTCCAGTTTGGGATGTGGTCTAATAAAAAAACCCCAAGGGTGGGTTTACAGTGGAGAATAGTCAAATCCAACTTCTGTCCTTGAAATTCAGCATTTCCATCTGGAAACTATATCTTTTTAACTCCTAGGAATGTCCTTTCATAGTCTGACCTCAAAGTGATGTGCACTGCTACAGAGATACTGATGTAATAAAACCCAGCAGGGTGACTTCGAGCATACTTGTGATGCCACTGGAACCTATAATTCATCTTTGCAAGTTATTCTTAAATGTGCTGTCAAAGATAATTGGCAAGGTGCTTTACAAAACTACGTACTGAAATCACCCCATTCAGAAGTACGTGTACAGAATATATAGGGGTACACAAACATGTCATAGCAGCAGGGGATCACTAGTAGCAGTAGCAACAGCAATAAGTTGGCACTCAGCAGCTAACAGGAAAGTAAACTAAGTCAGGAATTAGGTCCAGAATGCAAACACAGAAAGAATTTCACATACTGTGCCATCAGTATGCAAGTTTCCAGAAGCTCTTCCAACCCTATACTATCCTTCCTCTCTGTTCTTGCTCAGCCCCCATCCTTCTCTCTGTGCTGGTGTTCAGAGGGATCTTTGCAGTTTCATTTGACCATACCATTCATTAAAAATGAAAAAAAAAAAAGAAAAAATATATTAAAAATCAGCAGGGATAAATGTCATATGCCTCATTGCCTAGCGCAGTACAAAATGTACTCCTGTACAATTCCTGTTCAACGCTGCATTAAAGCAGAAGGAAAAACTTTGTATAACCTTGGTGTAACAAAGCTATCTGTATATTAAAAACAAGCCTTTATTTATTAAGACCCCCCCAAATCCCAACATCCATTTAAAAACTGGGCCTCTTTCAAAGTCTGAGTCATCATGAAGAACATGATTCATTCAGTAACCCTAGCTCACCACGGCTCTCTTAGGAGTAAGAACAGATTCAGTTTTAAGCTTCCTCTGGCAATTTGAAAACCAGTATCTGGCTACCAATCTCTGTTTCTAATCTTAAAGAGAATTGCATCCTTTGCTGGTTCTGCATTCTTATCCTAAAAATGAACCTCATTCTTTCTTCTGAGTAATTTGGAGTATAATCTGCTTAAACGCCTTTTAAGGGGCCATGAAATTCTTTTTTCCACGTCAGACACAGCTATTTTGAGAACTTGCCTTTCCAGGAGAGGGAATTTCACAAATATTAATCCTTTCATGGAGCTAGGAACTGGTGCTGTCCAGCTGTGGTTTCCTGGCCCCAGCCTGAAAACGCTGTTGCATAAAACCTCTGTTAACCAGAGGCTGTAAAGATGCCTGCGTCATGGAACACGTTTGTTCCAGGAATCCTCACCAAAAGCAGGCATCTAATGAATTTCTTTTTGTTAGCATTAGGGCATTAAGGCTACTCTATTGATTAACCTCTTGTGTCTCTTTGGAAGGAGCAAACAAAGCAAAAGTGCTAGAACTGTGCTTAAATGCACATATGGAAATATTTTCAAGCCAGCAGTACAGTGAGGATTTGTGCCTTTCCAGCTTAAGCGGCGCTTTCTGATGACTGCTTGCTCAGGAAACCTGGCCACCATTCATCTCTATACTTATCTTTATTCTGATGCTATAGCAGCAACACTCCGTACCTTTTGCATTTGATAACACATGCTGGGATTTTCATCGTGTTTTCTTATTGCTTTCCATTTTATGATGCACTGTAGGATGGTCTTAAAAAATGCATGAAGTCCTCTTGATATGCACCCAAAGGAAGCTTGTGACTTGTTCCCCAAACCATCATAGGAGGTATTCTGCTTTAAGGATCAGAAAAAATACTCCAGACTCATGCTCCTTTTCATTTGGGAACTTTCCAAATAGTTTGTCCTTTTAAAAATGAAATATAATTACAAATTGTCCGGACACGTCACTGAGATCACTCATTTCACACAGGTTATTAAATAAAGACTTACAGACTCTACAAATTAAAACTGAATTTATTGAGTTTTATATTGAAGGATGACAGTTTGATTCACAATGAATTTGTTTGCTTTTCCATACATGTAATTTTATGGGGGTTTTATTGGTCTGTACAAGCAGATGCGTGTATTCTTCTTTTTGCATAGTTTATTTGATTACCATGGCCCTCCCAAATGATGCTGAATTATTTAGGACCTGATCTTGCTTTGTTTACGAAAATAAATTCTTGACATATTATACCATGCATTTGATTTTTTTTATTATTTTTTTAGATAGTCATCCTCAGCAATTGTTTTGTCTGTGGTCTGAAACCTTGGAATGCCTGCACTTCTTTTCAGGTGGTCTGCAAAAGTATAATTAAGCTTGTGTTTGGGAAGCTTAAAATGTCCAAGCAAATTTTCTGAGGACCAGAACTTAAAGGATTGCAATCGTTCTTCTGCATTGTCATGTTAATTAGTTCCCATGCTTTCATTGCAGAACTAAGTAAATAGTGAATTAAATATGTTTATGTTGATGGAGTTATTTATAGAGACAATGCTGCTGTATATAGTCATATCTTAGGAGAAAACAGTAATGGAAATACTCATAGAAAAATGAATGGAAGTACACAAAGAGAATGAAACTTAGTAAGTCAGGTTAATTTTCAAAGTATTTTAAATGTTCTTCCCATTGTGGGAGAACCTGAACAGAGAATTGATATCGGAAGCATCTTAGAAATGAGATTTCCCTAATAATTACTTCTTTGAAATTAAACACTTCTCTAAAAAATCAAGACTGAAAAGGAAAACCTTAAGTCTTCCTGAAATGTCTGAGAGGTATGTTTTCTGACTTAACCACTATTTTAATTTTTTCTGTTCTTTCAATGAATACTCAGTTCTTCACTAAGTTGGTAAATTCATTTGGAGTACTTGTGAAACAACAGAATCACAAGGGCTAATAGTAAAATCTGAAGTAATGGAAAGGGATTTTTAAGCTATTTAAAATGTTTTAAGTTTTCTGTTTCACCCGCTTAGTTTCAATGAACAATGTTAGAACAAGGAAATTTTTACTAAATGTCAGTCAATCTTGATCTCCTTTGGAGACATGAAAATTGAGATCAAATTATGAGCGCTTACACGTGCAAGCACATAGATATATATTCAAGAAAAAAAGAATCGGGTATTTTTAATTTAAGAAAATATTTAGTAACTTATATCTTGACATTTCAAAGTAAAAGAAAGCAAGAACTGTTGTTGTGACCCTGTGGAAGTCTGTCATTCATTTCTGTGGAATGAGGATATTGTTCTACATTTTCTTGAATGCTGCTTAAGTCTACGTGTAATACAACTGATGTATCTTCTCACAGGGCTGGCCGCTACTTGGTATGATTTATTATACCATCTATGATGGGTGTAAAGATAAAAACTACAGCTTACTGATACAACTAAAGAAAAATTTCTGTGTGGTCCTGAAATATATCATTATCAAATGACTACTCCAAAATACTCTAGGATGAACCACCTTGGTACACAAATATCTGCGGGAAGTATATATTGCTACTTTGTCACTAGCTAAAGGATGAGAAATTTGGTCTTGAGAAATGAGTCAAATCTGATGCTGCTCATCTTTGAAAAATATGCCTTCAGTATGCTGGAAGACCATGTTATGCACTAGTGGTAATCACTCTGGCCCCAGCTAAGGTGCATCTATCTACTTGATGATGACACAACCACAAAACTTTATGAAATCAGTAGGATTGCTTGTACAAGGCTGTTTTAACCCAGTAATGAACTGGTAAACTGAATTCTCAAAATAATAGGTCTAAAGGACTTCACTGTCTGGATACAAAATGATTTATTGGTTTTTTTAAAGCAGCTCAGTAAGGTTTAATTTTAGAATCATAGAAATATCATAGAATGGTTCGGGATGGAAAGGACCTTAAAGATCACCCAGTTCCAACCCCCCCACCATGGGCAGGGACACCTTCCACCAGACCAGGTTGCTCCAAGCCCCATCCAGCCTGGGTCTGAGCACTCCCGGGGATGGGGCATCCACAGCTTCTCTGGACAACCTGTTTGAGTACCTCACTGTCCTCACAGTAAACAATTTCTTCCTTCTATCTAATGTAAATCTAACCTGTTTCAGTTTAAAACCATTGCCCCTTGTCCTATCACTACAGGCCCTACTAAAAAGTTTGTCCCCATTTTTTTTATAAGCCATTTTTAAGTACCGAAGGGATATTAGCCCCATCGCTAAGGTATCTTTTTGAGGGACTGGCAAAGTGAGGAAACCTGACATGAAGCTAAGGTTTGACTGATACAAGAATTTGTTACTCGTAGATTTCACCCTCTGTCTTGTGTGAAACAGCCTCATTCTAGGCTGAAATATGAAACAGCTGCTTTTTGAAATTCCTTGCCAGCTAGAGCACCCCAAGACTGGCTCTCCGGCAGTCCTCAGGCTGGGATCCAAGAGTGAGGGACATGAGTCCTTAAGCACACAGTCCGAGATGCCCTCACCAGAAGGGTTTGACTCAGCTTCCTCCAGCTATGTCACTCACCTTTGCCAGGGACGACAGCAGCCAGCAGCAATGACCCCAGTTCTCTCCTAGAGGGATGCAAGGGCTGGTGAGGTTGGTGGCCTGAGCGCCACGTGCCTCTGTGGGCTGTAAGCCTCTCATGCATTGAGGGTTTCGGGAAGTTCTGAGTGTGTCTGGATGTGCTCTCATTGAGGTGATCAGGATGCAAAGAGGATCTCTTGAGCTGTGTCCACTGGGCCAGGGATAACACACAAACCTAATCATGGGCAATGGTAAAAACCCCACTGGTATCCCTGAAACTAGGATTTCGCCAGAATTCCCTAGAAAATTGTTTGCTGGATTCCCATTTCCAGAGAGTTCAGAGACTTGAACACTTCAACAAACAGAAATTTTTCATGCTAGCGTACCATTCACTAAACCATATTTTGGGGGCCCTGTTCATTTCTGTGTGAGCCACTGGCATAGGATTTGCATGTCACTTTGGACTAAGAACCTGCAAGTTTCAAGATACTCACCTACAAAAATATGGGGGAAGGTTTCTGAAGGGTGGTTTTCTCTAATCTTTTTTTTTTTACAGTCATATGACTATTATCTCAGACTAATGGAGTACATGTAAAACACCACTTCATGGCATGTATGTGAAGTTTTGTCTATAAGAAACCTTAGAAATAAATGCAGCTGAGTTTCTTAACACAGGCTGTGTGATCCTCCCATACTAGACACCAAACGATACTGACAGACGATTCTAGTCATTCACTACTGACTTGAATAAATAATTGCAAAACACTTGCTGTAAATTTTGTCCAAGTTGCACTACTTCTAAGAAATATTTGGATGCCCATCTTATTTTTATTTTTGCATATTTTCAAAGATGAAAGAATTTCTTCTTTGTTTCCATTATGCAGCTGTGAAAATGGAACCAAACAAGCTTAGAACTTGCTGCTTGCTTTCCTGTCTGTCAGCTGCTTTTAGATATAAGCAAGCACTCATTCTTCCCTGCCAGGGGTGCCAGCTTCTTCTAACTGCTCTTTCAGCAGCAGCTCTGCACAACGACCACCTCATCCTGTTTGTATGGTGCTAACCATCCTCACGGTGACCTGATTCGGTGGCCCTGCATGCTTCTTTGTCTTATACGCTGTTGAGACAAATCCACTTAAAGCATTGAAGGAAAGATGTGGATGGATGTTGTTTTCTACCCCCTTTCAAAAGCTGTTAATGAATATATCTGGATCTACACCTTCTCCTTCACATTCAGTCTGCCACCCACCTCCATGGGTCAGGGAGTGTGAGATGAGAACTACACATGCTGTCTTGCAGATCTGTTGATGTAACAGAACATCTTGCTTGGGGCTGCTGAACAGTATCTGTAACAGAAATGTTAAATAAGCCCATGCACCTAATTTTCCCCTACTGAGAACAGCTTGTTTCTCTTGTGCTTGTGCCCATTGACTTCCATGAGACCAGAGTACTCATTACCCTTAAAACTATGCCTGTTAGCTGCAACAAGGGGTATTTCTTGTTTTTTAAAAGTACGTAAGGTTACAGCTCATCAACATAGCACCAATAAAAGTATATGAAATGAGACAACACTGTGACAAGAGTTTTCCTCTTAGTTTACAAAGGAACACTAATTAGAGAGGATTTTCAGACATCAAACTGGGAAGTGTTTGCTTTGTGAAACTAGATCCTCAGGATCAAAGCTGAGTCATAACATATCTGTGGCCCTGAAAATTGTTTTTCTTAATGGAAATAGTGTAATATGGTTCAGAGCAGGAATCTTGTTGCACTTGTTACACTTGAAGCTGGCAAACATGAGGAATTATGCAAGCCACAGTGAAAGCTTAAAATGATACCATAGCTGTGGAATTCAAGAGTCTTACAATTTCCAGTTCAAAATCCCCTCTTTGGAAGAAAAGATCTTGCAGTAATGAATGAAGACACATTTAATCATAAATCTACAAGGGAGCCTTTGCAAGGATCCAGTGAAGCCTGAAGGAGCTGTAAGGGAAGTCAGCTTAAGGAGGGTACAGAGTGCCTTGTGAGCATGGCAGAGCCCCTGTGAGAGGGCTGCAACCCGGTGCCACTCGTACCTCCCTGATGGGGTGAATGGAACTATTAATTGATCAAAAAGCTGATTAGCAGAAGAAGGCAGGTGGAAGAACTACAGTTTCATAGCAACAGGATGAAAGCTCTATTTTTGGGGCTGTACGTGGTATGCATGACCCTTGTGTTGTCCATTAAGAGTACATTTTACTTCTTTATGACTGAAGAGTAATCCAGACATACTCATGACTCATTGCAGGCAAGAGCAAAAGAAAAAAAAAAAAATGGCAGATGAAGCTGATAATTATGAATCATCCAGTGCCTTTAACACTCAGATATTTTAAAATATTCAGCCAGACTATTCATTTATACTTAACCCCAAAACATCACGGCTAGTGTAGCTGAGACACTCTTAAGCAATGAAAGACAGTCTTACAAAATAAGATTTGAAAAGGGAAAAATATTTTTCATAGCTGAGGAGAAGATTCGTTTCCATTATCAGAATTAATCAGATTAGTGGAGACTAGCATGTTTTCTAGAGCAGGACATGCTATGCAATAAATGTTTGTATAAGGACTTGCTACAGAGAGGTACTTTTCCAACTAGCATTGCATGTAGGAACGTTGGCTTTCCTCTTGAAGTAACGATGTCTCTGTCCCTCTTCAAGGGATGATATATTGCCCCATATATTTCACATAATAACTCCCCACCAGGTTGTGGGGTCTGATTTCTCACTGTAATGAATAAGGAAAAAACACTTTCTTATCCTGAATGTTCAGGTTTCTTCCTTAATCCTTGGTACACTGAAGTTTCCCTAAGAGTCCCAGCTTACATTCACCACAGTCAGAAGAGAGATGTCCACAAGCTTTATGTGTTCCCTTGCACTGCTGACATTGCATCTGTACTGTAATCATGAAAAAAAGCCTGGACCTATGGTGTTATAAGAGCAAGATCTGGTGATAGAAAGGCCTTTCTAGAAAAGACTTGGGACTCCTGTGTCTGTCTGATGTCAGCCATGTGGCTGCAGACAGCCATGAGTGTTTGTCCTGTCTTCAGTCTAGGTCCCAGCCTACGGGTTGGTGGGCAAAAGCTGCACAAAGATGGTGTGCTCAGACCCACTGCAATAAATATAGCTAAAAATAAGCATGATTCAATGTAACTGGATAGCAAAATTAAGCTCATGTAACAGGCCCACTAATGATACTTATCCAAAGGGTGAAAGAAAGAGATACAGCTAAACTTAAAAAAAAATAATAATAATAATAAAAAAATTGCTGTGTTGCCTATTGAATTTATTCTTCCTGTTTGGCTCCTGTCAAACTAAATTAGCCAAGCAACTCTTCATAGATTCATAGAATATCAGGTTGGAAAGGATCTCAAGGATTGTCTGTTCCAACCTTTCTTGGTAAGAGCATTGTCGACACAACATACCCAGCACCCTGCCCAGCTGCATCTGAAGTGTCTAATATTGGGGAATCCATCACTTCCCTGGGGAGATTATTCCAACAGCTGGTTGTTCTCATTGCAAAAATTTTTCCTTTTGTGTCCCGTTGGAATCTCCCCAGAAGTAACTAGTACCCATTACTTCTCATATTTTCCGTGTGGCTCCTTGTAAAAAGGGAGTCTCTATCTTCTCTGTAGCCACCCTTTAACTACTGGAACATGTTGGTCAGGTCTCCCCTAAGCCTTCTTTTCTCAAGGCTGAACAAACCCAGTTCTCTCCGCCTTTCCTCATCCAGCAGGCTTCTCAGTCTATAGATCATCTTTGTGGCCCTTCTCTGGACCCTCTCCAGAATGTCCACATCTTTTTTGTACAGCAGGGACCAAAACTGAGGACAGTGTTCCAGGTGCAGCCTGACAAGCGCTGAACAGAGTTGGTTAATGGCTTCTTTATCTCTGGTGGTGATGCCCTTGTTGATGCAACCCAGCCTCTTGTTGGCTTTCTTTGCCACAGTGGCACACTCTTCTCATATTGAGCTTGCTATCCACCAGGACCCCCAGGTCCCGTTCCATAGATCTGCTCCCCAGCAGGGAGATCCCAGCCTATGCTGCACTCCTGGATTATTTTTCCCCAGGTGCGAGACCTTACATTTGTCCTTGCTGAACCTCATAAGGTTCTTGTTAACCCACTCCTGGTCCCATCATCCAGATCACTGACGAAGATATTAAACAGTGTTGATATGGATCCCTGGGAGATCCCACTTGTGACAAGTTGCCAGTTTGAAAAGGAGATATTTACCACCACCCTCGGTGCGGGCTGTCAGCCACTTCCCCACCCACAGCACAGACCGCTTGTCTAGACCATAATGCATCAGTTTCTATAGGAGGAGGCTGTGAGAAACCCTACCAAAAGCCTTGGAGAAATCCAGGTAGACAATGTTCACCTCTTGCCCCACATCAAACAAGCAGGTTACTTTGTCGTGGAAGGTGACCGGGTTTGTCAAGCATGATTTGCCCTCGGTGAATCTGTGCTGGCTTTTTCCCAATTGTATGCTTCATTTGACTTGTGATAGTCCCCAGGAGGATTCATCCCATAGCTTCTGTAAGTATACTGTAAGTAGTATATGGGCAGAAAAGGACAAAAGTTCGTTATTTTATACTCAATTAAATTAGTTTAAGTACCTTAACGCAGGGAACAATATTAAGAGCCCTAAAGTTTTCAGGTATTAAGAAATTTGTTGCAATTAGCTAGGTGGGTTCCTGCTGATTTCAGGGGCTGTTGGATCAGATTTGTCACATACTAAACTCCAAATATAGCTGAGCAAAAAAGAAAATGAAGGGAAGCTACTTTTCACAGTATGGTCTATGCTGTGGTACATATGAATTATTAGAATAATTAGGATAAATTAAGTTAGTGCAGAGGATCAATGAGACCACGAACAGGTGCATAGATAGCCTTTAGGAAGGCTCCATGTGATGTCAGACCTTCCTACATTTAGTCAGTCCTGTGGACTGTGTCTGGGGTGGATTGGACTCCAGACTGTCCTTCTGCCTTTCTATTTTTAAAACCTACCCATTTAAAAGTAAAATATATTTTGTCAAGCATGAACTTTAGGTTTCTATCAAAAAGGTAACAGAGTTTTCCATACAGAAGGAAAAATCATTATTCAGATTAATTCTTTAAATTAATTTTCAAGGAAAAATGAAAATTTTAACACAAAATTGAATATAAGAAAAAAGTACTCAGCCATACATGAACAGTCTCAGAAAAAGACCACATATTTTTATAGTCTTAAGTATACTAAATATATTCTTCCCAAATTTTACAAAAGCCCTGTCTGTCTTTGTGTCACTAACAGACCTCTTTAAATTCAGAAATCTTTACAAACAAATTAAGTATCACTGCATTAGGTTAAAAAGTACTGTTTTCGTGAAACTAAATACAAATATCAGTGAACTTAAAGAAAGAGCAATTTAAAACTAAATGAACCACAGTTTACCACCTCTGAGAGTTTAATTGATTTTAATCAGCAGAATGATTTTCAACAAACAATATATGAAAAAGTAGAGACATTTCTGTCTGAAATGTTTTATTTCAATTTTAACACAACAAAATTTCTGAATTATGATTCAAAAACACTTAACAACCCCAAATAGATGAAAATACTTCCTTCAGGACAAAATAAATGAGTGCAACCCAAAATGGAGTTGATTGAGTTGATTCTTATCTTGTTATATGACACCCAGGTCAGAGATGCTGTTCTGAGGGCATGCATGTCCTGGTGAGCACATGGGGATGAGCTCAAGGGGAAGGAGGGAACGATCAACTTTGGTACCTGGCCTGAGGCCTGAAGGGAGAAACGCTGGGTGGCCAGAGCTGGTCATGAGAAAGGTCGGGTGGTTTTATGTCAGAGATTTCATGACAGAGCATGTCACGTTAACTTGTTTGTTTGTTTGTTTTTAAATGCCAACTTTGCCTTCCTCACTTTCTATTGCCTTTACTCTCCTTCTGCACCCCCAAACCAGTTCAGAAATGTCTATGTGCATCTTTGTTCACTAGAGTTACCAACAAGCTCAGAAAATAGTAATCCAGATGTTTCCTGCCCCATTCTCCAGCTACAGCTGCACTGACTCGCAGCACACCGTGCCTCTCAGCTGTCTTGGTTCTGGGTTAACCCATACAGTGCTTCACGGAACCGCATTGCCAAGGTCTCTCTTTGGTGACGAAGCCCAGCCAGGGAGCTGTGCCCAGGGAGAAGGCTGCACCTCCTTGCAGCATCTGTCTACCTGTCTACGTGCACAGAGCAGCAGGATGTATCAGGACTACGTTTGCCTGCAGGCACAGTAAGAGAAGAGCATTAAAACGGATTGAATTGTACTCAAAGCAAGCCAATGTCAGCGCACGCAAAGAAGAACTCTGAAGTGTTTTATTACTATGAAATGATGAAGCAAAATATTTTAGATCAGAGGTATTCAGAGGTTTTGTTCTGTGAAATGTTTAAATATTTAGACTTTTGGTCTCAGTTTCAAAAATGAAATGTTGAAGTCTATTTTACCAGCTGAGTACAATAAAATTAAAACGTTCAACTTTTTTTTCCACTTTTTCTTTCCCCTTTTTCCCTTGTTAACCTTTAGAAAAGTTAGAGTGACAAGGGGAAAAATGAAGGAGAAATAAGGAGGATTATTGTTTTAGGGTAGGCTGTGAGGGAAACTAATACATGATATTATTCATTCTATCTAATTTATAGCAAATAAAAGGTCATAAAAGGATAGGGAAAAAGCAGAAAAACTGGAAAAAAACAAAGAAAGTTTACAAAGTAGGTCTTCGTAGCTCAGGGGACCTACTTTTTAGTTAGCCTATAAAACAAAAATTTAACCAGCTCAAATACTATCCTTCTCTACTAAGATACTTGACTGAAAGATTCCTGTACATTTAGGTATACGTCAATAACTAAACTGTTTTCCTCAGAGATCTTGGACACTCAGGAAGTTACACTTGCAGGTTTTAGTACATTTCTGAAAATCAGAAGAATTATGAACTTGGGGCATAGTGACAAGGACCTTTTAAAAATAATGTTGGACTCTGGCTAGCTGCATTTTGAAGCAAGCTGAAGCAAAAGTTTTAAAATTCAAAGCACTTATACAAAGTTATTTTACTTTGTAAATACTTTATTTCAAGTTATTTATTTTATGTGTATAGTGCTATAAAGTTATTTATTTAAAGTTATTTTACTTTATAAGTTACTTTAAAGCAGTAATTGTTCTATAAAATGAAGGAAGTCTTCATCTTGAGGAATGATAGAGTATTACCCCATTTTATTTCTTCAGAAATAATTTGCATGTCTAACACATGCCCATCGCCATCATCAAATGCTTTACTTATGTGTACATAACACATATGAGACTCTTCTAGAACAGCATAACGAGCAGGATCCCCGAAGTGTTCTGCTTCACAGACAAGGCTCCTCACCTTCTTCAGCCTGCTGAGGTCCCCCCGCAGGTTTATGTATAATCTCCTTTCTGTTATAACAGCTTACCTACATATCCTTCAAAAACAAGGTGCTAGGCTTGTGTGAGTGACTTTTCAGGGGGCTGCTTTTTAATTTTGCAGGCATGTTAACTTTAGCCCTTAAAACATGATCTTACATGGGAACATAAAGATATCTATACCAAATTGTGGAAAAGGACTACCTAGCCTCCAATACCTGCTCTGACCAAGTCTACCAGTTCACCACCCTTCCCCGGACAGCATATATATGTCATCTGCATTCTGAGGAATTCCTGAGTCGAAAGTCTGAAATCTTCACATTTAACAGCCTCAATGGATTTCCTTTCCATCAATTTGCCCAGAGATTTCCTTGAAATGTTTCCCTGTTAACATCCAGCAGTGACACTGTCCTGTGAAAAAAAAGAGGGGTTTGGTATGGTTAGTTTTTTACTGTCCGATCTCTCTTGCCTATTGGATCCCTCATTGAAAAGCATGTGTATTGCTACTGTGCACTCTATCAGAGGCTGTTATTGTGGAAATGTAATCCATGTAATAATATCCTGCAGGGGCAATAAAGAAGATAAAAGAAAAGATACGAGTTTACAGGTAAAGCAGCAGTTTTTCTCGAAAATACATGCAATTCATATGCAATTATGGTCAGAAGTACAGTATTTTAATCCTAGAGTTTGCTTCCTATCTCATCCTTCACTTTGTTTCCAATCCCATAATTTACTTTTAAGCTAAGTGTTTTGCTTCATTTTAATGTTATCAGTGCTGCACTGATAGTTTAATTTTTAAACCAGCTGTTTTTCTTTCTATAACGTTTGTTCTAGGTAATTGCATTTGCAACTGAAAAGATGTACATTTTTAATAAACTTTTTTTTTTTTTTAAATAATGCGATTTATCTTGATAATTTTTAAGGCCAACAGATGCACTTTCCACCAGAAGGGCCCAATTTCAGGAGGCTAGTTAGGACACTGACCAGTTTCTGCCACTGAGTAGGTCCTGCTAGCTCCTGAGGACTCAGCCTGCCCTGCTCCTGTCCCCCTCCTGCCTCTGTCTGCAGGCATGGGCAGCTCCTGAGCTCACACGGTGTCACCAGTGCTGTTGTTGCACAAGTGCTGGGGTACTGAGTCCCTGGGCCTCTTTTGCAAGGGGTGACCGTGGCCCTGTCCCAGGCTGCCTGCCCCAGGCTTGCAACCATCCCGACTGTGTCTGGAGCCAGCTACTTGTGGCCAGCTTTGGCAGGCAGGAGAAAGTGTTTGGCTCTTTGGATCCTGTTTGCTGTTCAAGCATCTTTTTCCAAGAAGGGTGCCGAGCTAAGTAGCAACATTGTGCAAGATGCCTGTGGGAAAGGGTTTTTAAACCAAAATGTTAAACTTTAAAGTTTCAGCTTTCCAAATAGCAGTTTCTGTAAGAACAGTGAAACATCCTCTTCTTCCCTCTTAACCTTTCCGTAAACTGAAGTGAGAAAAACTGTTTATGTGAAACTTTGGCTTTATCAGGTTGTATTTCCAATTTGAACAACAGTATCAGCAATTCAAATAGATTGTGGAAGACATTCAGGAGATCAGTGCAAGAGGGTACCTGCCATACAAGGGTTAGGTGTGTGTTGAATGAATTCTTCTTCTCGGCCAAGGAAATCTTGCCTTCTGTAAACCTGTGGTATTCCACAAAATGCTTGGAAATGACACTATGTAAGAGCTTGCGTTAAATGGGGCAGTTCTGTCTCTGACATGATATAAAATACTTCATCTCAACTATTACTTGACTAATATTTCCTGGATAGTAAATCATTCAGCAACCAGAGAACAGTGCTGTCAAGACATCTGTCCTCATCATATCTTTGTAGAGCTTTGTAGCATCTCTGTTAGGTGCAGTTTCACAACCCTGTAGCGATGCTTTCTGTCTCTCGTTGAATATTTCACAGCTATAGCACTCTGTTTTTTAATCTATTTTTGACTGATGTCTCTCACAGTTTTCTATCTTCTTGCTCTGTGAACTCCATGACCTGAATATTGTCAAAAGCAACGATTTCCATCGTTTCATGTATTCATTCTGATTGATCTTAATAGCGCCAAAATTCTATAGCACTTTCTACACAACTAAACCCATTTTGCATGCCACACCCTGCGTATTTTTTATTCCAAGAGAAAGGTGAAGAGTGTAGCGGTCGTGGTTTAACCCCAGTCAGCAATTAAGTACCACAAAGCTGCTCACTCAATTTCCCCCACACTCACAACGACATGGGGAGGAGAATAGGAAAAAGGTAAAATCTATGGGTTGAGATAAGAATAATTTAACAATTGAAATAAAATAAAATAATAAAAACAACATTAATTGTAATGTAAAGGAGAGAGAAAAAGAGAGGAATAAAACCCAAGGGAAAAAAAAACCCACACGATGCACAACACAATTACTCACCACCCACTGACCGATGCCCAGCTGGTCACCGAGCAGTGGTCAGCAGCCCCCACCAGCTCTTCCCAATTTAAATACTGAGCATGATGTTCTATGGTATGGAGTATCCCCTGGCTCTGCTCCCTTCCAGCTGCTTGTGCACCTGCTCACTGATAGAGCATGGGATACTGAAAAGTTCTTGATTTAGAGTAAACACTACTTAGCAACAACTAAAACATCAGTGTGTTATCAGCATTATTCTCGTGCTAAATCCAAACCACAGCATTGTACCAACTACTAAAAGAATTTGTTCTATCCCAACTGCAACCAGGAAAGCAGCTAAAAACTTTATCATCAGAGTTTCCAAGTCTGAAATTGAGCGTGTTAAAATGAGTCACTCAGAGAGATTTGTCTGAAAAATGGGCATCCCTGTAAGCATTGATCAAGACTTGAGCAGCACAGAAAAATTGAGGCTCTCTGAAGCTAATTACATGGCATAATGACATTCCATCAGGTTTTGGCATCTTTTTCCCTCCTCTTTATATTCGGCTTTTTAATATGACTTAAATGATAGCCTGGTCACATGATCAAACACTATGAAGATATTTCCCTTAGTAGCACAATGCAGTTGCAAAAATTGTTTCTTGACTCAAGTAATATTAATACAGTAAGAAAATTTAAGACTTACAGTCAGGAATTGTATGTATTTTTTACAAAAAGTATAGTATAATAACTACATATTAGACTTCAACAAACAAAGGAGGGATTTTTAAAAGATACAGATTTTCATTGTAACACATGTGTACATCCGGTTGTCTTCTGCACCATAAAATAAAGCAAGAACAGAATAAATAGTTATATCTGCTCAGTATTGTCTCTGATTAAAGAACACAGCTAAAAATTACAGCTTGGTAATTGCAGTCTGTGATTTCATTTCTGCCACAGCGTTTGTACCTGGCTTCCAACTTGTTTTAAAATAAATGTAAGGACTTTCTATATTCTTATAGGAAATAAAACGTTGGGATAAATTATTGCAAGATAGAGCCCAGGTCGCTGAGCAGCTGCAGCTGCCTCTGGCCTGTGGGACGAGCAGCATCTCTCATATACCTACACACACACCCCTCTCCAAAACAGCACAGTGATGTCTGTGTTATCAATGCTGGTTTGGATCCTTCCGTGTTATAACTTGAACAAAACTGGCAGCAGAGTGTTACCTGTGGATAGATAATTACCTATGTTTATTACTACTATCCTACTGCCTTTCTCTTGTATATCTTCCCTTAAAAAGAAAAAATATTCTGGATTTCAAGATACAGGTGTATGGCTCACTCCCTGTCCAGCTTAATAAATTGCTTGGCACACTTGAGATGTATAACTAAAGTTTTAAAGATTGGCTTTGTCAATTTGCTAGAGATTGCTGAGCAGAATGATCAATTACACAATTAAGTTTCTACTTCACATGCTGTTGCCTAATCTCAGTCTCTGATTATTCAAGTCTGCAAGAAGTGCTCGCACACTCTTCTGTGGCTCAGTTTGGCCACTATAAAAAAAAAAAAAAGTCACATATAAGAAAAATAATTGATGCTACTGCTGGTAAAAAAAGCAAAAAGAATGTACAAGAATTGTCCAAAGTCCATATGGATCTGACAAAAAAGAGGATTACTTTGGAATAGGGGACTTTACACAGTACCAAAGGGATTTTCTCCCATGGTTGAGCTAAAATACCATGAAAGTAAGTATGTATTTATGGGTCACATGAAACTCTGAATCTCTTCATCTTGTCTTATCTGGGTAATACCATAGTCTATGCAAGGAATGTTTCTCCACACTGGCAGCAGTAAAAAAGCTGTGGAAATGGAATATATTTTAAAGTTTTCCCATTACTTGTAACAAATTTTGACTCCTTCCTGACCACAACTATGACTAAAACCATGACTTTTTCACTTTGAGAAATCAAGTGCAGAGAAATATAATAACTAATCTAGTCTCATCTAAGCAAGCTGGTATCAAAGAGAGGTAGAACTGGGGGTCAGAGTTCCTCCGAGTCTCCTGCATTATCCATAGACACAGAGTGCATGGAGAGATCAGTTACAGCAGATGCATTAGTGGGAACATTAATGACTCTAGGGGATGATTGGTGTTACAGCAAGGTTTAGAAAATAATAAAAAAAAAGGGCCATGGCAGTATTAGATTGGAAAGAATGTAACTCCTTATAAAGCTGGGGTTACTTTTAGTTGGTGTACAACACACTTAAGAAATCCCCAGGACAGCAAGCTGTTGTATCCTACTTTGTATGACTGGCAGTGGAAAGTAGGTCTGTCCTGGTGACTTAAGTTCAATAAAAGTATGGATGTATTGGTCGGGATCCTTCAAGGAGACATGAGTGTAATACATGATGAATTACTTCCTTCTGTAGTTTAATCAGTTAATTTTTTTGAAAATGAATAGGTCAAGGAAGAGGAGTCTGATAAAAGAAGGTAATACATAAGATAAAGCAGGTGGAAGCTGCAATGATATCATACCCCCATTTCTAATGATGGAGCTACTTATTGAAAGGAATAGATGGTTCCCTAGGAGGTATGGCCCTGCCCAAATACAGAGAAAGGACTCAAAATGCTTCCAAATTTAGAGAAATCTTACAGCCAGTGTTATGAAGGAGTAGAGCAGCAGACACTTTCTGGCAAAACTGGATTTCATTGGAAAGTACAATTTCATCAGGAACATCACAGCATTTAAACTCTGGAAGATCCAGGTCTGACTGGAGCCAGGGGTTCTGGGATGTTAGGCAGCAGTTCAGTTAAATCAAATAGCAGGGAAACTGAACGGAGTGGTAGTCCCACCAAGTAGCTGCTGCATCTGCTAAGCACACATTACTTTAGAAATTATGGAGTTTCCAACCTACCATTTTCCAGAAGTTCCTGGATTTTTTCTCTCTTTTAATTTGGTTAAGTCTGGTTAAATGTGAAGGAAGCTATTCCCTTCCAGATCAGTCTGTCTGTGACATGTTACACTCTCTGCGTTCTACTGCTGCTCCTGTCTTTTCTTCTTAGACGGTATCTACCACGTAGCAGTTTTTGATATTTCAGAATTTAACTATTGTAGAATGAGGTGAAGGCAAATCATGAAATCATGTTTTCAGGACTACAGATAAGGAAATAGAGAAAGTATGCAGGGCATGGGAATGTAAAAAGAAAAGCAGGGAGGGAGAAGGGGAAAGGGAAGAACAGCTCCAAAATAAGTGCTCCTACAGCCTTCCAGAAACATTCTTACCTGTCATCAGACTATAAGTCTTAAATATTAGGAAAATGGTTCATCTGCTTTTCTTGATGTTATATCCAGTTTTTGAATGGAAGCCACATTTCAACCCCACCTTTCAAAAGATTAGCATAATTTTCAAATAATACAATTTAAATAACATTAGAGAGTTTCCCCTGACTTTCCACTGTAAGGAATTAAATGTACAATACCTTATGGTTTTGGTTTGGCAAGTTTCCCTGTGCTTTGCTGGCATGCATGTGGAATGCATTTTATTTGAGATTTGAGCCATGGATTAAGAGGGGTGTAGCTGACACTGCTGTGCACGTTTTATTGCAACGTATCTGTTGGAAAGTAGTCAGAAAATGTTTCAATTGTCATCAAGCAAATAAAACTTCTAGATTAATTGGTCTTAAAATGTTCTATATAACTTGAAATGATGTAGATAAGATTTCTTTTTAAAACAGATATAGGAGTCTGGCAAGTTTGCTTCCAAATATATGTTTACTTCATTAAAAATATGTAGTGTTTGACACAAATGGGAGCAAGGAAGTGCAAGAAGGGAGGAGTATGAAAAGAAGTATCAGTAAAAGTGAATGATAGTTTTAATTTCAACTTCCCACTGCTTCCCTTCTCTTCCCTCCTTACTTGTTTTTCCTTCGGCTAGGAGCAAGCAGGATGAAAAGCAGGATTGTGATCGTGGATGTTAGGTGAGAAGACTTTGGCCTGTTTAAGGATCTACTTGAAAGAGTCCCATGAGATACGGCCCAGAAGAGAAGAGCAGTCCAGAAGAACTGGTTGATTTTTAAAGACCATCTCCTCTTAAGTTCAGGAGTCCCATCCCAACAGGCAGAAAAACAAAAACAGGTGGGAGAAGGCTTGCATGGATGAACAAGTAGCTCTTAACTAAGGTCAAATGTGAGAAGAAAGCATGCAAGAGGCAGAGGCAAGTGACTCAGGAGGAATATAAAGATATTGTCTGATCATGCAGCGATGGTGTTAGGAAATCCCAGCCCACCTGCAATAGTGGCATAGATATATATCTATGAATAGAATGTATTATAATTATAGTTTTTTATATATATATAATTACATATGTAATTATATGTATATATAAAATAATATATATTATCATAATTATATATATATATAAGCAGGCATACATAAATCTGTGGGACCTGATAGGGTGCACCCAGAAGTGCTGAGGGAGCTGGCCAAAGTCACTGTGAGACCAGTGTCAATTATTGCTAAAAAGTTACGGCTATGAGGAACATCCATCTTAAAGAAGGGCAAGGAGGATCCCGTGAACTACAGGCTGGTCTGCCCGACCTCAGTCCCTGAGAAGAAGACCGGAGAAATAACCCTGGAAACCATTTCCAGACACATGAAAAGCGGGAAGGTGACTATCAGCAGTCCATGTGGATTTACGAAGGAGTGCTGGTGCAGATCTGAGTGCCCCAGTACAAGAGAGATATGGAGTTACTGGAGTGAGTCTCATGAAGGACTGTGGAAGATGATGAAGGGATTGAGGAGTCTCACATACAGAGAGAGGCTGAGAGGGATCGAATTGTTTAACCAAGAGAATAGTAGGTGTCTAAATATGTGATGGGGGGAAAAGAAGAAAAGAACCAGACTCTTCTCAGTGGTATCCAGTGGCAGGACAAGAGGCAATGAGCACAAACTGAAACACAGGAAATCACATCCAAACACAAGAAAAAATCTTTTTGCTGTGGAGGTGGTCAAACACGGAAACAGGTTGTCCAGAGACGTTGTATTCTCCATCCATGGGGATATTCAATACCTGACTGGACATGGTCATGAGCAACCGGCTCTATCCTGCTTGAACAGGGCTGGGAATAAATGTTCTTGGTGCCTTCTGGATTCTTATCTTAATCCTTTTTCCTTTTTTGCTGTTTTTGTTCATACTGCCTTTTACATATTATACATAAATTTATTTTTCTAGATTTACTCTTTTAATTATTTAAAGATTTCTGTGCTTTTGCATGTTCTTGGGAAGGAAAACAATACAATCTCACCCTGACCTGCCTCCTCCTTCTCTATTCCAGTCCATATGTATACCTGCAGCCTTTTCAAATGTTAATGGTCTTTTCAAATCTTCCAAGCCAAATTACAGAGCAATACATTATATTTTTCAGTCTGAATTCTTAGTTATCTGCATTTGTCCTCAGTTAATGAGTTCAGCAATACCAGCCTTTGCCACAGATCTTCCATATCTGTAGTCAACTTAAATAAAATTTCCAGTAAAAGCATTGACTTTAAACAGGTGCCTTGAAATCTCTCTTTAAATTTAAAAGATGGAGGCGGTAAAGAGAAGAAAATATAACCTATGCTTTAGATTTAATGTTATAAAAATCACCCTATAGAGTGTTAAGCTGTTTAGTGATTGTTTTTTCACTAGACACAAACCTTAGCTGTCTCAGCCTCTGGGCCATTTTAAACTCTTGACAGTAAAGCTCGTTCAGTTCTCAATGGACCCAGGAACTTCACTGAATTTGTCTTGCAGTTTGATAGCTAAACATTTAGGAGTACATCCTTTGACTGTAACTAATATTCTACGGTGTGCTCTTCATAACGTTTATTTAGCACAGCACTACTTTATATAGACTGCACAGCACACTAAATGGTCCACATTCAGTTTTCAGATTCCCGCAGTGTGAATCTTCTACAATTCCTTAGACTGCAAGAGTATATCTCCAATTTATTTTAGCTAATGAGGATGAGGGCAGAATCTGTTAGGGTACATTTATCTATATGCAGAAAATAGGATTATATAGGCATAGTGATAGATTGTATGAGAACTGGAATAGGAAAGTTTAACAAATTTGGTCTCTGCTCTAATAAAATGTGGATTATTTTTATATAAATGGATATTAGAAAGTTAGATTAACAAAGCTGTTTACATTGAGAGAATTACATCACTTTTGATTTAACAATGTGACAAAAGATCTTTCAAATAGTACACTTTCCCCTGCAGTTTTTATTGTTGACAGATACAGATTCTAGTCTGACATTACTCAGTTTTACAGTAGAATTTCTATTTTGGCACATTATGAACATGTAGTATTGCTTCTGTGTTTGAAGTCTTCAGGTCTGCATATTTCACTTGGAGTGCTGCAAAACAGGAACACCTTCACAGAATAATGCAGAACTATACCAGATTTGAAATCATAATAAAGATCTTAATATCTTCAACATGAATTAAGTGGAAGCACACAAGAAAAGATACTTCAAGAGACTTTCAAATGCTGTAATCAATGGGTTTTATGAGTTTTAATATTTTATAATGGGTCAAGACCATCCTAGAGTCTGAATTATCAAAAGAAGATGATTACTGTTAAGGTTAATATGAGCTTCAGGTCTGGCCTACACTTAAATTTTACTGAGATTTCTAAGATGACTAGAAGTATAAAGCCACTGATTTATAACAAATATGACTATGGTAGCAAAATTCATGGGGGACAGGTTTATCAGGCAAAATGTTCTTTGACAAACTACATCTTCAGTGGAGGAACTGAAGTTCAAAAGCGACACCAGCAAATCAGTAATTAGTATAATTTGCATTTTAATTTACATTCTAGTTTTATTTATTCATTGTCTGAGTTAATGTAGCTTCTATTTTCACTCATTGAACCCTATTACACACCCTGGCTGACGAACCCAAATACTCACAACTATCAAACTTAATTTTTTTTGTATCCTGCTTATAAGTATATCAAATCCTTACTTAAACAAACTGGATTCTTGAACTCATTCAGTCGAAAGTATTATTAGAGTCTTTCAATGGCTCTCCATATTTTTTTTAGTCTTTCCCCATTCATCACCACTTAGAACGTCAACAAGAGATTGCTAACAGTCACGTAGCCTCTGTACGCCCAGTGCAGGGGAGATACAGCAGTCCTGCTCCAACTCAGAAGCAGGATCTGTCAGCAGAGAGCCTGCGCTCGCTCTCACTGCACTCACCAACTTCCTCATTCCTTTTGGTCCAAGTGTTTCACAGAACTGAGGATGAGCTGCCTGTCCTATGGACCCAATGTTGAACCTATGAACCTATGCTGAAAGGTTCACTTGCATCATGATTTTCTGTATATATCTCTTTACTTGTGTTTTCCTTAAAATACACCACATTTATATTCCATGTAACAAGCCATCCTACTCGTTCTGTACTGAAGGCCTCTTCTTTTAATTGATTACCATTCTGCTAATCATTATGTCCATTCAAAAAACATCAGAAAAAGTCCTTATAATTTCAAAAAATATCTTCCAGTTCTCACTGGAAACAAATATTCCCAATTACCATAGCTGGTAATACCAATTTCAAAAAATATCTTCCAGTTCTCACTGGAAACAAATATCCTCAATTACCATACCTGCTCTTTAACATATTTTGACATGGTTCAACAAGCTAATCACTATTTTATTTTTGTATTCTTTCATCTGTCTTCAACAAATACATTTTGTGATTAAAAATACACTAAGCTCACCATTTGAGTGAATCAGAAGTATAGAAATTTATCTAACACTCTCCCTGTAGTCTTACATTAATTAACATGAGCTTTTTTCCTCTAATTTAAAATTTTGATAAATAAAACCTTCCTCATGCGTTTTTTTTTATGTGACTGCTGACAGGGTGTGTTATCTCCCAACTTTTCTGCACTTTACCCAGGAAGTTTATTGAAAAGCAACATTCCTGGTCCTCAGTCAGCAGTCAGCTCTTTTAAAACTCCAGGATAAGTTCCAACATCTACCAAATTAAAAGTATGGATTTAGAAACCGGTATTTAACTTTTCTCCCCTCCCCGCTCCCTCCCTGTCCAGTGAGAAGGATTCTACCATATCTCTGTAGCAATGGATGAGTATCACTCTGTGGACTATCCCCCAATGTAATATTATAAAGGACAGTAGGTGATACAAAGAAGAAAAATTACCACGCACAGGGGGCTCTGCTATCCAAAACCCTAGTGCTTGAAGAAGTGAGGGTGTTTGCTCTATCACACACAGGGTGCTCACTCATGCCATACCTTCTACGTTCTGCACACACAAAAAAAAACCCCATATTTGTATCATTATTGTATCATTATTACCTATAAATAGCAAACTCATGAACTCATGCTTCAAGTGCTGTACCAAAATGAAATGTTTCAACCAGAAGCCCCTAGGGCTAAATATCAGCATCTAACGCGTAACCGTCAGTTATAGGTACTGAGATGAAAACACGTTGACTTGCAATCGCCTAACAATTATGTTCCATGTTAATTACTTTTTTTTTTTTGAGGAATTAACTGAATCATACTGAGCCAAATTAAATCAAAAATCCTCTCTTGTGCTGTGCTATCAGCTGTCACCAATCCCAGAATCATCTCCCAGCATGAGCCTGCCAATGATAACTTTCTTCAGCAAGCTGTAGGGCTTACCTTTGCTGAGAATGTATCACCTGGTTTATTTAGACCTCAATTGTTCGCCATGAATTCAGGTATAAAAGAGAGACTTATTTTGTTTGCTATGTTTTCAGGGCCATTGCCATGAGAGGCTGTAGCAGCTCCTTCTCGGTTAGCATAGCGGCAGCACAGCTCTGAGGCTCTGGCTTTGCTGCGTGGCACAGGCAGACAGTAACTTTTTGTCCTGCTTAAGTGGCCTGTTGAGTCTTTCTCTCAACAATTAAGTTAGCAGCTGTTTACTCTTCTCCATTCATAAATATTTATAACTACAGCTACATTATTCTTTCTGTGCTGTTTTCTAACCAATTCTCAAGGGTTTTCATTGGATAAGACTCAACAAAGTTTAGGAGCAAATCTTTAAACGTTTGTATCCCAGCTTTCCTCAGGACAAAGTCGTTCTTTAGGCCTGATCTGTGTATCTTTAACTCCCTCATTTCCTCAGTATGTGCAATACTGCATCCCAGCAGAATGATAACAAAGAAGTGGAAATAGAAGCCCTTACAATCTTCATTTATGATTTACCTCCATATGCTGAGATGTTGACGATGAATGGGATAGGACAAAAAGGATTAATTCTACCTTCATTTCAGGAGTAACTAAAAGTAGGCCCATGGCGTGCTTGACTCTGCAAGCTGATCTCCAGAGGTTGCTTGTCTCCAAAGGCTTACAAACCAAACCAAACCAAACCAAACCAAACCAAACCAAACCAAACCAAACCAAACCAAACCAAACCAAACCAAACCAAACCAAACCAAACCAAACCAAACCAAACCAAACCAAACCAAACCAAACCAAACCAAACTAAACTAAACTAAACCAAACCAAACCAAGCCAAGTAAGAGAATAAAGAGAGGGTGAAGAACAGGGTACAACAGATGAGTGGCCAGCAGCTTATCTAAGGTTTTCTTGCTAGAGAGTGAGCTAAAAGGGTGAGAAGGGAGGAGAGGGGACAGTGTTGGAGCAGAGGCAGGGAGAAAAGCACAGGGATGGGCCAAGCACATGGTGCGGATGGAGCTATGGTCTGGTTTCCTTGTTGAGAACAAAAGAGCAGGCTGAGCAAAATGAGGCCACTTCTGGGTATCTGCCAAGAGCATGCCGTAGTGGCACTCGCCGGGCGGTGGGAGCCTGCTGCTGGAGGTGGAGTGAAGAAGGTTGGGGCACAGCAGTAACCTTCACACCCAGAACCCACCAGGCCAGCCAGACTGGACCTGCTCCTGCCAGGCTAACACAGAGTGCTGCCCCCCAACTCTGCTCCTGGTGGACTGTGCATGGCCATGCTCCCTGCAAACAAGGATGCAGACCCAGCGCTTTCCATTTGGGAACGGTTAGGACTGTGTAATAGCTTAACCAGCACTTAACAACCAGGTTACAAGATAGTATCAGCTTTCAGCACATGGTGTTTTGGTCTACTGGCTTGAAAAACTAGTACAGCGTGAAATCCTCTTGTCTGCATGATCTTCCAAAGAAGGATATCTGTGCATGGGGATCATTTTGTTGTTGTTTTTTGATTTTAAATAGGCTTTACTTTTTATTCATTTGCAATTGTTTTTTCAGCACCTTATAAACAAACCAGAGCAGTTGTGCCCCAATAGGAACAGTAAGCCTGCCTGCAGTAACATCTGATGTTTCTCACAGGACAGGCTCTCTCATCAGTTCTACTACATAGGGAGAACAGATCCTGTCTGAGTCAATGGTCTTCTTGATGTGCACCATATCCATCTTAAAGGTGACACCAACCCATCAATTGATCATAGTGGGTGTGCAGCGAATAAAGCTTTTTCGGGGCATAAAATCACTCAAGGTGAGAGAGATACTAGAGGTAAACACAGCTTTTTCCTAGATACTTTTCAAAGCAACAGCAAGACATGCAATGAAACAAGTTCTGAGATTCCTGTTCCTAATTCTTCTCTGGCTTCGCTCTCTTTCTCCCCTATTTTGTTCAGTCTAATAGAGTGCTCTTAGCATTCAAGGTTTTTTTGGATTGTATAGATTGTATCACAAGGAAACATAAGCTTGATATAAAGCTGATGCAAAGCTTTGCATTAACACAATGCAAGAAAGTTTACACAAAATTACTTTTCTCCAAGTTCCGTGTCTGCATTCACAGGAACGTGCAGTGGTATCTTTCAATTTTGAGGAACTCCATGCAAAATTCTAGGTTGGTTTTTGTGTGTCTGGAATTTTTTGGATGAAAAGAGATGGCTTAAGATGTTTGCTCACAAAAATGTTGGGAACTGGAAAGCAGTGGCTAGTTCTGGTTTCCAACAAAATGAAAGCACAAATTCCATTTGTAAGCACTGCTGAGCCAATGGCAATTGTAGATCTGTTAGAAAGAAACAAACAAGAAACTCTATGGATGCAATTGCAGCTCACTGCACACTTTGAAATCTAGCACGGCATGACTTGTTTACCAGAGATCATTGGTTTTACAGGACCCAGCTTATGCAGGCTGGAACAATCACATTCGGGAGTAGTTGTCACTTAACAGCACATTCTAGAAATGGAAAAATATTCTTCATGAAGTTATAAAACATCTAGTTGATTTATAGCATATTTGAAGTCTGATTGCAGCTTGTCTTGAGTAGCAAAGCTATTAGAGTGGTTAAAATCAATTTTTGAACAAGCAAATACTTGCTAACAAATAAACATTAATAGCTCATTGATAAGCTACTTTATGATCTGCCTTGGCACGTGATGAAAGATATGATGCCTTATCCATTGAGCAGTCCAGATGTAAAATTCTTTTGGTCAGAAGTAAACAATGAGGATAAAAATATTCTGTCAAATATCTATTATATTTTAGTTGCATTCTGTTTTGTCGGAAGATTAGAATTATTTCAATCAAGAATCTCTTCTTAATATTTCTTGACTTGAAAGGAATAAGGGGAGGCCAAGCTGTATTTCTTTCTGTGATCACTCAGGCCCAGCTATCATTGAGATGGAGAAGTGCTCATT
Organism: Falco naumanni; assembly: GCF_017639655.2. NCBI lineage: Eukaryota > Metazoa > Chordata > Aves > Falconiformes > Falconidae > Falco > Falco naumanni. Next base: position 8,282,633 of record NC_054059.1, read on the forward strand.
TCCGCCTGTGCCAGCGGTGTGAACACTATTAAAATGGGGTTTCCTTATTGTTTGAAAAAGTTCCAAGTTGTCACTACTGGCCAAGTGAAATTTTGACCAAGAGTGGCAGCTTTCAAGGGGACACATTACTTTTCTGACATTTTACATTTGAGAAATATCATCAGTTCTTCATTGGTCATGAATCACGCAGTGACAAGTCAGACCCATAGAGCTCACACATCCTGGACCAGACTGCTTTACGTGAAAGCCTGGCTGCTTTCTGCAGTTATTAATTTTAAATGCTACACATGTTCTGTTCCCATTTCAATAACTTACACAAGTAACGATAGTCTCATATATAACAGGATAAGTACCTCTCAGAGCAGTTGCTTCCATATATTGCTCAACATTAAAGCACACAGACTACATCACCTGTGTATTTTTCTCCCTGTGACAAAGGACATTTGTGTTGTAGCTGAATTTATGCAAGTGATCCCACATGTCTTTAGTGTTTTCCCTTTCCACATAGCATCTTGGCAACATTCTCAGGACCATATGTCTTTGTCTCAGAAAACTACTGTGTCTTTTTCTAATTACTTCTGTGGAAATCATCATGGTAAGATCTAAAGGGAAACTACTTTCCAATAGATTGTAGTTTCCTTAATTGTGCAAAATCTTTCTAAGAAGATTCAAATCACCTTAGTATGCTGAACTTATTCCTAGTATGTACGGTTTCCCTGTTCCTTGTAATACAGTTGGTGATACAGTAACACTTGTTGGCACTTCCACAGAATGATTTTTTTTAAGGAAATGCACGTGCATGCAAGGTAGGTTCACATTTCATTTCAGACATTAATTTAGAAGATACATTTACTATTATTTTGTTATTTAACATTTTCCCACACCTGTCAGTAATGGCAGGGTGCAGCCTGAGATCTGAATATGTAAATTACGTTATCAGAAACAGTGCATAACAAAACGTTGTTTTAAGACATACTGATTTTTTTAAACCTGTTGAGTCAAAGCATTTGTTTAACAGGCAACATTTTCTGAAGCACATGTATTTTACCTGGCTAAAAGCTTTGGCTATTTTGTACTGGATTAAGCATCTTTTGATTTCTGGAGTGTTCCTAGGCACCTAAACTGGCCTGTGGTTTATGCTACAAAAAGGAGTTTGTATTACAGCTGCTCTTTAGATGTACTTAATCCACAGAAGGAGGAAATGCTACGCTGTAGATTTTCCATTAGGACATCCCCTTGTACCATATGAAAGAAGATGACGGTGTAGTGGGCAGAGATAAGACCTTGGGGGCTGGAAGACTTCAATTATTTTTCTGGCCATGCCTGCAAGGTTTCACTCCCCCAAGGTTTCACTCCTCCATGACCCAGCTTCCCCACCTGGAAAAAGGAACTAATGGTACAAACATCTTCTGTAAAACAAACAAGCAAACAAAGAACCTCTCTGAGTTATCCTGGTGAGAACATGGCTACACAGAGGGAGTTTTATTATTATCAGCATTATCAGCTGGGCTCCACAGTTGTACAAATCCTGCAGTAATCACTTCCTTGTTTTTGTTTCAGAAGACAGAGGCTGAGGCTATTTAAAATGCCAATGATATGCAGAGGATATGCCTGCATTCTTGTTTGTCTAGAAGGCCATGTTTCTCACATTAAAATTTATGAAACAAAATTCCAAATAATCATGTCGACAGAGCGGATTTTGTGGGGCACTAGCATGGAATGCACAGTGCTCCGTTATCCTCAGACTTGCATTCCTCTGCCATACCCAGCTTCAAAGAAGACACTTCCTTTCATTTCACTCTTTGCAGAAATTATAATTGATCTATCCACTTAGAAAAAAACCCTGCCCCTTAGGCCCCCAAAGAATGTTACGGTTATTTAAAATCTTATTTAAAATGTATATTTATTTATTTATGTTTGGGGTGGTATTATTGACTACTCCTTTTCTACTTAGTATAACCCTCTCCCTTCTCTGGACCAAATATATAAAATTGATAGGGAACAGCTGCTATTCAGTCTGCTGGAGTTTTATAACATGTTATCAAACCCTTTGAACACAGCTGGTAAACAGACGTTCATCAGAGCATGCATGCCAAGAGCTTTTTGTGTTGAAAAGGTAAGATTATTATTTGGGGGGAATATCTGTTAAAGCAGTACAGATAATGTGTCAGAAAACTTATATGCAGGGTCCGTATGTTCTGCACATATGAGGTTGATATTCACATTTCAGATGGGAGGTCTGAATTAGAAGTGAAGTCAGCTTCTGCAAAGGGATTTAACAGGAATTACTGAATTTTAATAAATCTTTGAACAAGTTTTCTTAATGAACTCTTTTTTTAAGATGCATTTGGAAAGGGCCATGGTGTACTGCCAGGAAATTACTATGTAAACACGGAGGCATCGCATGATGGCCCTGAAACCCCTAGTACTCAGTGGAGGTGGTCGGTTGACAGAGGTGTTAATCTTGGTTTATATGGTTGCCTATCCCTGTGGCTTTTCACTACATGCAAGTACACCTTCAAAGTGGATAACACTGATGTCCCATAGAATATGGTAGCTATTTTCTAAGTGGAGCAGAGATGTGCTGAATACACTGCTGAAACAGGATGGCAGCTTTGCTCTGCCTAAGGGTTCTCCTGCTCACAAACAGCTGAGAAACTGCAGTTTCACTGGCAGCTACTAAAACTGTTTCCAACAGAAATGGTGTGGCTGTTCTTCATGGCCAAAACATGGAAATAGCAGGGCTTTCTGGCAAGCTTCTGGAGCCAACTCTGTTTTCTCATGGGCACCACCCAGAAGCATGAGACTCACAGTGTTGCAGGCGTTGACAACTCTCTTAATCTGAAGCTGTGCAAACTCTTTAGCTGGGAAGTAAAGATACTCAAGAGGCCTATTGCATTATCAGATGCATATAACACCTGTGAAAAAAAAAAACAAACCTGTGCTACTGCTGCTGTGTTGCAAACGTTATGCGACAAGGCTGTTGAATGACTTAAGCAATGACGTGATTCCTCTACCACATTTTCCAAGGTGGTAAACCAGAGAGGAAAATGTGCATCATTTAAGACATGTTGCTGGAACATCTGGTTTTCATATAGATAAAAATAGTTGCTATCAGATGACTGTTCAGTAAGCTACATATAATTATTTTGTTCCAAGTTGATTACCAGCCATATCAAAATGTCTACAGTCATGCTTGCATCAGGATTTCATCTTCAAAGGCAAGAGCTGTAGCAGAAATCTTGGCATATGACACACATGCAAAGTACCAGTAGGACACACCTTTTGTATATCAACCCGTTCACGTCACAGTTCTAAGTATTTGGGTGCATAATTCAGACTGATCAGCCAACTACACATTGCAATATGGCAGATGTAGTTCATTGCTCTCAGCCCTTGGGAGACAGTGAACTGCAACTGCTCTGAAGCAGTACCTTAGGGAAGCAGAGTGTAAGCTGCTGTTTGAATGGATACAAAACTAAGTGTTTTGAGCTACTTCGTATGTGGGTTGATGGGGGCTGAAACAAAAGATTTTACTTATTTTTCCCAGTTAGAGATTCAAGTTCTCTACACAGTTAACAGAGTTCCTGGTTATTTTTTTTCATTTTTCAGAAACTGAAAATAACTTTTCCAGTTACTGCTGGAAAAGCTTACTGCTAAGAAGTCTGCAGCATGCAAGGAAAATATAGGGAAAGCTGCAATAACCTCCAAAAAATTCAGTCTTTTGGGTCATATCTGAGTCATATTGACTTGAGTCAGACTCATTCATGATCAAAACCTAAAATCTGGTGGTGAGTGATCCAGTTGCTGGAATGTACTTCGCTTTCAAAGGAAAGGTTAAAGATCTTAATTGGCAGTAATGCCCCTGCATGTTAAGATGCTGGAAAAACATTAATGGCAGTAAAAGGAAAAATTTTCAGCATGTCCCACCGCATCAGTCTAATCTCCTGAGAAGCAGAAGCAAAGAGAGAAACTTATTTTGGGTAAGTTCAGAGAAGCAATTACTTCCTGCTATAAAATATGGACAATAATAATAATAATAAAAAGAAGAAACAGCAGAGGAAATGGTAAACAGTAGTAAACTGTAAACCCAATAGTGGGAACAGTAGGAGGAAAATTATGAAGCACTTAGCAAATTGAAGAAAGAAACCAAATATCATTTAGATAATATGTCATGCTGGTTGTATAATAGCAGTAACATCTTCCTTTGTCCAGCTGGCAACATTATACCGAACATAAGGCAAGCAAAGCCTTTCTTCTATCTCAATATGAATTGCTCTTTGTTCTTGTAAATGAACAATAGCTACAACCAGATTGAGGAGGGCTATCAATGCAGTGTCAGATCATGATCACGTTTACTGAAGGATGAATAAGAATTGCCTCCAGCCTCACAGAACAGTTATATGCATTTAGTAACAACAGCAAGATTATACCAGAATAAATTACTTATGGAAATCTATGAAGCCCATAAGGGCTATATTGTTGCCAGTTTGTACGTCAGAGCAATCATTTAGGGCCTGCAGCCAGGTAGGGGTTTTTCCTTTGGTTTGAAATGTAACCAAAAGCCAACAATTCATTACATTTGTATATGGAAAAGGCTTAGATATGCTCCACGGTTCTGTATAGTTAAAATGTATGTCTTGTCAAATTAATTCAGCTATAAACATACCAGAAATAATGTGTAAATCTCTTCTTCCTTATTTGCTGTGTTACTTAACCTGTTTTTTTCTTTTAAACTTTGATCTGATCTTTTAAATTGATCTGATTTTCTGCACTTCTTTCACCAATAAAGACAATGATTTTTGTTTGCCATCTAAAGCCTCCCAGCTAGCAAAACAATCACTTAAAACTCTGCCTTTATCTGACATAGCTGTTGACGCAATCTGTAGAAAGATACAGCTGCTGCCAAGAGTTACAGGGTTCACAGAAAGTACATATTTAGAGAATATGCTTATTAAAATAAGTGGGAGGCAAAAAAAGGTACATACATACATAGGTACTAGATACATCTTGTCTCTAAAGGGGAAGAAAATCCCATGTTTCATTGAAATGTTAGAAGTTCCACCTTCCTCAAATGCTTGAGAAGCATTTCATAAAATGCTTAGTAGTGGACAATTGTAGTTTCCAGTGATGTCACAGAATCACAGAACTACAGCATGGTCAGGGTTGGAAGGGACCTCTGGAGATCATCTAGTCTGACCCCCTGCTAAAGCAGCTTCGCCTACAGCAGGATGCACAGAAATGCATCCAGGTGGGTTTTGAATGTCCCCAGAGAAGGAGACTCCACAGTCTCTCTGGGTAGCCTGTCCCAGTGCTCTGTCACCATCAAAGTGAAGAAGTTTTTCCTCATATTCAGATAGAACTACTTGTGTTGCAGTTTGTGCCCATTGCCCCTTATCCTGTCACTTGGCACTACTGAAAGGAGCCTGGCCCCGTCCTCTTGACACTCACCCTTAAGACATTTGTATGCATTCATAAGATCCCCCCAATCTTCTCCTCTCCAGGCTACGCAGCCCCGGCTCTCTCAGCCTTTCCTCACAAGGGAGATGCTCCAGTCCCCTCACCATCTTCATAGTCCCCCCCTGGGCCCTCTCCAGCAGTTCCCTGTCTCCCTTGAACTGGGGAGCCCAGAACTGGACACAGGGCTCCAGGTGCAGCCTCACCAGGGCAGAGCAAAGATGGAGGATCATCTCCCTCAACCTGCTGGCCATGCTGCTCCCAAAGCCTCCCAGGGTCCTTCTTGGCCACCAGGTCACACAGCTGGCTCATGGGCAGCTTGCTGTCCCCCAGAACCCCCAGGCCCTTCTCCGCAGAGCTGCCTTCCAGCAGGTCACCCCTGGCCTGTGCTGGTGCATGGGGTTGTCCCTCCCCAGGTGCAGGACCTTACACTTGCCTTTGTTGAGCTTCATTAGGTTCCTCTCCTCCCAGCTCTCCAGCCTGCCCAGGTGTCACTGAATGGCAGCGCAGCCTCCTGGTGTGTCAGCCACTCCTCCCAGCTTTGTACCATCAGCAAACCTGCTGAGGGTGCGCTCTGTCCCTCCATCCAGCTCATGGATAAATTGAACCAGACTGGACCCAGTACTGACCCCTGGGGCACACCACGAGCTACAGGCCTCCAGCTAAATAAACTATGTCAATTACAAGCCTTTCTGGATCATCTCTATGATAGCATAGACGTAAGGCTAAGGAAAGGTAAGAGAAGGGAATATCTATATCTACAAATTAATTTGAGCAACAGTGGGGCAACCCACCTATGTTGGCAAGGAAAGATGCTGAGACATGATTTCAGGTCAATGGCTGGAATCTGGAGTAACCTCACTGAGGTTTCGCAGAAAAGAGGACACCTGGATTTCCTTCATGGCCTTGGCTTTGACCATATCCCTTATCTCATTTCAAAACACATACAGACCTTTCACATTGTTTTGCTTGGGCATCTTTAAGTCATCCTGGCAAAAAGACTCTGCCAGGAAAATATACACAGCTTGAAAGTATAAAGCACTTATTTATTGAATAACACACAATAAAAAAAAGCATATAGCCGAGATTTACTGGGCTATTAGGACAAGCATTAGTGTGCTCACCATCCGTGATAAAGAGTTTTCATTAATAAAGTGTTAACTACACCCCTAATTGTTACCGTATCAGCATGGAAGTAGGGCATACCATGTCCTGATGACCTGTTTGGTCATGACCCTCTTTTGGCAATGACTGAATGGAGAAGTTACTACTAGACGGAGAGGTGATAGGTCTAAAATGTTTATGAAAATGCCTAGGCAAAGGACCAAGGCTCTGAACTGAAACTGTCCCTTGTTTGGTGCATGCCTTTTTCTATTCTAGCAGCATATCACTATATTTACCCCTGAAAAGAGCAAGCTTCAGGATGGTGTTCATCTGAGCGATGACTATTTTAATGCTCTGCTTAGTAATTTCTGTACTTTCATAACCACATCTGATTTGGGGGGAAAACAACAACTATATTTTTTTGTATGCTTTCCTAGGTATATCTTTTAAATCACTTAAAAACTTTGAATCATAGAATAGTTTAGGTTGGAAAAGACTTTAAATCATCCAGTCTAACGACTGACGTAACGCTGCCAGGTCACAACTAAACCATGGCCCTAAGTGCCACATCTACACATCTTTTAAATACCTCCAGGAATGGTGACTCAACCACTTCCCTGGGAAGACTGTTGTAATGCTTGACAAACCTTACAGCAAAAAAAAATAATCGTAATATACAATCTAAACATCCCCTGGCACAACTGGAGGCCATTTCATCTTTTCCTGTCACTTGTTACTTGGGAGAAGAGACTGACACCCACCTCTGTATAACCTCCTTCCAGGCAGTTGTAGAGAGCAGTAAGGTCCACCTTGAGCCCCCTTTTCTCCAGACTAAACACCCCCAGTTCCCTCAGCTGCTCCTCATAACACTTGTGCTCCAGACCCTTCCCCAGCCCCGTTGCCCTTCTCTGGACACGCTCCAGCACCTCAGTGTCTGTCTGGCAGTGAGGGGCCCAAACCTGAACCCAGGGTTCGAGGGGCGGCCTCACCAGTGCCCAGTACGGGGGGACAGTCACTGCCCTGGTCCTGCCGGCCACACTGTTGCTGATACAAGCCAGGATGCTGTCGGCCCCCTTGGCCACCTGGGCACACCGATGGCTCATGTCCAGCTGGCTGTTGACCAGCACCCCCAGGTCCTTTCCCACCAGGCAGCTTTCCAGCCACTCCTGCCCAAGCCTGTAGCGCTGTGTGGGGTTGTGGTGACCCAAGTGCAGGACCCGGCACTGAGCCTTGTTGAACTTCATACAGTTGGCCTTGGCCCATCGATCCAGCCTGTGCAGATCCATCTGCAGAGCCTTCCTACCCTCAAGCAGATCAACACTTGTCCCCAACTTTGTTTTGTTTCCCCAAGTTTGTCATCTGAAAACTTACTGAGGATGGACTCAATCCCCTCATCCAGATCATTGATAAAGATATTAAATGGGACTGGGCTCCAGTTAACTTCCAGACAACTGGGACCTCCCCAGTTTGCCAGGACTGCTGATCAGTGATTGAAAGTGTCACGGTGTGCAGTTCCACCACCTCCCTCAGTACCCTTGGGTGTATCCTGTTCAGCCCCATAGACTTGTGCCTGCCTAAGTGGTGTTCCTGGCAGTTCAATGACCATTTTCCATTTGATTATGAAGGCTTAATTCTGCTCCCCAGCCCTGTCTTCCAGCTCAGGGGGTTAGGTACCCCAAGAATAACTAGTCTTACTAATAAATGCTGAGGAAAAGAAGGAATTAAGTACCTTAACTTTTCCTCATTCTTTGGCGCTATGTTTCCCCTTGCATCCACCAAAGGATGAAGATTCTCCTTAGCCCTCCTTTTGTTGTTAATATGTTTATAGAAACAATTTTTCTTGTCTTTTATGGCAGTATCCAGATTAAATTCTAGTTGAGCTTTGGGCCTTGTAATTTTCTCCCTGCATAACTTCACGACATCCTTGTTGCTGAGTTGCTCCTGAGTTGCTGCCCCTTCTTCCAAAGGTCATACACTTTCCTTTTTTCCTGAGTTCCAGCCAACATTCTCTGTTCAGCCAGGCTGATCTTCTTCCCACTGCCTCACCTTTCAGCTCATGGGGACAACCTGCTCCTGTGCCTTTCGGATTTCTGTCTTGAAGGATGCCCAGCCTTTCTGGACCCCTTTGCCCTTCAGGGCTGCCTCCCAAGGGGTTCTGTCAACCAGAGTCCTAAACAGACCAAAGCCTGCCCTCTGGAAGTCCAAGGCAGCAGTTCTGCTGATCGCTTTTCTTACTTCTCCAAGAATCAAAACTTCTATCATTTCATGATCACTATGCTCAAGGCATCCTCCAGCCATCACACCTCCCACAAGTCCTTCTCTGTTTACAAGCAGCAGGTGCAGCCAGGCACCTTCCCTAGCTGGCTCCCTCACCAGCTCTGTCAGGGAGTTATCTTCCACACACTCCAGGGACCTCCTAGGCTGTTTCCTCTCAGCTGTATTGTAACTCCAGCAGACATCTGGTAAGTGGAAATCCCCCAGAAGAACAAGGGCTAGTGGCTGTGAGACTTTTCTGAGCTGCTTATAGAATTTACCATACCTACCCTATGTTTGGCCAGGAGCTAGAAACTTTTGAAAAATGCATTACTCTAATGACATCCATGGAGGAGAAATCCTTACCTGATTTGTCCTGCACATGGCTAGAACAGGTCTTGTGCACTGTCAGTTTGAAAACTCCATGTTGCTGAATGCACAGTTCAAACTGCAGCAATATTGTTATTTGGAAAACACCTGGTTAAGTTGCATCAGGAAACCTGTGGGTTTATATGTTGTATTTTTTATTTATGTGATAAAAACCCATCAGGAAGTCATTACTTGCCTTTCTTGCATCTCTCCAGTGGCACGGCTATAACATGAGTCAAAGAGCAAGACTCTCTCATTTGAAATCTGCAAATCTCAGTGTTCGTTGACAGCTCTGTAATCTTTGTCAATACCTTTCACAAACTGCACAGTATTGCTATTTCCTTGATGACATCTGGAGGGATATAGGCTGGAGTTATCAGTTTAGTAGGCCAGTCAGTATATCAAAATGGTCAAGTAATCTGCCTGTGCAGTCCATGCTTACAAACAGGTGAATTATTTAAATATTTTACTGTGACACTGTGCTCTGCAATCAGAAATGGCATAATTAAGATTAGTGAATGTCTAATGGGAACAGCAGATTTTAATCAGGTTGTTTACTGCCAGTGGATCCGGATAGTTTTCACTTGCCTCGGTTTCAGTTTCCAGAATGCATCCAAAGAAACGTTTGCCAGGGAACTGTTTGGTTTCACGAACATATTTTGACGTTGAGACTTTCAGTAGCTTATGCAGAGGGCAGTAATGAAGGAAACAGGTTTTAAAGTGAGCTGTCCATCATGGAGATGAGTTTTGTAGTTTGTGGGCCTAGCAAATACATATATTTGCCAAAGACTTTTGAAATCACTCTGGGAGGTGTCTCACCACCAAGGACTGCCTCTGACAGAGGAAAAGCAGGGACCTGGCACTGTGCTGTGATTTGAAACGCCGTACTGGTTGGTAGAAAAAGAAAAGGGTTCACAATGTTTTTCCATCAAAATCCACGATGCTTAGGGTCTGTGGGCAACATGGAGAAGCAGTAATTTTTAACTGAGCACTTGAAGTTTTGTCTTTTAAGTTACTCAGACAAGAAAAGAGCTTTTGCACTGCCTAGCTCAGGCTGCAGGGCAGCCTGTTAAACGGAGAGCACCTCTCAGATCAGTGAGCCACTTAAACTCTGTGTGTGTACGTGTGTGTGTCTGTGTGCATTTGTTTGTATCTTTTCCTCCAAGGCATTTGATAAGTAAATAACGGCTGCACTCCACTTTTTTAATCCTGCCCAATTACCAGATCTTCCACCAGCACACTAGAAAGCAGAGGTTCGGGAACTGTTTTTGTGGCTGATAAAGCCATTGTAGGACCTTACCTTAAATGACGGCTCTTTGTCAGAAAAAGGAGACAATGGAGGGTGAGGCTGGGCATGTTTTCACTGCTAATCATGTTTTGATTGTTCTGAGGGTTCCCTGGTTGCTGTGCATACAGTACTTGTGTGAGCTGTGTGGTATTACACATCAGTGAGATGGCCAAGGCCTGTTTTCAAGGCATGTATAAATTTTGGGGCAGGGTAGGGTATTAGTCCTTAAAACCATATTGTTTAGAGGGTACATCAGCATGCCCAATTTCCGCCATTAGCATGGCAGCGTGGCACACAAATGATGACATCCATCCCCTGTCTGAAGCTGAGGATAAATGGAACAATGAAGATAAGCTTAAACAAGTAGTCAGAGTGATTCACCAACCGGATTAGCAGAACAGAAAAATCCATGAGGCTTTCCATGACCTCCCACAGGCTTTTGTTTTCCATGGTGCTGAGAGTGCATTATTTCCATCAAACAATGTGAAACAATGCAAACCAGTATCACAGAGTAAGGGGCAGTCTGAGGCATAATCCCACTGCTGCCCACAGTCCCTAGGGACCATTCCTCAGACACACCCTGCTTCCAATGTTTCTTCTGCTTGGAGGCTGGAAGGAGGGTTGGGGGCTGCAGGAAGGAGGAGTTTGGATTGTGTATTAGCTGCAGGTGAGGCACCCCTGCCAGTGATAAGAGGTTTCATTTTCTAGTATGAATTGAATGTGCATATATGTTTTTCCTCCCTATTAATTTTAAGCCCCTGGGCTGAGTTCAGCCAAGTCTGGCAGAAGAACAGCAGTCTTGACAGTAACTGGGTTTCATCAAGAATGTTGTCTGGACTGAGAGGGGGAACACTATTAATGCCTTCACTAAACAAAATGCTCTAGTGTGAGCCAAACATCTCTGGACGTCAACTAGCAGAGAATGAAATAAATGGATTCCCATCCACAAGAAATTGGATGGGGCGGCTTTTCACCATTTGTACCTGTCCCTCAGGTACAATAGCTGAAACGGTGGTCAGTTGAGAGAGACCCACAGCAGAGAAGGGAGAGCATGAAGAGGAAGAAAAAGGCAGCACACGGACACCAGCCAGTGGGAGTGCCAGATTTCTAAAGAAACCTTGCACAATCTGGGAAATAATAGGAACAAGAACTGTATCTGTATTCAGAGCTTACGGATTATAGTTAGAAATTAAAAACCAAAAAGAAGACAAAGATTGTTTTCACTGTCTCATGAGGTAGATGAGAGGTGAGAAGTGAATGAGGCATGATTACCAGAAATAATACCAAAGGCACTGCAACAACTGATAAGGTAATTTAATGTAAACTGTGACCCAAGACAAACTAAGTCTTAAAATGAGACTGTTTTTCTTTACCTGTGGCCAAGAACCACAGGGGGAACCAAAGCATATTTCCGAGCAGAGATCTCTGATACTTACATGTAACTTTGGAAGGATTTTTAAATTCCCTAGCTGAAGGACAGAATCATTTCTTGTATTTGTGATTTCAGCATGCAAGAATTATTCCTGAAAAAAAATAGACATCTCCAGAAGAGCTTTTGAAAAGTGGGGATGGATGAACTATCTGCGGAACGGATTCCATTTGTGGCAGACACCTGAGCAGAGAAGGTAATAGCACTACAAGAAATCTAGGTGTCGGTTCAGAGGCAGTCTTATTCTTCCACTGCAGCAACCACTGCTCAGAGCAGACTGTGGAAAAAAAGAATACTTAGGGTGGTAGGAGCTTGGAAGTGAGAGGCATCTCATGTGCTTTCTTCTGATGATAAGAAAGAAGAAAAAAGGAAAAAGATGATACATGCAGGATGTGGAGACGACTGACAAATACGAGAGGGTACACAATGTAACTTGAAGAGGACGGGAGACAGTCTCCGTGCCTCTACTGGAGAAAGTGACTTTCTCTTAGGTTTGAAACTGGTGGGTGTATATCCAGTATTCTTCCTTCCCTTTTTTTTTCCCCCTTACTGTGACTCTCCTGATGCAAAAAAAAGAAGGGAAGATCTGTTTTCTACCCAAACCATTCAATGGGAAAAAGTATTTTCTCTTTTAAGCCACTTATCCAAAACTATAATGTTATGTGCATCTTTTCCTCTTTGAGGTGCTGATGCAAAACTTACTAAAATTAATGAACAGATCTTGGCCCCATGTGTTTTGGGTTAATATGGTGTGTCTACAGTGTCAACCAAGCATAGGTGTGAACTTGTTCCCAAGTTCATAATCATATCTAGTGTGCACAGCAGACAAAAATACTCACACAACCATGTATCCGTCTCTGGACACAGAGTCTAGATGGCTCCCAATGAGCTCAACAGTGCCAGGCCTCAGGCCTCAGCATGATAATTTTCTTTAAGTTTAATTTTTGCATTGTCTTCAGCATAGCTTTCCTCTGAGTTACATTCTCACAGTTTCCAGCTTTCCCAGACTGTTCCCAAAATGCAGTTTGGATGTTGCAGTCCTGTTGGTAAGAAGACTTACGTGGGTTGTATGGTTTATACAGTATATTGCTGGATTATACCAGCTGACCTCAGGAGGAGAAAATAAGTCTCGGCATTGCTTGATTTCCTAGCAAAGATATAGCCAGAGAGACAAGTGACAATGACATTGCATGTTAGCGTCTCACCCTGCAGATCAGCCTCAGATGCACTGGCTCATTAAACCCTTCTCCAGCTGGAGGTATTCCCTTCTCCAGCTGGAGGTATTCCCAAATCAGCTACTTATGTGCACTGCTCTGAACAGAGCAGCATCCAGGTGCACAAACTCCTGAATGCGCTGGGCATGCATAGAGTTATGATGGCCAGCAAGCCTGGGTCAGCTCTTCACAGTGTGAAACTGCATGGGTGAAAAAGAAAATTAATAGCTATAACGTATTGCCACCACGCATTAAAATGTATGCTGAGCCTGGCTGTAAAGAGGAAAAAAAATAAATTTTTTGTTCCTCCACTTTTTCTCAAAGAATGACTGCTGTCACTGTATTTGCCCCAGCGCAGTGGCAATGCATGGGCTGGGAACCCCCCGGCAGTTTCTACGCTGCTCAGGGGGCCTGAGGCAGGCTATGGCTCAGCCAAGGTGTGCTATTACAGTAATGGAAACCAAACCATGTGTTTGAAACAAGGTGTTTCTTCTGAGTGCTGGAGAGGAGAGTGGGTATTTGTGAGCTTAGAAAAAACACCAACTTGCCATGAAGCCTATGAAAAATAATCTTTGTTTTCTTGAAAACAGTCTCTTGATTCCTGTCTGTCAGATGAAATGCGTTTGCCAATGTCTTGAAGTTACCTTTTGGTTTGTTTTTGAAGATAAAATGGTTTTTAAAAGGACTGTGAACAGAGTACTAAAGTTGTTTTTTAAAAATTAAATACCTTGGAATTGTTTATAAAACTTATCCAAACTATCACAGAATTGAAATAAGGATAAAAATGAGCTCAGTGGACTTTGGATCACATAAGACTGCAGCGCTCTGCAGAGCTGGTTTCTCTTCATGTTTCTTCCTTAGCAACTCTGTCTCTGAAAACGACTCCAACATTTTCTAGATAGAAATGTTATGTGCTTTAAAAAAAAATGTTTGTACAGTTTGTTCCATTTATATCAATGTTTTATTAAATCTTTAAAATCAAAGAATTGAGATTTGTGAGCAATAGCTACTCCCACAACAAAACCTGTCAATCGTGTAGGGCACTGCTCACTTGGCTGCTGTTTCTGCAGGTTTTAGAAACTGCTGCTTGCAAAGGGCACCTTTTTTAGTGTTGTGAAGGTTTGATGCAGCTGGCCAGGAGCAGGCCTTTGATATCCATTGTCTCCAATGATAATGGTATTTGTGGAGAAAGGTGCCTTTTAGCATGGAAATTTATCCAGTGGGTATTCACAAAGATTCTTTATTCATGTGCTTTTATATCTCTGCTGAATATATTCTCTCAGTCAAAGGAGTCTTTGAAAAATTGAGGTGGTGGCTTAAAACACATTTTCAAACTATAGAAGCACTAAGCCTTCTGGTGAATAACAGTATTTGATTGATGCTTCTGTATGTAAAGTTTATGCTGCAGATAAAGATAATAATTAGTTTCTCCAAGTGCATACTTCAGAGCATGAGCAGAGTTCCTGAGAAAACTTATATCATTCTCTTGCTGTTTTGCCAGCTGTCTTACATTTCTCCTGTTGGAAGTGGTCTTATATATTTGGGAAAAAGTAACACAAATGATTCCAGAAAAAGAAGCAGACTTCTCAATTCTAAATTCATTTGACTCCTCCGTCAGAAATTATGCAGCATCCTTCCACTTCTGCTGTGCTTACCATAAACATAGCCTGAAGACTTCAGCCCAGAAGCACAATGCGAAATATTGTAGTTGTCAGCATTAGTGTGGTGTTGTATCCATTGAGGACCTGATTCTTCTGCATCCTTCTTTTGAAAGGTCTTGAGTTTACCCTGCAGCTTGGAATATTTTGACAGAACTGAAGCTGCAACTTCCTAGGTTACTCAGATAAGTGTCATCTTTAAGCACATTTGGACTTTCAGGCTACTGCAAGCTGTAAGACTATTATAACAAAATCAATCTGAGTAAATTGATGTAAATTTGAGTAACATTCCACAATTGTTAGCAATGTTTTCACTTCCTGGGTAAACTTTGAAACATGGGAATAAAAGCAGTTAGAAGGAAAAAAATATGTCTTTTAGTCTTTTGTTGTACTATTTAGTATACAGTGGAAAGTGTTTGGCAATTATAATTACCACTGTTGTAAATAGCACTGTATATAGTTATGCTATTAAATAATCCCCCTGTAAAATAGCAGTATTTTTTATGGAGATGTGCTAGTGACTCCTGTACTTTATTTTCAGTTCTAGAAATAAGGCACAGTTTGTTTCACTGAAAAGGCTCCTTTGACAGGAAAATCTATTTCTTTCTTCTGGATTATCAGTTAAACACACATATTATTTCAGCTGACAATTGAAAAACCATGGTGCACTGTAATGAAGCCGAGTGTGTTCAATAAAGCTCCTAAATTCCTGGCAGACAGCCAAACCATTCAGGATTTTCAGGGAAACATTTATGGAGATCTGGTAGTGCTCTTTTAAAATTTTATTTTTCTTTTAATGTCATTATAAAACCATTTCATAGACTGCAGAAATGTTTCTCATTGTTTTACTTTGTTTTCAGTGTCTAAGTAGTAGTCCCAATTTTAGCAAACACCATACAGTTTAGCAGCTGTGTGCCAGAGTGTTGCTTCATTTTTCTGATGAAAAAATGTATTTCATATGAAGTAGGTCAAGGAAATTTTCAGTTGTTAATGTTTACTGGCTGCTAGCAGAGTCTAAGAAAAGAAAATCCTGTATTAACTGTCATCTTTTAGCTTTCCACTTACACTCACAAAACCATGAAAAGAATTATAGATGGGAAAGCCCACTTAAGTACAAACCCACCTACCCACACCACCCCTTATTGTCATTCTGCCTTAAAAAAATGAAAAAGAGTTGCAGGTAGATGCAGTACACACTCTAGGTTTAGGAGGAAGCCATAATGAAGTTTTAGGATCATGTTTTTTTCTCTCAGAGACTTTCTTGCCTAGTTTAGGCATTGCTTAGGCTTTGGTGGTGGCCACTCTTTTCTGGTGGCTGCCCTCTAGCCCAGGCAGAGGAGTTCGTCTGGATTATCCCTCTCACAGTCAGATGTGGCAACATTCAATGTTGTCATAGCTTTTCACTTGTCCTTTGAATTTGAATGAAGCTACAAGCTGGTATGGAATTGAATTAGTTAGAATCAGCAGTATTTAAAATTTGAACTGAGAAAGGGGGACTGCTCAGCAGACACAGGTCCTGGTTCTAGAATTGTGGGGCCAAAATGGCATGAAAGGCAATTCTGGGGCAGAATCCTTGCTCTGGGATATTTAATTTCCACTGACTTTACCATAGTTATGTCTTTATACTCTCCTTCGTCTCGTAGACTTAAGCAGGGAGTTCCAACAAAAGCTGGGTTTGTTGTTTTAAAAGATAATTTTTAAAAATAGTTCTAAAAAATACTTTCAGAAAATACTTCTGTAAAGCTTTGGTGAGTGGGTAAGGCTGTGAAATAAAGCCTAATATGATTTTTATTGTGTACAGAAGTTTCTGTGTAATTGAACTTTTCACAGAAAAAAAAACAGGATAATGGAGTGTATAACTGAAACCTTGTCAGAGGTTTCAGAAAAGCAAAGTAAATTAACCTGAAATTAAAAGATAGCAGAACCTTATAAAAAAAACATAGATATGTGCATTAAGGTCCTTTTTTCTCTCTGTTCAAAATACTGATTTGATAATCTGAAGCTGCAGGGTTTGATTTGTCTGCAGTGCTTAACATCTATGCAACTCAATCCCCATTGAAATGAAGGTAAACACGACAGAGAGCAGAGCTAGGTTAACACTGAGCACTTTGAGTGTTTTTTCCTTTGGCTCCACAGTTTGCTAGTTGCTTTTCTACAGCGTTCTGATTTCTGTATGAAAAGAAAAGAAAGAAAAAAAAAAAAAAAGAGTAAATATTTCTACCCAAGAACCATGAAAAGTACCTTGCTTGCTTGCCTTCTACATAGATTCTTTTTGCAGGAGTTAAGTTTTAACTTTAACATCCAAGTAATTGGATAAGGTTGAGGTGAAACTGTGTTAATATAGCTATGAAACTGGATTACTTTATGATTTCATGCTGAAGTTTTTAACCTAAATGTTTATTTTTTGTAGATGTCTTCCAATAGAATGTTTATTCTTTGATAAGTTTTTCCTCATTAAGCTGCCTCAGCATTTAGTTGTTGTGTGTGTGATTATTTGATGAGGTCAGTTTGATTCAACGCAAAGGCCAATAAGGCAATCGGTGAGACAATACTGCTAAAGACATGATATTCTTCCTTTGTGTTACTGCAGTCCTTGATTCCTTAATTCAGTCTTTCTTGCCATAGAGAAAGCTACTCAAACAGACGAGTCTCATATGTGCTTATGGCAAGGCCTTTTCGATGTGCATTTATTACAACTCTCCTTAAACAGCTTAATGGGTAAAGGCAGCCAGAAAAAAGAATAGCAAAGGGTGTTATTGCTGGCATTTAAACTGAACAAAACAACATCCACTGCTTATGGCGGAGAAATATTTTATGGTCATGAAGAAAAGATTTATCCCAAATGACAGACTTCATCACTGCAATGTGAAGTTTGCTGCCCTGCTCAAGCACTATGTAAGAAATAGTTTTGCTATGTCTGACCTGCAGTTGCTCAACGCCCTTCTGCTCTTTAGTATTGGAAAACTGGCCGCCAGACTTCTCTCCCTGAGGTGTCAAGTAGTTTGGAATGGATCTTTACACTTCTGTGACAGGTGTAACAACATAGGCAAAGATGGAAGATGGCATTCTAATTTGCTTTAATGAAGGAGGATTTAGCAGAATTCATGTAATCATGGTGCCTGCTATTTTGGTTGCATCACCTAATTGTTGGGCCCTTTCAATACTGTATTAGCCCCATCCTGAAGCATTTTGCTTTGTAAATTGACAGTTCATTCCACTTGCAAATGCAGGTTGAATTTAGATTGAATGTAAATTGCTGATTTTAATTAGTTTTTAATCTCACCAATCTAGGGTGAGAGGCCCAGTGTGGGAAGAGGCCGTCTCGAAAGACTTATTTCAGTTTGAGACTTGTATGAAGTCAGTGTCTGACAATTTGTCACTGTTTATCCTCAAATCTTACTCTTCACATGTCTGTTGTCAGCACTGTCGTTTGGAAGCGGTAGTGACCCTGGACCTTTAAAGGTGGAATGTGGGAGCACTTTGATCAGCAAAACTTTATTAAAATATTTTTCCTCTCCATGTTTCCTATTGGTGAGTTGGGTATTTCTTGACAGTAATGGTTAACAGTGTAGGAAGTATGCTACTTGAGAAAAGGTGTAGATCTTGCCACTGAAGGAGAAAAATCAATTCGATTTATGCTTCATGAGGCTCAAGGGAGCTATTCGCAAAGCTGAGTTGGTACTATTACTACAGCTGTAATTCTTACCGTGTATGAGATCTCTCTGCTGATTTTATTTGATGTCCTCATGCTCAGTGCCACGTGAGTGGAACTGTTATGACAATAATGGAATGTGTGCTACCAGTGCTATGTACAAGCTCCAGCACTTCTCTCAGAAGGTTAATGCTTTTATGTGGACCCCAACCACTTCCTTCAACCGGTGAGACAATCCACATTTATACCCTTATTGTTTCAGTTTAAGATGGCTAGGGAAAACATCTGAAAACATTCCAAAATAAGCTGTGGCAGCTTTAGCAATGAAAAAGCAAAAGTAAACCAATCTAAGCAATTAGCAAGACATATCTATCCAGATAACTTGTGTTTTGACATATGCAAATTTAAACACAATGATAATGTGAGAGCAGTAGATGCACAGAGTAAATATCATGACAGATGTTCAGGAAGCTTTTACCTCAGAATTCCACACAGCACTCTATAAATCATAGTGAATGCAACAGCTCACAGAAACAGAGTAGAATTTGTCCTTCTGATTTATCCAACAAGCTCTTTCTCTATCATTGTGATGTATAATCTTTTTTGGGTGAAATTTCAAACTTAATTCCTCCTTAATTTTGCAGGACCAGCACTCTGATAAATATTAAAACTGGTATGGAACATTACACCTACAGCTAAAATACTGCATGTAAAACCCAGATACTTCCACACAAACTGGGGATATTTTTATGTTCTGTAATACTTTTTTTTTTCTTCTTCCTGCATTACAAACCCTCTGAGGAATGTTACATGTTCCAAACTGCTGATGTTTCCATTTTCATTTATTGGCTGTTTATGGCTTTTAACTCTATTCATTATTTTGTTTTGATGTAGTAGCTCTTCTGCAATAAATTTCTTCAATTTTCAGGCAGTGATGAGAGAAAAGCAATGAGAATCATGGTCAGATTGTTTTATTTCTTAGTGTACTTTTTAATTGCAGGATATTTCTGTGCCTTTTCCTGAATATATTTAGTGTGGGCACACCCTGTTGTTGGGTTGCTACCAATTCATCTCTTCATAAGAAAGCAACATTTGTTTGCCTGTTGGACCAGACTAAGCTGAGCATGACCATAACTAAAAAGAAAGATGTTTCAAAGGGTGGTTCCCACTAGAAAAAAAAAAAAAAAAAAAAAAAAAAAAAGAAAAAGAAAAAAGAAGAAAAAAAA
The DNA here is from genome assembly GCF_017639655.2 of Falco naumanni. Taxonomy (NCBI): domain Eukaryota; kingdom Metazoa; phylum Chordata; class Aves; order Falconiformes; family Falconidae; genus Falco; species Falco naumanni. The sequence continues at coordinate 8,302,283 of NC_054059.1, forward strand.
AAGACACCAGAGAAGGCAGAATCCCTCCTGTCTATAACCATGGCTAAAAATAATATCCAGAACAATAAACAAATTACTTCTCAACTTCTCTACAGAAGAATGATAGCTGTTGCAGGTTTTAAAACTGCAAAGAACGTTATTTCCTGCATAATGTAATTTTTCTCAAGTTATGGAAAATTTCTCATTTGTAAACTAAATAGAATAATTATTTATCAAATATATAATACATTCGCACCATGGCCAGTTGTTGACTGTGTCTATAGTGGAAGGCTGAGCAGGTTCAGTTACTAGCTTGCTGTTGTCCAGACTGCTGAACACCTTGCAGAGTCTTGGCTTATGTCAATATATTTCAAATAATATCTTGGCCTGATTTGGGGGATGAAACAAGCCAGCAACTCTTCCCTTTGGAGGTTTGAATAAAGCCACCAGGAGGAAATAATTTTTTATCCATATGGGCAGAAGACAGACTGCGTTGCTCTCAGGGCTAGAGAATGGGGCACGGCCATATTTACTAAAGTAAATTTACTCTGGGCTTGGGCCATGCTGTGTAAATAAGGAATGCACGGCTATCTCCTGGGACGTGGAAGTAAAGCTGGACAGGCTCACTGATGGAAAATGTTGAAGAGGTCCTTTAGCCTCAGTTAGTCTCTCTTCAGTGATTTTTGTGCCTGACTACTCTTTTTCATGGGGCACTGACACCCAAAGGAAAATTCATTCCAATATACAAACCAAATGTTCAAGAAAATGCAGAAGTCTGAGGCATACACTTTCTCTGCTACATTGGATTGTAACATTTTTCCAATTGTTTTTATGAATTTGAAAGAGAGAAAAAAAACCATAACCAGCCTTAAATAAAACTACTGACAGGAAGCTTCAGAAATGCGGAGCTGGAGTGATAAAGTTTGACAAGCTAAAGCAGCAGTAAGTAATGAATTTATCCTTTGAAGTCTGTGTACATATACAAAAATTCTCAAAGGTTTTAAAAAAACACTATCATTTGCTTACGTTTGATACATCACATTGAGTGCTTGGAAGCTTTCTTGCCTACTGTCTAGGTAGGAACTAAATCTCTTGAAAATTTGCCAACTTGAAGGTACAATCCAGTGAGTTACGGCATGGAACCAATGAGTTGCACAGACAAGAAAAACTAAACGGCAGATCAACATGATCATTTTTCCAAGGCAACAGGTTGCTTAGTCTATGAAGGAACGTGGGTCCGGTATTTGTTTCATTTAGTTCATGTATTGTGTGAATTGTGATGTTATTTAGTTTAGTTTTGTTTTCTAGTAGAGGTGCTAAGGAGGTCTGGTCTCATCCATCATTTTTCACTGTGTTGTACAGATGGAGGTATCAGGTGGTAAAGTTCACACTGGTGATGTTCATAGACTCACTAGCCTTGAAGTCACAGATGGTTGCTGGCCTAATATGGCAACATTATCTGTTAAATGTGTCATTTGCTTGCTGGTGAATTCTTTGATTTACAGCAAAACGGAAGAATGCTTGGCACTGACTGCTGAGACTAGAGTCAGTGGCTGGCCATTATTCCTGGCAAAGAGGTTATTTCCGTATTTTCAACAAGCCAGCTTGCCAAAATCTGGTTCAAAATGAAATGTAGTAAGCGTAGATGTTAGAGGATTTTGTCAAGATTTCGAAAGTTTAGGGGTACTTTTCCAGGGTGTTACCTAGGAAGTGAAATCATCAAAAGCATCTGTTAATAAACTTTTCACTTCTGAAATCAGGGCGCTTTTTTTGACAAAACCTTTACTTGGAAAGCAGCAAATACACTGTGCTTACCTTCCACTTCTGTACCCACACTGAGTTACGCCTCAATATATTTCCCCTATAGATAAATGTCTTCATTATGAATCTCTCCCATGCATCCCTGAGAAATATCACTTGAAAGGGCTGCAAGCTACTGTTTTCATTCGCTTGCACTTGTTAGATTACAGTGAGTGACGGGATGATTATTTTTTCTTCCTATAAATGTTTATGGTGGATAATTATTTCAACACAAAAGAAAAGCAAATCAAAACTTACACCATTCTGGTCTTCTCTGATTTGCAGCTGGGCTAGTCTTTACATTTGTGAAGTGAATGTAAAAATAATTATTCTGGATTCTTAGAAACATACATACATTTTGTCAAGATGTAAACAGCTTCCCCAGATGTAAGCCGATAAAAGATCAGCAAGCAGAACAGTCTGCTGCACTTCAAACACTTCAAACCTTCTCAGGCTTTACAAATCTCTCTAGTGAAAGTTTGCAAAAAAAAAAAAAAAAAAAAAAAAAAAAAAAAAGATGCTGTCTATTCCATGTGTTATTTCAAATAACAAGGTATGGAAATCTGAGGGAGAAGAAAATTTTGCTTTTCAAAGAAACAATACTTCAATGATTTAACTTCTGTATAGCAAGCAAACAGAAAGGAGCAATGTTATGGTTGGGAATGGGTACCTGTTTCTCTCAATAGTGTCATCCACCCACAGCTCATTGTACAAACTGTGGCTTGTTGTTGCTGGGGGATGCAGGGTCCACTTCAGCATTAGCCACTTCTAAATGAAAATATATACACAAACTGGAAACAAGGACTGCACAAGAGCTCTACCTTTAAATACAGGATTCATGTCTTAAACCTGTTCCTAAGAAAATATTTTACCATCTTCCTCCCCATCCCAGGCACTTTTTATGCTTAGCTGGTACCCCGTGTAACTAATTGTTTAGTAATCTCAGAGCGTTGGTAGCTTTTCCTGATTTATGGCTGGAATACAAAGACAACTGAAGTACTCTTCTGATTACTTTCTCTTGTGGAGGATACGCAAAAGGGCTTTTTTTCTGTTGTTCTAGGTATGAGTGGAAAAGTCTGAAATCTAGCTTTTTGTAACACATTTATATTTATTTTCACGTTGGTAAGGAAGATTGTCAGAAGTTTTAAACAGTAAATACTAAACTTTATTTGGGGTTTTTCTTAACAGATTTAATCAGATTAAAATAATATTAATTACAATAAATGGTGAATTAATGATCTGAAAACACTGTGGTACAGAAGATCTGGTAAAAGTATATACTGGACAGTATAGCATGCTTTTGATGTCAGATGAACAAATACCTTCTTTAAAATGATGTGTTTTGAGGATGAAACAAGAAGCAGAAGGGTTTATTAATCTGGTTTTGTTAACCACAAATTCTACCATATCAAGGCCGGGGTTTGTGACTGGAAAAATTTGTAGAATGTAATTTCACAGGAAGTATACTGGTTTTAATATGCTCTTTAAAATGGTGCTTGGGGAAGAGATATGTTTTTTCTGCTTGAATTGAAACACAGGGTGACTTTTGTCTAATTACCAGGGAAGAAGCAAACCAGACCTGTAGTAACTTCCTCTGAAGATGCTGCATTTTATATCCTCTGTACTTGTAGTCTATCTTTGGCACACCCCTTTTTCTTTTGCTTTCAAACCGTATTTTGCTTAGTGAAGAGTAAGGACATTTTTTCCTGTATGATTGACTATGCAGAGCTCTGCCACGTGAAAGTCATAGTCTTATCTGGAGAACGATGGTGTAGAGCCAAGAGTAGAATTAGAGCAGAGAATTAGGAGGTGGCCAGCAAGGGCTGCCAGCTGTTGCAAATGGCAGGGTACATTAGATCATATTCTTTCACATACACTGATCTTTCTTGCTAAATGTAATAATGTTAACCAGATATCTCAGCATCCATTTGCATCAGATCCAGACTAAAAGAGCCAACATAAAGTGATGAAGTGATGGTCATATTGGAGGAGAAAAAAAAAAAAAAAAAGGAGTGCTAAGGAAACAGTTCACCAGAAAACTTTAATGCTAATAAATGGATCTGTTCCCTGAGCTTAGACTCCTTGGGAATTCAGAACACATCACGTTCAAAAAACAACACACAGACATAACATTGTTTATTGTGCAGAAAATAGAATCTGTAAACTCCAAAAGGGATAACTATCACAGCAATCCATTATGCCTACAGGTAATATAATGAGCATTGTGAAACAGGTTACATGGACTGGAAATGCACTAAGCAGCAAGTGAACGAATGCCAGCCTTTAGGAGGCTGTCAGTTCAGTACATGAATGGGAGACATGTTATTTAATGCTGTTGCTATTCACAGAGTGTTCTCGTTCTTTTCCTGAAGATGCTCTCATGAGCAAGATTTCTTACTGTATGTCTTCCTTTCTCGTGCAGCATTATCTGTTGCCATAAGCACAGCGATACTTCTGGTCGCACAATAATATTTTAACTGGAAAATCATCAGTCCCTTTAACACAAATCTTTTCTGCTTCTCCCAAGAACTCATCACTTCTGCTTTTGTTGCTGCCACTATGGATGAGGTGACCAAAGAGCTAGTTTTGCTCCCACCACAGTCCCCATGTCTGACGAGCACTGTGACACTGGGACACTTGAGCTGGCTAGGTGCACCAGGTGAGGGAAAGCAGGAACCAAGGTAGAAGATCTGGCCAGCTTGGACATAACATTGCCTTGGCATGGGACTATATTCACACTGCTGTATTGATAAGGCCTTAAAACCCTGATGTGTCTTTTGGGCTTTCTATAGAGTGCTGGCAAAAAGAGCAGAATCATTTACTTTGGAAATATCAGATGATTTTAGTTTAGTTTGATACTTAAGTTTTGCCTGCACCTCATACACCAAATCCATAGATTTCAGGGGGAAAAAAAAAAGATGGGGGGGGGGGGGGGGTGTTGGGGAAGAGGATTTTAGGCTGAGGTAGCAACATGTTCTGAAATTACCTTGTGCTACCTCCAGTGAATGAGCCATCTATGAGCAGTATTACTGTACCATACAGTAACAATATTTACTGTTATTTTTTCACTTTCTTCAACAGCTTACTTGGAAAATATTACATTTCAATATTGATAATGCAACCAAATGGCAACAAGATTTGTTTGGAAGTACAATATTTATGGAGTGCCTCTTCTTTTTTATAATAGAACATTGGTCTGTATGCATGCATGCCTGTAGGACTATATGAGGACTATGTGCATGCAAGTGTGACAGAAATGGCCCTAGCAAGAATTTTTAAGTGACCATTTCAATGACAAGATTCTGCATCGCTATCAATTAAATCAGCTAACTTTCTACAGGCTGAATGCTCCTTGGGAACATGGTCAAAGCTATAATGGGAGCTGACAAACTTAGAGATTGTTTGACTGATGAAATCTGTGAAGAAATTCAGAATAGCAAACCATCTCTGCCATGTAACTTTAAGCTAAAAAATGTAGAATGGCAGAGACAAAATAATCACAAGGACAAAAAGGGAAAGGACAAATTTCATCTGCACAAGGAATGAAAAAAAGCATGCCAGTCTGAACTCAGAGACAAGCACAAGCCAGAGTCAGAGAAAAGTAGCAAAACAGGTATGAATAATTCAGAGACAGAAAATCTCCCCAGTAAATTTTACTATTTAAATATTCTATATAATTTGATCTTCCATTAAAAATAAAATAGAAAATGAGTTTTTCACTCTTTATCTGTGTTTCTGAAGCGCTAGCATCTATGAAGGGTTAATCTAGAGCTTTCTGTGTCTATAAGTGAGGTTACTTTACTCCCATCCTACAGATAATGTAATATTAATTCTACCCAAGCACAGAAGCACTTGTCTACGTCCCTACTTACTTATCCACATAAGAACTGGAATATGGACTTCCACCATCTCCCGGCAGTGACTCATTTCTCCTAGTGAGTAATGCCATCCAATAAAGCGTTCTCCCAACGTGTTCTGCCCTTTTGGAAGACTATTTATTCACTACTTACACAGATTTATTCTGAACATCTGGGTTTTACTGATTAGAAATGCATAACAAAGATGTACCTTGATTTCACTGTGTTTCTGAAAGCTAAGGAGGGGTTTGGCCATGGTGTTGACATTTGGAAGGACTAGGGTTTCTTTCGAGGCCATTCTTCATTTTTGCTATTATTTTAATACAACACTTGTATGTAATTATTTTTGGCATTGCACTTTGAAGTAGCTTATTAAAATGTATGTTAAGCTTGGGAGCCCTTGGGATCTAATCTGGACATAAGTATGACCCTCAGAGTCTGACGCAGCATTCACTCAAACCAATGGATGTCTTTCAAAGGACTTGGATTATGGTCTAAACTCTCATGAACAGTTCATATATGAGATGAGCTTGAGAAGCCACACATTGTTTTCACATATCATCCCTTATCAGGTAAAAATTTTTGGTGTTCAGGCAGAATAAATAACTTTAGAACTGAAGAGGCTGCCTGTGTAAAAAGAAAGCATGAACCAAGTTCCAAACCAATACAAATTTAATTATGTGGAAGACGAAGTCCAGAACAAGTTTAAAATATAAAATGTAATTTCAACCATAATAGTTTTGCTAAATGTATCCTACTGAAATTGGAAACCCACAAAGAAAAGTAATTCAAACAGACCCTTCTTCTTCAAAATCTAGAAATAAGGGTATGCTGCCTCCCAGTTCTCAACCAAGACAATTTCCCCTTCTTAAAGTGTGGCTGTTTAATTATAATTAACATATGAAATTCATTATTTCCATTAAATAAATTAGGTAGGCCTCACAAACATCTGATAGTAATTTTCATTTAGACATTAAAAAAAGTAGGTAACTAAGAGTTATTACTCACCATATTGTATGTTCCTGTAACATGAACTTAGTATTTGTTTTCATCAAGTTTTCTACTCTCTATGGTTTGTATACAGACTAATGAGAGAAATCTGGGTTATACAAATTGGAGCTCTCTGGTTTCATTCCTGAAGGTTATTAATTTTTTCTGTAAGCTTACTGTGTTTGATTTGTATTCTTCTCCATCATGGAGTAAAACTTTATTTTTAAAATGTTCAGAGTAAAGCCTAATAATTTTCTGGATTGAACTCAAGTATTTTCAGCTACTGGGATATTTTTATAGTGACTTACAATAATGTTAAAAATCAGATGATTGAGCATCTACCCAAGACTCACATGGTTTTGCACTACTATTTAGTTGTATATATAAAAGTATGCAGTCAGAGGTCATATCAAAATCTTGTATCACATGTCACTGGTTGACGTCAAACAATTCTTGCAAGTCTTCTAGTCAGTAATTGAATTTTTCAGCTGCTTTTTCTTCAGTTACTAGAGCACAAGCCTCTGGAAACACAAAGGGGTTTTTTAGCTTTAGTAAGGCTTTGACCATTTCTAGATGAAAAAGACATTTGTATGTTTATATAAATCTGAGCACTTACATACACAGATTTTAAAATATATATTTGGTTATATCTGATGGAATATGTAGAATTCACAGGTATCCAACAGGGAAATATTGACTTTGACATGAGAAGAAACTCCTTCCTAACTCATAGATCCATGGAGGGAAAAGAAGCTAGTTCTGAGTAATAAGACAGTTTAGAAAGGAGACAGTAGAAATAAACTAGAAAGTTTAATGATCCGTGTCATTATCCACACTATGCTTATTGCATCAGAAGCTGTAAGATACGTGAATCTCTCAGAGGTTAAAGTAACTGGTTTGAGGGGAAAAAAATAGGAAAGTAAGGTTCTTCAGAAAGTTGAAACCACCCAGTAACACCTCTGTTATGCCCTTGGTCCCTATCAGGCCTCCAGTTGTTAGAAGTTTAGCATTGGAGAAATCATGTAGAAAATAGAATGCAGTGCATGAACCTCAAAGACATAGTGAACTATGAGAGAGCTGGGGTTGCTCAGCCTGGAGAAGAGGCTCTTTCAGTACTTAAAGGGGGCTTAGAAGAAAGACAGGGACAGACTTTTTAATAGGGCCTGTAGCAATAGGACACGGGGTAATGGTTTTAAACCAAAAGATGTTAGACAGAAGGAAGGAATTCTTTACTGTGAGGGTGGTGAGGCACTGGCACAGGCTGCCCAGAGCAGCTGTGGATGCCCCATCCCTGGGAGTGCTCAGGGCCAGGCTGGATGGGGCTTGGAGCAACCTGGACTGGTGGAAGGTGTCCCTGCCCATGGCAGGGGGTTGGAGCTGGGTGATCTTTAAGGTCCCTTCCAACCCAAACCATTCTATGAATCGATATAATGAGATACATCAAGGTCTTCTGCCACTTTTACCTTTATCTAAAAATTTGTATCCCATGAGAATTTCTAACTATGTGAAGGTTTTGCTATTGTGTTTTTTTCATTATGCTGTCAATAATCAACCAAGCCAGTCATTTCATTACAGAAGGCCATCATTTATTCCAGACTTCCTCCAGATTTGTTCCAGACTGTTATACCTCAGTAGCAAGGAGGAAATGAAGGGAAAAGGAAGAAAAATTGTAATAATGAAACCATGAGGTATAAGTTTTGAGACAACGGTGAACTGAAACTTCTGCTTAATGGAAGGGTTAGTGGCTCATGACCTCACCTCAAGCCTACAGGCATGAATTGGAGCAGAAAGTGTCCCTGACAAAATGATTGATTAAATTTACTGAAAGTGTGTGCTTCATTTCTCCTTTCAAGGATGATATTTTCACCTCTCGCCCACACCCATCCCAACCCCACCCCCCTGTATTACTACTAGCACTTCACTGAGTATCTCTTTCAGCTCTTCAGACATCCTCTACCCCACTCTTCCACCTTCTGTATTTCATTCAGGAAGCTTATCCACCTTTTCCTGCATTGTGCGAAAGGACCACTATGGGGGAATCAAAAGCACTGAAGGAAAAACCGTCTTGATCTCAACTCTGACACCGGGATGAGTTTTCAGCCATCCCGGGTAGGCAGAGGCAATCATTTTGGACTAAAACATATTCAGATGCTGCAATTATTTCAAACTGTTTAGTATAGTTAGTTCCTATGGAGAACTGAGTTGCTTAGCATTGCTCTACCTAGGAAGTAAATTGCATGTTTTCCAAATTACAGTGCTTTTTTTTTTTTCTTTTTTTTTTGTGGGTACACACGTCTCAAAAATCTCTGAAGTCTTTCACAGTAGAAAGCACTTTTTCTTTTTTTCTAATTCACTGCATATCAACTTTCAAAATACTGTTTATAATTGTTTGTTGAATCTTCCAAGAGATTCCTGTTGTTCAAAGACTCAAGCTAAAGATCAGGCCTGTGTGTATGAATTTCAGTCAGTATCCTTAATGGATATATCATGTCAAAACCCTTGTAAGTTAGAAGCAAACAAAATTTGGCTTTTCAAGCTTCTTATCAGCTTATTTAGCAATAGGATTTACACTGTAAGCACCAATAAACACCTGGGGAACACTAATATATCTGGCACAATTTTTATGTTTTTTTATAACTTTTCAATTCTTGATCTTACTAATTGATAATTACACCAACATTGATATTTTTGACTCCATGACACTGTTCAACATTTGTATAATTTCTCTGTTAAGATACTAGGGTTTAATTTTCCTTAGGTACTAATTTCTGTTTTAATAATTAATGTGATTTTACATGAAAGCAATCCTTGGGATGCTTATCCATATGTGGCTCATATTGTGTTGACAAATTGTTGATTTACAAATATTACCTATTTAAACATATAATCAGAATGATGTTATGATGCTTTTTTATTTTACTAGTTCATCTGGTTTCTTTATCTAAAACAATTCAAAATTTTCTACTTGTTTGCATTGTTTATGTATAATTTTCATGATCCCTCTTCAGAGTTTAGTATAAATCAAAGTGTTTTGCAGAATCAGAAATCTAGTAGCAATAATACAAGAGAAAGTTTGTGAGAGCTTGGTTATCCTCAAAAGCAACAGTAACACAAAAATCTATTTATGCCAGATTTACAGACTCACAGAGCTATAATTCCTCACTGATTTTTGTGCAATATTCAATGTAAAATATTGCATATGCTCTTGCCATGATGTGGACCACAGTGCCTATTCCTTCAGCCTGTTAAATCTGTGGACAAGACTTCGAGCAAAGAAGGAGTTTCTATTTCTATGCATCTATTCTGTATCCTGATAAATATCAAAAGCAGAAATGCTATGTTACAAAAAATACTGTGTTTTTACCATTAAATTTTCACATGCTAGAGCAAACTGTTTATCAGCAAGGATAGCATTCCGAACATCTGGTCAATAAACTACCTGTTTGTGATAGGTTTGCTAGCATTGAACTAGAAAAATCTCTGGGGTTTGCTAAAAATTGTCAGCAACTGAGACTCATAATAAGCTGTTCTATCTACCACATTGATTGCAAGAGATAAAATGTACCTTTATTAAAACCGAAGGCATTGTCTTCCACTTTCAAATTCAGTGTCTTTTATTTCTGATCTTTATTGTAGAGAATGCTAACTACAGCATGGATAAAATCCTGTGTACTGAGAGATTCTGCAAGGGCCACAGAATTTACTTTAGTAAAAATTATCTTCTTAGGTTTTCAAGAATTCTGAACATTCAATTGATTTCCTCACTGAACTTTCTAATAAGCTGCTGAGGTTTATGGGTGTAGAATTAGTCAAGTACCAAAGGCCTTCAGTAGAAAATATAGCTATTGACATCAGTTTTGTCTGGGAAATTCCTTCAGCTTGAGTAAGAAACGTTCAGGAACAAACAAGCCTTACTACTTGTTTTAGGTATCAAACCAGGCTTAGAACTGACAGACCAAATCCTCAGAATGATGCCCAAAGAAAGGAACAAAGCTGCCATCGTCAAACTGGTTTAGATGAAAAGCTACAATGCAGTCTTTACTGTCCCTTCCTACCTGTGCAGAGTGGATTTTATCCCAGGAGGTCTGAGTACCAGAAGTTTTCCCTTGGAGAACCCCCAATGCCAGAAGGCCTGCGAGTGCTGGCAAAATCTCCATGAGTCAAGCAGACAATGTAGGTTACAGGAGTCTGCTACATTGTGGCTTTCCAGTCGGTAAAGGGTGGAAATTAGGAAATATTGGGAAAAAGGGATTGCCATTCTCCAGCTTGTCTGGACTGGAAGAAAAAGGAAGAGAAGGAAACCAGCAGAAGTGAAGCAATATTTCTTCTGGAATAAAGCAAAGGAGATGTATATGGTCATTTCTGCTCTGGGTTGCAGCGTTCTGTGAATAGATGGCTTTTGTTATTTTATAACTTTAAAGTTAAAATAAGCATATGGAATAGTAATAAAGAAAGGAATTATTCACCAAACGTGTCCTATAGAGGTAGCCAGTTGTGGTGGGTTGACCCTGGCTGAATGCCAGGTGCCCACCAAAGCTGCTCTGTCACTCTCCTCCTTGGCTGGACAGGAGAGAGAAAATACAGCGAAAGGCTCAAGATGAGGACAGGGAGGTCACTCAGCAATTACTGTCACGGGCTAAACAGACCTGGCTTGGGGAATTAGTTTAATTTATTACCAATCAAATCAGAGTAAGACACTGAGAAATAAAACCAAATCCTAAAATACCTTCTCCCGCCCCTCCCTTCTTCCTGGACTTACCTTGACTGCCAATTTCTCTCCCAGGCAATGGGGGCTGGGGTCAGTCCATCACACGCTGCCTCTGCCACCCCTTCCCCCTCAGGGGCAGGGTCCTCACACTCTGCCCTGCTCCAGCCTGGGGTCCCTCTGATGGGAGACAGTCCTCCATGAACTGCTCCAGCATGGGTCCTTCCCATGAGCTGCTGCTCTTCACAAACTCTTCCAGCCTGGGTCCCTCCCACAGGGCGCAGTCCTTCCGGAACAGACTGCTCCAGTGAGGATCCACCATGGGATCACAAGTCCTGCCAGCAAACCTGCTCCAGCCTGGGCTCCTCTCTCCACAGGTCCTGTCAGAGACCTGCCCTAGTAGGGTCTTCCCATGGGGTCACAGCCTTTTTCAGGCAACTACCTGCTCTGGTGTGGGGTCCTCCACGGGCTGCAGGTGGAAATCTGCTCCACCATGGACCTCCACGGGCTGCAGGGCACAGCCTGCCTCACCATGGGCGTCACCACGGGCTGCAGGGGAATCTCTGCTCCAGCGCCAGGAGCAGCTGCTCCCCCTCCTTCTGCACTGGCCTGGGGGTCTGCAGGGTTGTTGCTCTCACATAGTCTCACTCCTTTCTTTGCAGCTGCTCAGGTTCTTTTCCCCTTTTCTTATACATGCTATCTCAGAAGCACTACCAGGATTGCTGATGGGCTCAGCCTTGGCCAGTGGTGGGTCTGTCTTGGAGCCTGCTGGCATTGGCTCCATCGGACATGGAGGAAGCTCCCAGCCACTTCTCACAGAAGTCTCTCCTGTAGCCCCTTGCCACACAAACCCAGTATATCCGTAAAACAGGTAGCTTCATATTGATCAAGAGAGTTATAGATTAAACACCAGCTGAGAACATTCAGGCTTATGCAATGTGTTTCCTGGGCTTTGAAGAACTTCCATGTCCTGTAGATGGCTTAGTGTATGTGACACCTTACAAACATCTCTTACTGTAAGCACTTAAATTGTCTTGTAGCCCTACAAAAACATGTTGTGTGCTTAAGTTTTATTACATTAATGGTTAAGCAATATAATTGAGAAATAATCTATTCCTCTGTGTCCTAAATCTAAAAACATAATGCTAACAGATAAAAAACTGAGAAAAACAAAAGCAAACAGAGAAAGCAAAAAATCAAAAGCAGGGCCTCTCTCAGAAGACAGAGGTGCAATTTAACTTGAAAACAGAATAGGAATGTCATCTTTCCCTATGAAACTAGTTCTTGTACAAAGTACTTTATAAGAAACACAAGGTAATATATCTAAGATGAAAAGAAAAAGATAAAAGGAACTGTCCAATATGCTATACAAAACCAATCCACCATATGCTAGAATATACACCTGGTATAACACTCAGTACTACCTTGATTTATACTGAATATTATTAAGTCAATGTATACCATGTGAGCATCACCCTTACGTATGCAGACATAAGGATGTAAACGCTACTACATATTCAAAACCTGCCTTCTCCAGCTGTTTAAACATGTTCTTTCTCTCATCCCTCCTGGTTTTTATTTTTTAGGTTGACTTCTTCAACTAAGAATTTCTATATATGTTTCCAACGCAGAAAAACATCTTTTGAAAAAGTTTCATCAAAATATGACAGACCCATTTTGTACTACGTTATTTTTTCCAGATATCCTGTTCAAATACTTTGTGCTTGTGTTGTATATACCAGGAGGTATTTGGAAAAATTAAAAGAGGAGGTCACCGGTTTCCTTAAATACAGATCACAGCTATCAGAAGCTCCCTTTGTTCTGTCATTTCATTCATATTGTGTTTCTCTCTGATGACTGTTATGTTACTCATACAACATGAGTTAGTAGTGAGTTAGTAGCTATCTAATATGAGTTAGTAATGTTTGTTAGTCCAGTAATCCATGTCCATTTTCAGCATGGATTTCAGCATCTCATTTTTCCAGATAAAGCTATATCTCATTCCCAGTGTAGGATGGGATAATTCTATCCCAAAGGAATCATATATGTCCAGAAAATGCACACCTGCATCATGAGGGGATTTGTGGCACGTGTTTGCATGACCTACATAATCTGGCAGTTCAAGGCACATTCAACAAGTACTAGCTCTCCATATTTCTAATACAGATAAATAAATCAATTCATCTTCCTGACTTACCCAGTTTTAGTTTTTCAGCATCTATTTTTTCATCAGTTCCTTACCAGGCTGTTCAACAGTTTTGTTATCAAAAAGATTATCCTAACATTTATATTAAGTTAATTTTTCTTGATGTCTTCTTATTGTATCTATATATTTATATGAAATTTTATACCAGTCTTTATAACTTCATGTGTTCTTACTTTCCCATGTTTGATGCATGCAAGCTCTAAGTAATTTGCATTAAACAATTGAATTCAACAAATTGATATTTCACAGAATACTTACACATCACACTGTTCTTCCTTGGATATTTTGTTGTTGTCGTATTCATGAATAGAAAATAAATATGAAAGGCATCTAAGCACCACAGTTGCATCTTTTTGTGGAAGCTGATGCTATGTATTCCCTTTGAATATTTATAATCTTTTATCATTCATTGCTTAGCAGAGCTATAATTATATGCAGGCATTTTATTAATCCATAAGATGAGACAGCACCAAAATACCTTCTATTTTTCTCCTTTTGTCTGCCTCAGCTGTGCTGTTTATTTTTGAATGGCTGAAGGGGAATCAGAGCAGTGATAATTAAGTATACCTGCTTTCATAATTGTTGTTCAAGACTTTCTTTGAGGAGCTTTCTAGAACATCAACAAGCCTGGCTGTACTGTGATTTAAATGACTAGATAAGCTGGATTCAACTTCTATGTGGATGCTTTCCCAATTAGTTCAATTTTCTTTATTCCAGGTTGGAAAGTAATTAAGGGAAACCAAATTGTGGTGAGTCATTCTAACTCTGAGATTTTTTTTTATACAAGGAATTAATGGAGTTTTACTCATTATTTTTAAAACCCCTCTCTAATTTCCAACAACTTTCCTGAGAACTCTGAACAAGAACTCCCGATCTTTGACTTCTTTAGTCTTGGAATAGTGACTCATGCACAAAATCATGAAGAAAGTGGTAGCCATCAGCCTAATTAACTGAACCTCTTGCTTCCACCTAACAATGCTGTGGCTGCCCTGAGTGATCCGACAGAAGCACTGCATGCTACATCTTCCGATTCTGAACCCCTGGCAAGTACCTCAGCTGTGTTCCTGTGCCATCGGTATTGAGATAAAACTGCTGGAGCACGCTCAAGGGCAGTAGTGCTCTTTAGTAATTCCCCTGGATTAGATGACTTCCCCGGGTTCTGCTTTACAATTCAGACACAATTGTTAGGAGTTTCTCCCACTCTTTGAAAAACAAACAAACAAACAAGAAAAAAAAAAAAAAAACTGAAGAGAGTAAATAGTACTAAATTATCCTCTACAAAATATTCCACGTTATTGTTCTCCCAACACCCTCGTCTTTACTCTTAATTGAAGCAAACTCCTGCTTGGCTGTGCCATCTAGTTCTTGTTTTGACCACCAAAGCAGAGAAATTATATGAGTGTGGTTTGCAGAACTGGAGCTATGAACGCAGCATGGGGAAGCCCTGAGTGGATGGGCAGTGCCGTTAATTCTCTAGAACACCCAGGAAGCTGAGCCATGTTGATTGCATGTTATGTGATCAGCTGGCTCCCAACGTCTGCTGCTCTGGTCCTTCAAACAGGGCCAGCTGGTGACAATGAGTTGTTTCAGTGATATAAGAGCTGCAACAACTATGGAAGTATTGCTTGCAAAACAAGCGAGCAAATGTGGAATGAGGACAATTATGTCAAAATGGTGTGGGCTGGGAGAGTTTACTACTGAATAGCTTCAGGAAAAAAGGGCACAGCAGGAAGAACATGACTATTATATCAGTAAGTAGAAAATTAACAGAAGTGGAATGATTGCAGAAAAGGATAAAGAGGGGGATTATTAAAAAAGTTTGAATAGTCTTCTGGGGGTGAAAAGACTTTTCACCTGTGTGTTGACAGTACTCATTAGCTTTTGTTTAATTAGAGGGGTCTTAGGACTGTTCTGACTCTGCAGGACACTAAGACATGCTCAGCCATCTCAAACCTGTAAAAAGAGACTCTGGGGGATCTAGGTCACCTGTTTGATGATATTGCAGGCTAACGTGATGATTTTATTTAGCAGAACACCAGAGTGTGGGATATCTCACTCTAACAAGAAGATGAGTTAAACATAACATCAGTGAAAGTGGAGGTATGATGCATGCTTAAAATTGTTGTTACTAAAAAGGATGATGTCATTGGCACATTGTAGGTTTTTGCAATCTGGGATAAACTGTTAGACAACTTTGGTGTAAAATATAAGCAGCTGAATCCAACCCATGGATGCTAATTTCAGATTAATTTTGCTACTCCACTAATGTTAGGCGTGACCATCTAGTGACTGCAGACTGACAGCTCATCTGTCATTTCCTGTTTTCAAAAGCTAGTTGTAGCTGGAACAAAAGGTAGGAAAACCTCAAAATAAACTGTACAGTGAATAACCTGGGGATACAAAAGGGAATTTTCCTGTTCTCATGATACTGAAATACATCCTATTCACAGTGATTCCAATTTTTAAAACACTATGCTGGGGTCTTTGACAACTAAAATGACATGTGAGATGCACTCACACCTACACCCACATATGCACAGGACAAAATCATTTTGACAGTAACTAAAGTGAATGAAGATAAATGTTGGGGGGGGGAACCCATGAATTAATTCTGCAAAGCATAAGTCTGAGTGGGATAGATAGTAGCATACAGCATTTAATAGTGTCATGTCACAGATGGAAAAGAATTTCCAAAATCTCTTTGACAGACTGATTGCTTTGATGCAATCACTTATGTGAAAAGCCCAAATGGAAGTGACTGCACCCTTTAAATGATTTAAAGGTTCTCACAGAGGGCTTGCTTGCAACATTTGCTATTGATGGTATTATACTTGGGAAATTAAGATGACACTGGTGATGGTATCAAGCCTTCTCTGTACGTGTAGAGCTAGTTAGAAAGACCAGCATACGGCTGGTATTGAGGTGTAAACCCTTCTGGTCAATGTTTATTTCTGCCTTACAGGGTATTGCTTTACTTCTTCATCCAAGGGCCTGATTGAACAGCAGAGGTGGCAGGTGGCTGTTTGGCCAGAATATTTTTAGGAGAGATGGTGGCTATTCCAGTCCTGTGGGTGATCTTTGGATGGGTGTAGAGCACAGACTGGAGGATTCAGCAAGGACCACTTCCCCTTTTCAGAAACAAGAGTGTGTGCCGTGTTTACAGTTTGGGAAACCACAGAAAGTGCTGAGCTATACAGTAAGTGTGGAAGAAAAGGTTCTCAATGTAAGGAGACAGCAAAAAAGAGTGAGGAGGATTTGTTTTTAAACCTTGTATTGCATTGTCTAAACTAACAGAGTAGAGGTGACTTCTATTAAAAGTCCTACTTGTTTGTCTTTGTTTTGGGGTTGTTTTTTTCTAGTTCAGTATTTTGCATTCCAGTAAAACCTATGTTTGGAGATTAAGTGACTTTCTACAACTTTCTACAGAACGCCTTAAGCAAATATGTGATATATCCACTTGAGGATGCTGGCTTTCATAGAATCTTGTGCAAGTATCCTTTACATGTTGATGAAATATGTCACCAGAGTTTGGCACTTCTCCCTGTTTATGGCTTTCATTTCTGCTCCTGGCTTACTGCTCAGTATTAGTGCTCGGAAGGATCCCCAGCTTGAATTGCAAAACCTGTTTTCTGCCAGTAACTCACAGCTTCGACACCAATTTTGCTTTGCCAAAAACTGTGCTGCAATGTGTCCTTCAGGCATTACTCTGCCTTTTCCCCATGTAGCACTCCCATCTTCAGGTTACCGTGTAACTATTATAACTTCATTAATCTATGTCTTCCATTTGAGACACATAACTAGCTCAGCATAGCTTTTGTGTTATTATCTTGGCATCAGTTCCTGGATGGCAGTCCCAATTCAGTACCTTATCACTGCAGATTTTTATCCTGCTATTTGATGTGCCCTCTGGTATGTGGACATCACAAACAGCTTTTGCCTGGAATCTTGATAGCAATCTGTGGCTTGCAGGAAAATTTGCATAACATCATATTTTGGAAAAAAAAAAACAAACCTTGGTTGGAATGTGATGCTTGTTTTCTTTCCAGTTCTTTCTGATAAATGAACAAAAGATAATCTGATGTTGCTAATGCAGCTTATCCGTTTCCTTCCTGAAAGTGGAATTGATGTGTGAATTCACTATTAAGACAGTAGCCATATATAGCTAATTCTAATTACTGGAACTATATTTATACTATGTGCTGCAGGATAGATCTAAATTTCATTTTCTTATTTCATTTGGATACATACATTCCATCTAGCTCTGTAAGCCATCTATCTCATAATGGTTTGTATTGTCTTTCTGTATTTGAATGTGTACACCACTCTCACAGTTTCTAGTGGTGCCCTATAATTAAATATCTGTCAAAAATCAGGAATGCTGTGATGTTAGTATTGACGTCACTTGTGTCAAGAAGCACTGTTGTACACTAAAAAATACTCTCTAGGCAACCTTGCTTTTTGTCCTCCGAGCCTTCTGATCCTACCAAGCATTTTATCATGGAATAGTATCGTGACTTCAGAAAGTTATCTTTGGCCATCAGTCTTGGTATTGTTCTCTATGCTTTACTTGCAACTACTGACATGCAAATGTCACAACAGCTGCATCCCATTTGAGTCAAGCTACACAGCAAGTAGCTCACAGTCTAAGGTTGTCTTTAATGGATAGTGTCACACGGTATTCTAGGTGTTAGTTTGCCAAAGCCCAAGAGCAGTGTTATGCCACTGCAATTGCAACTGCCTCGATTTTTGTATTTTCACTTAAGGATAGAAATGGTAGTGGCATTATTTCAGTTTTCCAATTACTGAGAAAAAGTCTGTCCACTTGGATCTGCCAGTTTGTGTTTCTATTTTAAAATAAGCAAGATATTTCCCCTTCTTCATTACTTGACTTTTGTATTTGCTGAGGGATGAGATTCTACTTACACTGCAACCTCCACTGCTTGTCTATTGTGTTCTTGATAACTTATCTTTCAGTATTTTATGTTAACCTCTGTGAAGAATCCCTCCTTTTGTAAGTAATCGGTGTGGAGCCATCTGAACTCTTTAGAGACATTATACGAAAGAGTTTTTAATGACATCCTGGAAGAGTATAAAAATCTTTGATTATATGGTCAAAATTACTCTGCAATTGTTTTCCAGGCTCAGTATTTAGTCACTGATCCTGCATATCTTACTGGGTTTAGTTTGTTTGAGTTTTTTATCATTACTATAGGATTGCAAACTATTATACTTGCAGTAACAGACTAGTAGGAGTTTATTGAAGTAGTTCACGTTTTTAGTGAATAGTTGGTAGATTTTAATATTGCAGAAACAGTCATGAGCCAGATATCAACGCATCATCTCCAAAGAAACAGATGCTTAAGTCCTGTTAGTCTGACGCTGACAGGTACTTTTACTTTCAAATTCTATTTTTTATTTTAAATATTATCACCTTAGATACTCCACACACACACACACCACCCCCCATTCAGGAGTGTGTTAGTGTTTGAGAAGGGTTCATGGTTCACATGTATGACTAAGTTCTTCCACTTTTTAGGGCCTTTTTGTGCACAGGAGAAGAGATGCCTTATGTGATGCTTCTTAGTGAGAGTTTCCTGACAAAGGAGCTGTGCCAGCGATCTGGTTGTTTCCTCTGCAAGTACGCTGGACATATGCACACACACTCCATCTGTATGAATAAGAGAGGAGAAAAGTGCATTTCAACATCTGTTGCAGGCAGTTATAAATAATATAGTAGTCTAATATTCCTAGGAATTATGCCTAAAGCAGGGCCCATGGCTTAGCAATTAAAAATGGAAAAACTAGCCTAGTACAATACCTCTAGGTCTCTTGTTTCCTATGATCTTCCTTTAAGTTTTTACCAGATGTTCCTTGAGAAAATCAAGGTCAAGTTACTTTTTATCACTATTTGTGATTTTTCATGGTTGTATTTGAATGTCTGGATGATCCCTGACATTTCTGAAATAAAGCTCTGTGAATAATTGGCCTGGGTGGCACAAGCAAGAAACTGTGGGATTAGGAGGGAATTCATACTTTGATTTTTCAATGAAATCAGCAAATAATTGTTTCAGGATATATATTTGAATGAAATATATAATCATCTCTAGGATTTTATTTCATTATTATTATTCAGGTTATACCTCTGATTACAATACCTGGGGGATAAAAATCCTGAAGGTGATTGCGTGAGCCCAGTTTCTCATCACATAGAGCAAATTTCATTCATATGTGATGGACTACACTAGCATGTTCTTTGAAGGATTGTTTAAAAGCTACTTCTGCTTAATTCCCTATGAGTAAAAAGATATAAAGTACTTTCTAAAATTCCTAACAACATGATGGATTATAAATTTTTAAACTGAAATAAATCAGAATGGATAAACTAATTCCCTTTCTTTCAGAGATGTTAAAGACAGCAAATGTGATAATAGTAATGAAAAAATTATTTTTGAAAGTTCACTCGATTTTAAATATTTTCAAGAGCAGTTAATTAGAGCTGACATCCAAAAAGCACCTATTTTCATTAATTCATAGCCAAAGAAAAAGTATCAATATTAATGTATAAATTCCCTTGCTTTTTAGAGACTCAAAACAAAAATTAAACCTCAGAGTCTTGTTGTAGTGTAAGGCAGAATGATACCTGTTCTGAAAATCACTATTTTGAGGCAAAGAGAAATTAAAAATGGTCTTCCTAAAACAATAGAGAACTCGCCTTTTTAAGATTTTATTTCTAGAAAGAAACATATAAAGAAAATTATATGAAATAAGCTATTACACATTTTAAATAATGTTTACGTTAATAATAGAACAGCATTCTTTTTAAACTGATGCTTTTGGCACTTGTTATGTGGTATCTGTCTTACCACGTATTTATGAGAAAGAAAAAATAAAGGGAAATTAAAGGATGAAAGAGAAAACTGTTGATAAATACTCTTTTAAAATAGCTTTACTTTGACATAAATTATGAGCTATGCCAGCAGTGGTGTTTCAATTATTGGTATGTAATTATCTAGGGAGGAAGGGTTTTAAGAATTCATAGCAACTCCTTAGCATGTCTTATTGGATTTATGCCAGCATGAAGGATTTGGTAATGAACTGCTAATCTGACTGTGCTCACCACCTGCCCAAGGTTTGAAATGTGGGTCTGTCTAAATGTCAGCTGCAATTAAGTGTTAGTACCAAAAGGATCTCAGAAAATGAGAAAGTAGTAGGATAGATTTAACTGTCTATTATTGGTATTTATGGCTCTTCTCAGGTTTAATCACTCGCAGCCACTGCACACTAAACACTTTCTTGCAAATGTGGCTGGAAATAGTGTTTAATAGAAGAAATGGGATGAAATGAAGACAGGGAGTTTAGACTAGTAAAACATTCTGATAATGAGATTTGTTAGACAGCAGAAGAATCTCCTAAGGGCAGAAGGGGAAACCAGTGTCTGGGACATGTCCAATTAAACTTGAAAAACAGAAAATGCTCTCCTTGGAAGAGGAAATAGATGTAATGAATTTTTTTCATGACTAATTTCTGTTATTCTCAAAGATTTTTCCCAGGCAAGAAATTTTCCTTGTTTCCTATCACTTCTGCAATGAGTAGTTTCATTGTTTTAAAGGATTAAGACAAATAAATTTACAACGTCTATGTTAACTTTGAAACTGGAAAGTTAATCATAGTCTGAATCACATGCCCCTCATGCTTACCTATTGATTGATATCCTCTAATCTAAGCCTGGTAAAACAGGAATCTATTCTACCATGTTCTAAAATAGGAACTGTTGTGAGAACATTTCTACTACAAAATATTCCTCAGATTATGTATTCACACTAGCAGTCATGATGCTCTTTTGCGGTTAACATTGATACAAGATGAGCTTTCTTGGAGTCACTCCCAATTTTACACTTATTGGGCAAATCTAGGGACATTTCAAAGAAGTGGACACCTGCTAATGTAAACCCAATATTTTGAGAGCACAAAAGGAATGGCTCGGTAATGGGGGGCAACCATTTTGTTAGTCCCAAAATACAGGGTAGCTATTAAGCTGCAATCTGTCAATTTACACCAAATCTTTACTTTATTTACACCAAATATTTACTTTACTGAATCTTAAAAGTTAATAACTTCTACTTAATTTTGTTCCCAGGATCAGCTATACCTGGGACCATTACCCACTTTAGGCTGGCCTGATTTTTCATTATCCTGCTTCTGACTCTATGTGCAAACTTAACACTGCAAAGCATACCACAGAAACTATTGTTCTATATAAATATAAATACACATATACATATTCACAAAAATACCTATGGATAGAAAGTGAGAAACAAGAATTCCAGTAACTTGACTAAATGCCATTTATATTTTTCTAATCCAAAGAATAAGAATTTTTAAAATACATTCACATTTTATTTTTAATTAAAATTATCAATTTTCCTAAATTTTCACAAAAAATATTTCCCACAATTTTAAAATTATTTCTTTAGAATGGAGTTGGATAGTTTACCTGAAAGGTTTGTTCTTCTTCACTTCTTTCATCTCAGAAAGTGTAGCATATGTAAGGAAGGGCAAAACCAAAGCCTAGAAATGAGAGTAATATTCAATATTTCAAAGCAATTTTTCTTAATACCTCTATTTTTTCTAGGAGGAAAACACAGAGAAACCATTCTTGTTCCTTTCACAGTATCTTACTTTCTAACATTCTGTTTCTTTGATGGAAAAACAGTTTTTTAAAAGTAAGAAGAAAGTGGCTTTCTCCATTAATAATGAAAATACTACTTTATAAACAATTTTAAATGAAAAATCTTAATACATTATCAAATCAAAATTCAGACTTTTTCCTTTCTTTAACTGATTAGATTAAAATTAGAATAATATTTTGAATAGTTCCACTAGCCTACCACCTTTCTTATCATATTCTGAGATAAGGTTTGCAGTCAGGTCATCTAACAAGCACTTCATTTTCAGGATATTTGCATGATCTGCAATAGTAAACATACTACTAATAAAATTTTCTGAAGATTTAATCACTGCAAAGTACAAGAGCAGTGCTTCCCAAGAAGCAGGCAGCACTTTTCTGCTTTCCCACTAATTCCTGCCGTGCTGATTCTGTGCTCGCAGAGCTTAGCAGTGACCCCGATTCAGATTTTTTCTCAATATCAAAAACCAGTGAGTGATCCACTGACAGCATTCAAAGCACCCTTGGTTGTTCATAAGCATTTATCAGACCCTGAGAGCAGTTTTTCCAGCTGACAGATCTCTTTTGTGAGGTTTAACTAGGTCGGCACTCACATTGTAATGCATGTCTGGATCTGAACTCCGTGGCCCTGCCCTGTCTCTGCTTGCTGTACAGATTCTCGTTTTCAGAAATACTTCCTCTCTGAAAAACCTGCCCAGAGTGAACTACAATCTGAAGTCACAATGCACTGGCTGATCAGCACTATCTCTTCAGCACACTGCATTAGCGGATTAAAAAAGAAAGAGGTTGATGGCTTTAAGCAAGAACAACTATCAGAAATCTGTTTATTCCCTCCTTTTTTTATTTTTGTCTTTTAAATGATGAGGGAAACAGAAGGGGAGAAAAAGAACCCCAGAGAATTTTAAGAATAAGTCATTTCATTCTTAGAAGTCAATTGAGTAATTTTCTTTCAGTTCAGTCTCACATTCCATTATAAGCCAGAACAAAAGACTAGCCCCGCACATTGGTGTGGAAATCAGAATAGGATTCTTTTGCTGAAAACTAAGATGACTTTATATTTCTTAAAAGGCAACTTGGCTGTAAGCCAGAAAAACTATGAAATGCAAAAGAAGAATGAAAAAAAAGGATATATGAAATATTTTTTGCATGTATCTCCACATTCTGTATACACACTTTGCATACAGAATGCCACACTGGATTATTAATTCTTGTTTTACAAGTTAGGTAGCTTTCACATCTCTGTTGAAGTTACTTGTGGCTCAGATAGCCACATCGAAATGAAAAAAAGACTTATTTTTTTTTTAAACAAGTGAAAGATCTAAACCAAAACAGGTTAGTTTCATGGGTGGTAGATTATTAATTACTGAATATATATTAATAAACAAGGTTTTAAATTATGATAACATTATTTTTTTAAGAACGCTTCTCTTCTACAAGATTGTAGCTCTTTACCCTATCAAAACTGTTTAAATCCTTTTTCCCTCATACCTCAGGTAAGGCAAAGGAAGGACAAATGACTTTGCTTATTTCATTCAGACAGCTGGAGAAAAACTTCATATAAAATGAGGAAAGACCTTTAATTAGTAGTGACAGTTGCATGAAGACCACTGGTCTTTCTTTTTGCATAAGCCTTAACGGATTTACTCTCTGCTAAGACAGGCCATCAGAGAATTAATTTGTACTTGTTTAACATTTACATACTTGGTGAAAACTACAGACCCAGGAAATTGGAAGATATGTTTCAAAGCTTAAAATAAGCTCTTCCCCTAGCAACCGTTTAGGAAAATGAGACCTTTGACTTTGATTCAGAAATTGTTTATGCTCCCTAATGGTAATTACATCAGCATTTGAAGAAGGTTCCCCATTATGTAAAGGGTAACTGTAAAGCACATGAAGTATCAAAACAAGCACAGAAAAGCCAGAAGAAGTTCAGTTCACAAATTAATTTTACAATGTCTGGGGCACATTCTGCGATGACATCTAGATTAAAGATAAGACAGAACCGTATTTTGCTACTATGGTGACACAGCACCTGCAAACAGCCTAGATAGGATGCACCCAGCTATGGACTGAACTCAGCCCGCAGGAACAATCGCCTACCCCCCACACTACTCCTGCATTCCTTTTTGATGAGGCATCCTCGCACATGCACAAATCTGATCCCTGATATCGTTTCTTAAAGGCCCAGTACCCCCCTTTCTCTCTCATGTATAGCACTCATTGAGGATGTATTCTGTACAATTCTTCTTAACCCCACCTTCCTTTCCTGTCTTGTAAGCATTACAGTTAGTAAAATTATTGTATGTAATGTAATCTGATTCTTCATAAAGATATAATCATTATGACTGATGAGCTAACGTACAATCAAAGAATAATGTAGATTGAAAGGGACCCCTTGAGGTTATCTGGCCCAATTCCTTACCCAAAGCTGGGACAACTACAAAACTCCAGTAAATTTCTCAGAGCTGCGTCCAGTTGAGTTCTGAATGCCTGCAGGGATGGAGATGCCCCACATCTCTTCAGGCAACCTGTTACAGGGTTTGACCACCTTCATAGCAAACAATTTTTTCCTCACGTAGAGTCAAAATTTTGCTTGCTTCTACTTGGGTCTCTTCTTTCTTGTCCTTCTGCTTTGCACCTCCAAGAGCAGCCTCACTCTGACTCCTCCATACCTCCCATTCAGGCTGGGGAAGACTGCAATGAAATCTCCCCTGAACCCCTTTTTCCAGGCTAAACAAGCCAACTTTTCTCAGTGTCTCCTTATGCACTCCATTGCATACCCAATGCATATGGAACGTTCTATATGCTCTAGTGTCCCAACTTCTGGATGGCCTTCCACTGAACTACCTCGGGTATGTCCATGTCTGTCTTGCACTGGGGAGCCCAGACCTGGACCCAGCACTCCAGATGTACCTCAGCAATGCTGACCAGAGGGGAAGGATCCCACCCCTCAACTGGTAAGCATTGGTCTCCCCTCTGCAGCTTGGTATGCAGCTGGCTTTCAGCACTGAAAGGGCACGTTTCTGGCTCATGGTCAACTGGTTGTCTACCAGGTCTCCCAGGTCCTTTTCTGCCAAGCTGCTTTCTAGCCAGTTGGCCCTGAGCCTGTACTGGTGCTTCTGGCTATTCCTCTGCAGGGGCGGGATTTTGCAATTCCCTTCACTGATCTTCATGAAGTTCCTGCCAGCCCATTTCTCCAGCTTGATGAGATTCCTCTGAGTTGCAGCCCTGCCCTCCAGTTTACTGACAGTTCCATTCATCTGCATTTTGTTTTTGAATTACTTACTAAGGGTGCACTTAAACATTTATTGACCCAGATCATTCCCCGAGGAACACCGCCAGTACCTACCTAGCACTTGGACGTTGTACCACTGACATCTACCCTTCGAGCTCAGTGGTTCATCTAGTCTGCTTTCAAGTGTCACCATTGTAACTTTTCCTATCTCTTAATGTTGATTATTTTTTAATCTAAAAAAAAAAAAAAAAAAAAAAAGGAAAATTAAGAAGAAACAAGTGTGCCTTTCATTTCTTGGGTCTGAAAATCCCAGCTGCGTATGCTCAACTTCCTCATGCTTTTCTGTTTTCCAGAAAACATTAAAAATAAAGTTTTCACATTCTAACATCTAGGGGCAAAAAAAGACAGAACAGATAATTTTTCTTTTAAAGTTAGTTCTTAAAAATGGCTCTTCCAAAGGGTCATCTGAGTTCATAACACCTGGATGGAAATTGCAGAAATTTTCTGAGCACTTCTACTCTTTCTTTTTTTTAAAGAAAATTGGCAAAGCAAAAATGCTGAGAGCTGTTCCTCCTTTCTTCACAGGCTACTCCTGAAAAAGCCCTCTTGAACTAATATGTAAATGTGTATTGCTGCATAATTAAGGATTAGAAAAATGAGGCCAAACTCATCCAGTTTACTTTTTCCAGCCAGCCTTGTATAAATGAGGTGGTGATCTAGAAGAAGTTGGTCTTTTCATTTAAACTGGGACTGTTCCAGAAGACCACGTATGAATAGAAATATTTATTGAAGATGAAATGTTCCAGACTTGAACAGTGGGTAGGAACAGCAAATTCCTGAATAGAAATTAGTATTTAATTATATAATATTTACTTTTTTTCATAGTGTTTTTAGTTAAATCATAAATATGTTTTATCTATTTCAAAAAAACAGAAGCTAGTTTTCTGCTTTGGTATTTTTGGAAACATTTTAAACATTTATTAATCATCAATTATAATAACTTTTTCTGTTTTATTTTTCTACCATTCTGCCTTAAAAAATTGTACATCTTTTTCTCTGAGAGTAGTTTGGCGCATGGGCACATGCCCACGTTTGTGAGTTGTGTGACATTCAGAATTGGCCTGACATTTAAATATTTGTCCTTATTTTGGCTTCCGGTGATGATCAAGAGTTCATCTTAGTCCCAGTCCAAAAGCTAACAGGCTTCCCTTAATATAGGTGTGTCTCATGCCAAAATTCAGCAAAAAAAAACCCTACTGAATAAAGGTAGAGGTAAGGACAAGGTATGCAAAGAGTCTTAGAGACATATTAAAAAAGACATGGTTGCCTCAAGTTCAAATCTTGGTCCTGAGGAACACTTCTTGACCAAAACATAAATGGAATTGTTAAAAACAGATTGACAAAGAATTTCTGACCAGCAACTACTTCAGTATCATAAATAATTTCTAATAACAGCTACCTGAAACATCAGTGATAATAATAATTAATTGCATTTCACTTTCTGTCATTCCTGCAGTCCCTTAACTCCTGGCAATAAACAGGCAAGCAAAATGGCACCTGCCCCTTCCATAGGATAGGCAAGGCCTGAGTATTAGCTTCCTAACTGGTTTTTACATGAGGGGACACCTCTGCAGAGGTGTTTGCAAACTGGGTGAATATCAGCAAGTGAGCAAATGTCCTACTCTAGCAGCGGTGGTCACCAAGTCTGGTCCTGAAGATCCTCTGACACTGCTAACCTCTAGCATGTTTTAAATAACTTCTTTGGCTGCTGAGGAGGTCCCAGGGGAACAGGCGACGGAGGCTGGTGTTGCTTACATGGTCTCCCTGACTACCTTCCTCTGCTGCCACTGCTGGCACCGGATGGACCGTTCCACTGACCCGAAGAGGGATTTTTATTTTCTTATATTCTGGCAGGACGACCCAAACTTTACACACACAAGTGGTTATGGACTTGGCTCAAAAAACATTCACATTCCACATCGAGCCTGTCCCATCTGCTCTCTCTTTGATGCCCAGATCCCATGCAGGATGCTCTCTGTGTCCCTTGCAGTACTATCTGTGAAGAGAGAGTGCCATCTTAGGTGTATGGGAATTTTGTGTGAATTCAAACACACACCAAAGACAGATAGGTGAGCCCCGAATCCTCTGAACAATGTTTCTGAGTTTCTTCACCAGCTTAGGTAGTCAGGTGTTCACCTCTTACATGGGCCATGCCCTGCCTCTCCCTGCACATGCATTCACCCTCCCCACACCCCCAGGCACTCTGGCACTCCAGGCCAGAGGTGTGAAGAGGGGCAGGGGAACAGGAGCATGGATGGAAGAGTAGAATGAGTTGGAGGACAGTGGCAAGGTCAGAGTATCACAGAGGTGTGTTGTGGTTTTTTTCTCTTTTAAATGGACATATCATCAATGGTGCTTGATTTTTCTCCACCTATGTGGCATTTGGTTTCTGTGCCCTTGCTGTGAGCAGAACCTGCTCAGAAATTATGCTGGGCTGGTTGGACTGGTGGGAGCGGGGAAGGGCGATCAATAACGCTTGAGCATCTGCTTTTAAGGTAGGAAACTGCATCAGGTATGAGTGAATCCAGTAGAGCAGACTGCCTGGGTTTGCTGGGGAAGGAGCCCACATGTAAGATTTTTTTGCCCTTGTTGTTAGGCAGGCTGTCTTTGATGGCAAAGTGGATGTGGTGTTCAGCTGGAGACACCTCAGCGAGAGTCATAGGTCTCTCCCTGGTGAAGGTCAGGAGTACAGCGGTTCTGCAGGGCCTGGGGCCCCTTTCCAGGGTCGTTGAAAGAGCAGCAGGTTGACTGTCATGACTTGGAGGATACAGTGGTGCTGGGGACACCATGGAGCCAGGCGTGGGGGTAGCGGGGACCAAGGCTTGGAAGAGCCGTGCCCTCCTGGTGGGGCACTGGTGGGTGGTGCACACCGGGCAGTGCTGCAAGGGCCACGCATGCACAAATGTGTCAGTGGGTCTACCAGCTCCAAAGATCCTGGCACCTGCATTTGAGCATCTACCTCATTAAATCATTATATATTGTAAACATGGTTTCTGGCTCAAGCTAACAAGCACTCTCCCAAACTATTTTTAAACGTGGTTTCAGAGTTATCACAGACCAAAGACCATTTGCAATCAGCAGTTCACGTGTGGCTACCTTATTTTGGTGGATAAGGGTGTTTAATAGTATGGCTGCAGCCAGTAATAGAGATCCTGACTTATGCATAGACCTCCTCATTATGTTTAGCAAACCACACACTTGCCTTTTAATTAGTCCTGTGAAAGTTGCAGGGGTTGGGTCACCATGAGAAGGGTACTTAGGGTGTGATAACAAATGAAGAAAGAAAGAAAACGCTCTGAAATTTGTGACTGTGAAATTAACAGTAATACAGAGCAGAATGGGAAAAGGCTTTCTGCATGTTTATTGTTGTCTTGAAGCTGCAGCAAAAAAAGTCTACCAACTTATATACTGCAGTAATTAGCAATTTCCCGTCTCCACACAGTGATTATCTTCAGACTCGGGCTTAGAGCTCCCCTGTTCCTGCATGCATGTGAAAGCACAGGTGCCTGCCAAGACTGCACACAGTTCCCTCATTGTAAAAGTGGAGAAACTCTAGGTTTTCTATAAGGCAACTGACAGCTCCTTTATAATTTCCATACCTGAGTACATCAGGTTAACCTTATACTTCTAAAAATCACCATTTGTGCTCCTTTTCTCCTCCAGCATGTCATAAAGTGGCATATCTGTGTTCAGTCAATGGGGTATGTGGCAAGGGGGTTGTCACCAAGCTGTGGCTAACTGCCTGTGTGCTGTTATTCTCTCTCTCTCTCCAGACGAAAAGCAGAGGCTGCTTTGAGTCTATGTACCTTTACTGTCAGGTGATGCACAAAGAAGTCAAATGGGGGGATGGGGGTGGGGGGGAAGTGCACATGCCATCATCCTGTAAGTCATCTTAGCCTTGCATTTCCAAAAAAACTATGCAAAGCCCATTTATTTCTTATATAACAGCTTACTACTGCTACTAGTTACTTTACTGATATATAAATAATTGCTGCAGGCAAAGCCCCAACTCAACTGTGCTTAAATTTAAACATGG
The DNA here is from genome assembly GCF_017639655.2 of Falco naumanni. Taxonomy (NCBI): domain Eukaryota; kingdom Metazoa; phylum Chordata; class Aves; order Falconiformes; family Falconidae; genus Falco; species Falco naumanni. The sequence goes on from NC_054059.1 coordinate 8,331,837, forward strand.
AATATCTTTACACCTCTGTCAGATGCCAAACAACTGTTCAGGAGTTTGAAGTTAAAACAACTCCCTTTTATTACATCTCCTGCTTATGATGTTTTTTTAAAGTAAAAATACAGTCAACCCAATGTCAAGTAGTAGAAAATTTAACTTTTTCTCGATAAGTTTAACAGGGCTACCCAGTGGGTAACTTGTAATGTGCTATTGCCTGGCGTTATCTCACTGACTTTCAAAATGCCTTTGCAAACTGGGTTCCCTTCCAACAGCCAAGTGCTTTTCATCCTTGCTGAAGAGTTCTGCTGTTGTCCTTGTACTTGCCCCTAGCTTTGCTAGATAAACCACTAATACACATTCTTGCATTTTTCTTGCCAAGTCTCTGAGTGGCTTGCATGGCAATTTCTCCCGTCAAAGACCACTGTTTACCAATACCTTGTTAGATACAGATCTGACAGGTTTAAGCTTCCAGGCTTTGACATCATGGAGGGGTAGCTCTTGGACAATGGCTCCTCGACACATCCTTCACAAGAAGCTTTTTCTTACCAGGCAGCGTGAGTCCTAAACACAGAAGCAGGTACAGTGCAGACAGATGAAAGAAGATAGTGAAAGAAATGTATGGAGGTTTTATTTTGTTTTACCTTTGTTTTATCTGAAGCCTGCTATGGTATCATGGTAAAACCTCAGTCTTAGCTTAGATGAAGTAAAGATTTTCCGAGGGGAGAGCACAAATTGGGGCAATAAGCCAAAAAATACAACTTTCCTGGTTTGTTTGAGTTTTTAAAAATCAGGAGTCCTGTCACGCTCCAGTGTGGGTAGAGGAAGACACCAGAGCAGAGACAAGAGATGGAAGAATCGGCTACGAGAAGTTTATGCATCCATCAAAGCCCCAGGAGCACATGCACCAGGGTGACCCTTCAGCTGCCTCTTCTCCCTCCCCTCAACCCCCCTCCCAGACTGGTGACTTAAGGCAAATGAGAGTCATGGGCGCCAGCAGCAAGACAAAGGGAGGGCAGCAGATTTCATGTTGTTCCAGCACTGAGAAAGTTGCTCAGGTTGCTGACATATGCTGTGGAGACAGATTTCCGCAGTGTGCAGACTGAGATGCATAATCTGAACAAGGTTATGAGCCAAACATCTACAGTGTTTATTGAAAACATCCCCGATGTTTAAAATTCCGTGGTCTTCTGAAACCCAGAAATCCAGCCCTGCAGTTATTTCTCCCTTTCCGAGAGAATGAGGCGCATACATGCTTGGGAACACGTGGGTCACTTTTTTCCCCTCCCTCCTAGCAGGAGAGACAGTTTAGCCTGCTTTTCCTGGTTCACATCCTGGGATGAATCACTGCAGACAAACAGCTCCAGCAGAGAGGCGGCTCAGAGGCCAGTACAGGAGGAGAAGAGGAGCTGTCTGTCACTGGGCAGGAATCACCGTGTAGAGACAGGGAGAGGGGAGGAGAGTGATTTATGTGGGTCCCTTTATGAGGGTGTCTGGCTTTCAGATGCTGTGTGGGATTTTTCTTTGACAAACAAACAAATACTAGTTATATTTCTCTGTCTGGAAAAACTCACTGCTTCAACCAGTCACTCTCCTCTTTGCTCATTCTTTTGACTCTCACTCATGCTAAGCTGCTTTAGAGGTATTTTTGGAGATATTCAGGCTTGGAACACTGTGTTCCTCCTAGCTGTTTTCAAACTTTCTTGCATGACACTCCTTTCCACAGTGCTGGTCTTTAGGCCAGCCAGAAATAAGAGTATTTCTGAGCACAAAAAAAGCATTGTGTATCTTCTCCAATAACTACTTTTAAAGCTGTAATATATCTGCAGAGTGATTTTAGCATATTTTTAAATGCCAAAGGACATTTAAAGACCGTGTCTGGTGACATTATTCATGACACATCTTCTCTGCAAAGGTGGGAAGTAAGAAGAAATAAAGGCTAGACAGGTTTATTTGTTCAAACGTACACAGACTTGGCTCTGTGTAAAGGGGTACTGTAACCTCTTAGTTCTTGTAAAACTGACCCTTGTGCCTGTGCATGGATGTGTACACGCATAAAAGAAAAAGACGGAGCGAGTGAGAATATTCTTGTAGCAGTACACAAAGCTGCTCCCATCCATGAGGCGCTTGTTTTCTGGAATTTATGTCTTGAAAATTCAGAAGTCCCCCAAGTATAAGAGAGAAAGGTTTTTGCATAGGAGAACTGCTAAAATTCCACAACTCCAGAGATCCATACTCGTTTCTTTCATGTTTTGATGCCAGATATTTTATTTGTACATTGCTTTCTGTTAGGTATCATCCCAGCAATCAGGCTGCTTAAGACTTTCATGCATTGCAGTCCAGATAAGAACTAGAATAAATTTCAGCTTTGTGTGGATAAAATATATGAGATCTCATTTAAGGTAGTTTTAAGAACATCGCTGCAAATGTAAGCTGGATTCCTGCCATGTGCACCAAGAAGGCATGTTAGCATGCCTCTTCCAAAATTCTACCGCAGTCTGTGTCCTAGCAAGCACGTTTCCTAGCTGCTGCCCTGGAAGTTGCTACAAGTGATCTGTGTCACTGTGCTGGTGGGAACACACGGAGGAGAAAAGTCTGGGACCCCCTGAACTAAAGCATATTGTTACTTTCTCAAGTAAAATTTTATTATTATTATTTCTCTTTCCGCTGTTGCCATGTACCGTTATATCATTCATACTGGTTGAATGTCCATCATCACGCTTCTTTTCTGTGAAACACATTAGATTTTTTTGTGCAAGGGATTGGAGCACTCAGATTTTTAGACACTCACTTGCACTTGCCCATATTGATTTTTGTTGTATATAAAATACATGGAATGTGCATACACACACATGCACACACAGAAACGTACAAAATCCCATGGTTATTTATTTTATTGACAGCTGTTTGATTATATTTGAAGATATGTATTAGACTTCATTTGATTTCTACTTAGTTTAAAACTGAGTGCTATAAGCAATCATCCTATTGCTACAATGAATTCAACCCATGCTATTCCTAGGAGTGCTTCTGTGCTTTAAAAAACCCCACAAATTTCACATTAAGCAAGCAGTGAGGAGAGCACAGGTTTTCTACTTAAACAGAGCATTATGTGTTATCATGGATATAACGAATAGATAGCTGTTCTCTCTTCCTTTCAGGTGCTCAGGTAGAATCAGTTATAATTTTGGTTTCCAAAATTTTGAGGGGAAAATAGCTTTATCCTGAATGTTTCCTGATCCCACAATACTCTCATAGCATGCAATTGCATGTGCAGTTATTCGTATCATGACAATTTCCATGGTGTGCATTACAAAGAATGGTTTCATTTCTGGAACTGCACATTTTGTAGAAGGTATTCCCTACTGCTTTTTGGGAGGAGTTTTAGCCACAGAAAAAAAAACGTCCTGAGAAAAATGTGCAATGAAAGGTGATTTATATTGGTAGGTGAAAACATTCATTAAAATCTTAGCACACTCTTCTCTGGCTTGTCACAGAGTAGAGTGAGGGTGGACCTAAGAAGATCTTTGCTGAGTACTTTGCTTTGACATAGCCCGGTGACAGCTGCCTATACCCCTGTGCAGAGTGCTTAACGTCTGACTTGCAGAATAATTTATGTCATTCAGCATGCTAATAGGTCCCTCCAAAGGTGCTTTTTAATTACTTATATAACAAATTGGTTCAAAGTAAGATACTATACCACAGAGGGAAAACACACATTGCTACCATGAGAGCTATTTTATTTTCTACCATCAGCACCAGGATGGTGCGTATATTTTGGGAAGTGGCAAGGCTGACGGACAGTACTAAGTTTGAGTTTCTACCTATACCCTTATAGACAACAGCAAAAACAAACAAACTAAAAAAAAAAAAAAAAAAAATGCAAGCAAAACCACTACATGGCAACCACATTTGCTTGTGCTGAAGATCAAACAACTCGGTGGTAGTTCTTAAATTCTGGTTGTATTGATTGTGCTATTATCACACTGTGTTTTCCTGCCCATTTGTTATCTTTCTTCTTTTCCATAGGTTTGTTTCCAGAGAAGCTACTCTCCTGACTCAGGCAAGACTGCACGTGAATGGTAGTGGTAGCAGCAGCCTTGGAAATCCCTTTGTTATTCATCAGGGACCGTTTGAACCTCTGCCAGCTTCTTTGATGGGGCCTCATTCAGAAGCCATCAGGATCAATGGAAAAACTCCAGTTAATAAGGCCTTGATGCCAATCCAGATCTGACTTCAAAGTTCTCCCAAGAAGGATCTGCTTCACGGTATGCTACTTGATAATTCTCGTGCATGGGCACATTTTTCATGTGAAAGAAAATGTATTTACTTCCATTCTGCTACAGAAAAGCTTGCATGTGTCCTTGGATTTTTGGCAGATGTTGAAAACAGATCAGGAGCAGATGATGTGAGGGCAACAATATGTCCCTGAGCAACAGCAAAGCAGCAGGTGCAGGAGGAGCATATGCCAGATTCCCATCAGCAGAAGCAGCCGCATGGAGGGCTCTCTGGGACTGCATGTGAGGTGCATGCTCCACTCTTCTGCTGGCACTGGGGAATATTCATAAGTCTGCACTAGGCCAAGCAAATAATTTACAAACTTAATTTTCAGTTATGTAATAATTCAGAAAGTAAGCACACGGAGACTGTAGTGCAAGAGGATTTCTCAGGGAAAACAACCTGGGTCTTTAAAAAAGTATCATATTTTACTTTTAAATATTGAATGTCTAGATACAATAATGAACAAAATGACACCTCAACTCTGACCTTGTCCTAAAACCTTTCCCACACATCCAGGAACACGAAAAGATTCCACTCATTTATTTTTAATAAAAGACACCAGTTTCAGAAGATACTGTATAAAGTTAATTTGGAATGTTCAATAAGACTGCTTCTGAGACATTCTTTAAAAATAAATAATAATTTAAAAAGCAACAACAAACCAAAAACAACAAAAAGAAAGACAAGCAATGGTTCAGTGACTGAAAGCTTTTTCCTGCTCTTCAGCCCTGGTATGCTACATTGCTTTGAATGGATTCAATAAAAATAAGTCCATTGTGATAAAAATTGAATTCTGGATAGAAGTTCTCCATTTCCCTCCAATGTCACATTATCTGTGTGAAGGTGGACAAAAATCCAGTTTATAAAATATATATGCATATTATGCATTTTACCTCAAGATAAAGCCAAGATTTTTCTAAAACAAAAGATGATACACCCCTAAAGTAACAACTATCAAAAAGCAGCCAGTGCAATAGAATATAAACTTTGTGCACCACGCGGGATCTGTTTCTAAACTCCTGCTGTGCCACACTATTCCATGCTAGTGACTTGAAACTCAGCTTGGGGAATAGGGGTCCTTTCTTTCTTTCTTTCTGACTTCAGTTGAAACTTTCTCATTAAAACCTATAGGAAGATTGTTTTTTGATATTTTTTCTTTTAGGAAAAATTTCCTCAGAAGTCCCCAATTCTTCCCTTGAACCATATGACTACATTTAAGGAACCGGTTAGAAACCTAAATGCATATATTAAAAAAAAATAACAACACCACAACCCAAACTATTTTATGCCTGTTCAGGTAGTATCTAAAGTCCACAGGACAATATGTAAATGGGAGAAACAAAGTATCTCCACTGGTATAAGTTTTTATAAATTAGTGGTCTCTAAAGTACTAATAGCATGACAAGGATTTTGTGAATATATGTTTTGGAATAACTTGCAATGTCACTAATGAAATCTAATGCAAAAGATCTGGAGCAAGTGTTAACAAGACTAGGAACTCACTTTGAGATGACCAGTAAAAAAATTCAGTTCTAAGTCATTCACAGCACCATACTGATAGATTTCCCAGTAATAACTAATACCAAGAATCAGGTTATCACTAACCTTGAATTTTAATCAGAATTTATTGAAGAGGATGGAATGGGAATTCAGGGACTGCCTGACACACTTAGCTATATCAACCTGTTTGACAAATGACATGTGGATACATTAAATGTTTGAAATGTTGATTTAAATTAACCCACCTGACTTTGCACTGAATTCATAAACCACCTGAGTGAGGTCCCCCAGACCACGCCTGTCTATGCCATGCCCTGTGCTCCTGAAATACCATAGAGGTACGAGGCCATAAAACTAATCCTCGCAGATATTAGGACACTGAACCCTTGTACAACTGGCAGGTCACACTGACTTACAGTTAGGTCTTGGTAGAAAGCACTGTAAGAGCACTGCAGTTATCTTTAAGGAAATGCCTGTGCAGTAGGAAATGAGCAAATCAGATATTCCAGAAAAACTACAGGAATTTCCAGAAGCCAAAGGGGAATTAGAAGGCTTGTGAGGAGCTGAAATATCTCAGCATTTGCTAGGAAATCCTAGAATGCCTATCCAGAAATGTCGGCTTGTTACATACCCATGCAAGGCAGGCTGGGGAAAAGCAATAACCAGCATGGCAGCCCTCCTCCCAACAGATAAAAGGGGCAAAGTTCAGTTTGGAAATCTGAAATTCTTCAAGGAACTTTGGAAGCTCTTTTGCTTTATATTGGCAAAGAGGTGTTCCTGCTGGAGCATTAGCGGGAAGGGCAGTATAAGACATGATCAATAACAAGCTTGAAAATCTACAGAAAGATAAAATCTGTATCTTTGAAAGAACAGATTATGAACCCATGCCGTAAAAAAATGTTCTTCATCTCTTCTCTTTCCCATTTGAATCCAGAAGGCACACAGGTTGATGTCATTCTGTAACAGTATATACAATTCAGAAATTATTCACTATCATAATACTTAATTTTATTTGTGAGTTCACTGAGTTCTAAATAAATTATGCTTTTCCAAACTAAATAGATAATTATTTTTTCCAAATTAAAATGAAATATACTTAAAATTAACTTTGTGACAGCTGGCAATGGGTCCATTGGAACCAGATGCCAGGTGGGAATAGGCAAAGAACATTGTTTTCCAACCATTCTCCCACTCCCCAGATCTACTCCTGCAACAGAGACTCTGCACAAACAGGAGTAAGAGCCAGTTACACTAATCCTAGTCACACACCACACCTCCAGGGAAAATTCTGTAGAGGATCTACAAGATATAATTGTTTCCATTTAGAGAGAGAAAAGCAGAGCAGTGAAACTGTCTTGAAATGCTGCGTTTTGTTCATATGGGAAAGGGAAGCTAAGGATGAAAAGCTGGACATAACTGAAATAAAGTATTTTGGGGCTTTTGCACACATCAAATGAAGACAAGCAGCTTGGCTGCTGTTTAAGTTGCTGATCCAGCCAGGTTTTTTGAGATCTCTGCCTGCAGAGTTTCAGCGTCTGGCCAATTTGAAGCCTCTCACAGGCTCAGGAAAGAGCATTTTGCAGCTTCCTCTGCTCAGCTAGTGTTGCGGATGAGTGGAATGCATCTCACTCAAAAGAGAGAAGCAGCAATATGTTTTATTGAGGTAAAATAATAATTTGTCAGAGTTCAATAAATTCAATGAAATTTAACAGTTTAACAGTGATTTACCAAGGTTCAGTAAGTTTGATGGCAAGGTCCACCTTATTAATTACTGCATGGAAAAAACGTACAAAGGAAAATCGAGTTACAATCAAGTTAGAATGATTCACACAGAGACCAGAGACTAGAGACGCAAAGGGTAAATAAAAGCCTCCTGTTGAGTCACCTAGGTTCAGAGTGGACCCCTTTGCTTTCTAAACAACTTGTGGAGCCTAGGTGTGGCTAGGTCCAATCTCAATCTCAGATCTGGACAACAGTTTATACCTAATAGAATTATCTATACAATGTTTATACTAATATTGAGTAGCTACATGGATTAGTAATATTACATCAGTAGTTAATTCAGCTTGCTATTAGTCACTTACCGAGGATCTGTTGTGGGTAAGGGATCTCTCTGCCTTGAGCAAGGAAGGATCTCTTAGTCCTAGGTGAGGAATCTCAAACTTTGACAGCCATCCCTGCCCAAGGGGAGAATCACCTGGCGTGCAGTCCAGCTGCAATTCAGGGAGAGCATGTATTGAGCCCATCCTGAAAGTAATATTTGTAGAGTGAAGTAGTTGACCACTAGTCTGTAGTACAGTCAAAGTAGACATATTTGGCATCTTGTTCTGTACTTTGGTTATCTTGCATTTTTGGGTTTCAAAATCACCTTTTGAAATATTTTTTCAAGGCATCTTCACTCCCTTGCACGTGAGTCAGGAGCTTTCCTGCTTGCAGGTTCACCCCAGGGCATGAGACCTGTTGCTCCTTGGTTAGCCTGAACCTAAGCATGGTTAGGGGTCCAGTGTATCCATCACAGCTAGCCTACTGGATAACTGAAATGATTTTTTAGATTCACATATAGAGATTTTCCACAGCATAGATAGGAGCCAGGCACTTTTTTGTCAGTTGCATCTTTGAAAATGTCCCTAGAGATGGGCAAAATGATTCTTCTACTGTCCTCCTGCCCTTGAACCTTTCCCTTCAGCTGCAGAACTGCCAGAGCCTACAAACAAGATAAAGGCATTTAAGAGAATCCAGAAGCATAATATTTTGCAAAGGTAGTTTAGAAATTCTTACTAATTTATCTTTCTTACCAGTTTAGTTTTGTCTTTTTTTTTTCTTTTCCTTTTCCTTTGTCTTTTTCTTTTTTTTTTTTCTTTTTTTTTTTTTTTTTCTCCTTCCTTTTGGTCTTATTACAGTATGCTGTTGTTTTCTGTCAGCAGGAGATGTGTAAAAAGGTTTGGAAAATTATATTCTGAAGTTCTGTAGTCTCTTGCAATCCCAGCAAGGGCTGGGGTTTAATCTTTTATATATCAGGATTTCATTAAAGTTTCTTTTTTCCCCCTTCTAATTCTCAGTATGAATCAAAACTGAATTGAGCATTAGGCTGTTTAAACAGTAAAGCATTTACACAGAGGAACTCCAGCTGTAGTGTAAATACTATTTAACAAGGTTTTTTTAAAAGACATAGTCCTGGAAAAGTCATTATAACTATTTGTTTGCCAGAAACTATAGGAATAAGAGAAAAATCCTTTGTGTGTCATTTATTATTGTCACTTTATAGGTCAGGGAATTATAAACAGCTTTAAGTATTTTGCAACAGCAACTTTTTACTGAAAGCTTTTCTTTTTAAAAGGCAATGTCTGTTTTTTAGCTGCGGCAATTCTTCAATGCATACTTTCAGTTAATTCAGTTGAGTTGCCTACATTTTTTTACAATTATGGATGCCAAGAAGATTTTATAGCCACATGTTGATGCTACCAGTTTTGCTTATTGTGTATATAAATCTTGTACCAGCATTGCAACTGTCAGTCAGAAACTGTCTTTTACAAGTATGGCTGCTAGATGGTTTACTTAATCTAATAGTTTCCAATTCACATAAAGTTAGTTAGGAGTTCCTGCCATAACCTTTTGTGGCAAACTTGTATAAAACTCACATAAATCCCATAAATATATACTACTACTCATCAACTTTAATTCCTTCTCCTGACATATAATCCATAGTAAATGTAGTATAACCTATTGATAGGCTCCATATGAGTCTAAGGGCTTTTTTTTCGTAGGATTCAATACCCTGAAACTCCCTAAAACACACACAGAAAAATGTTTCACTGTCCAGCTGTTTTAAAGCTAACATCATCCTGTAGCCTTTCTCTTTTTATAACAAAGGACTCTAAAGACCAACCAACCTCCTTGCAATGCAACATGCGACAAGAGTTGTTTACTATACTTGCGACAATCCGCATCCACTGGGTTTGAACACACCTAAGAAGTAATTTTACATTCTCACCCAAAAATCTTGATGAAAGACCAGCTTTTAAATGTATATTAAAACTTCAGTGGTATTACTTAGGTGGTGAGGTACACTCTTACTGGACTTCATCCTTGGTGCTTATCTTTTGAAAACAAAAGAAAACCTTTGCATTCACACGGCACATTAAAACAGAACCAAGAGGCAAATACCCCATTCAAATATGGTTCAAAATATGATAAAAAACCAATAATGCAGCTGTACTGGTGCAAATGAAAATTATATGTAAAAACTTTTTCATCTAAGTAATACAATCTTTTTGGCATGGAAAAATTAATAATCCAAGAAAATGTATGAAAACACTATTCATTTTAATTTTCCTCACCATTGTACTCTTAGACGACAGGAATTACCTGTACCAAGGAAGGCCAAAGCAGATAAAGAAGTTACTAAGCACAAAAATCTAAAAACCAGATGCTGTGAAGTAACCATGATGATCAAAAAGACTTTATCATACTTCTCTAACATTTCACATCTTAGGCCAAAAATAAAATATGATATGTGAATATTAACCTGCAGTGGGAGTTCATACAATGTAAGGAAAGAAAGAGGAACTTTAGGAAAAGAGGAAGGTTGATGACAGTTTTTAAAAACTGTACTTAAGAGTTTTCCAAGCATGATGTCTTTACAGATTTATGTAAGGATAGCATGCTAATCCAAGGTTAAAAACAGAACAAAGTTTGCTATGCTTGTGTCATGTGTGCTTCCCTTTCTGAATGTTAAATTAACTGGGGCAGTAGCTCAGTATGTGAGCCAGGCCAACCACACAGATCAGATCCATATTCCACCCCCAGATATTAATGTCTGGCTCTAGTTCAGCAACAGAAGACGCATTCTTCGTGTATCTACAATGAACAGACAGTTGCAAGCTCTTTTCTCAAGTAGGGATACTTTTGCCCTAAATATCAGTCCTAAAAGTGTTCTTATCAAAGGAACCCATACAGTGGAGCTGACATCATCATTAAAAACATGGAAAAGAGACAAGATTTACAACGTCTTCTTGTTCACAGTCATCTTTCTACTGTCATTTCCTCTCTGCTTCTCCCATTATGTATTTTTAGTCCTTCCCTTATTCTTTTTCATTCGTTCTCCAGTTGCTTGCTTTCTTCCACCTCAGAAGGGTCAGCTCTTGAGCAGTCAGTAAGCTCGCCCACACAGATGATAACAAGCTTAGTGCATCATCCTTCTTGATGATACTATGTTGATGAACTGACAACATAAAGTTGTTAAGAGAAATTAGTTGAAGAGTCAGTTGTTTAGGACTGAATGTAAAACCATATTGCAAACCCAACTCTTTGATGCATTTCTATCCAGCCAAATCCTAAGACACAGCCAACCACCAATGATACCTATTTTCCAAAGTGATTGGCTGCCCTAGCAGCAAGGTATCCTTGGACAAGCCTTCCTTTTGCTGATCCTGCTCTATCTATAACAGATCAGAGTGAGATGTAATCCATGTCTTCCAATCACCAACCTTACACTATGTGTGGAAGGGCTGCTCTGCACAAACAAGTAGGGCTCAGTACACCCATAGTATATGCTTTCAGCCTTCAGCTCCAGAAGTGCCCTACGTGGTTCTTTGATGTGCTTTCTTACATCAGGTATTGTTATTTCAGTATTTAAACTTTAACGGTAGATGCAGCTGATTCTCAGAAAAAAGGGAGTAGATGGCATGCTACTGGATTAAATGTGATTTATATGTAACTGTTACATAGAAATTGTAGATGTCTCCACCTGTTATTAATTTACTTGGCTAATTACAAGGAACATTAAAAGTAGGAGGACTACAGCTCTTAGAAGCACCGTGAGAGAAAATTAGTTTCAAACATATTTTCACCTTCTTACATATACTATTGCTGCGTTTTTAAAGCAATTCAGAGTGTTTTCCACTCAGTCAGCTCCTTCACTTTTCTCCATAACATTTTACATTTTTCAGTAATTTATATATCGAATGTGCTCATCTCAAAAATTGGCTTCTGCCTGTTCCCAGACCTGCAGTGACTTGCAGTACTCAGGCTACATCCTTGCTTTCTTTTACATCATTGCTGCTGTTAGATGTTCTACATGGTAAATTGTGCCTGCATTAACACATCTGTAAGCCCAGTGTTTCACAGTTCACAGTGATGTCTGCTCCTTGATGGAGGTCCAGCCTCTAAAACCAGTTATCCATTTGTCAGGATATGAAAGCACAAACGTCACTGCTGGCAGGGCGCAGAATGGAAGGAAGCCTAACTCAAGCTGTCTACACTGCAACTGTTTCCTGTCCACTTACAAGGTAAGGGTACAATTAATAAAAAATTTCACAGAGCTCCTGGTTCGCATTCCATTGCAAGCACATTAATTACATTGTTGACAAAATTTTGTGTCCACTCCTACAGATTTATTTTTTTTTTTAGCTGTAAAACTGCTGTCAGTTCCACATATGGAAAGGCAAAAGTATTTAAATATCTGCAGTCATTTTGTGTGACAGCTACAGCACTGTCCCATCAGTAGCTACAGCCTGACTTAGTCCAGAGCAGTGTCTCTTGGTGTTTGCGTTGGCAATACAGAAAGATATAAACTTTCATCCTTTCCCACGTAGCACTCACAGTACTCGAAGGAGGTGTTATCATTCATTTGCTTTCATGCTATCAAGGAGAGACTTCCAGAAACTTACAGCACCACTAACTAAAATCCAGGGAAGGCTCCCCAGGAAAAACCTCCAAAAGAAGCCCTATAGATATGGATGGATGTCAGGACTACATTCATACAGCACAAATGAACCAGGGGATAAATCTAAGTTTTGCCCTGTAACTGTTGGCAGAAAAGATTCCTTGTTGTCAGTGATAAATTGTTCACAGCACAAGGGGACTGGCAGCTATAATAAGCCTTAAAAGCAGTTAGGTCTCAGTCATAAAAGATGTAGAATACTGGACTTTATAGAATGAAAAAAAAAAAGAAAAAAATAAAAAAATTTTTTTTTTTTTTTTATAGTAACAAAATTAACAAGACCAGAAGAGCCTATGATTTCATGTAGACGGACATCCTGCATTAATGCGGGTTTGCATACTTCACCTGAAATCAAACGCTGTGACCTTAAACAAAGAATTTGAGTTGTTATGGAGCTAAACTGTGAACCACAAACCCAAACCAGGAGACACTAGAATCAGTGTAGGCTCACATCTTTCCCAGGGAATGGGCTGAAATAATCTTAGCCTGTGAAATATGCTCTGTGCTTGAAGAAGATAGTAAAAGGGCCACAGCTTCCCTGGCAACCTGGCTTTCCATCCTAATCCCGGTTCTAAAAGTCCATATGCTTCCTCACCACTCCATCAAAACACAGTTATTAGTACAGAAACACAACCCACAGGGTTCTCTGCAGCACCTCTGAGCACTTTCCAGGCTATCTACTTGCCGTCTTCAATCCTTGCCAACAAGGGCTGCAGGAAGCTGTAAAACTAATCTGTATAAAATACATTTGGTAAATTGTTTTAAAGAGAGATTAGAGGGTTAGTGGACCAAAAAGTAAGATAAGTAATTAAAATTTACTTCAATTAATTAATTAAAGCCATAAATTAATTTAATCAATAAATTAATTTAATTAATAAATCAATTAATTAAAGTTAAAATTAGGGAGAAATCCTATTTAGAAAGATTATTCTGTTTCTACCTATTCTTATTTTCTGGGTTCAGAAATCTGCAGAAACCAGGAGCTACATCAAGTCAGTTTTGATCATCCAGCGTGCTTAATTTGATTACTGTTATGTGTCTCTGACATACGCAGCTTAAAAGAATTTGTTTTCAGTACAGCAGTACATTATTAATCCCATTAGCTATGTGAAATTAATAAGCGAAACAAAAAATAATCTGGTTATAGAATTTCTGGTTCTTTGTCCTGGTGACATAGCAGCACAACTTCTGTATCACAAAAGAAAGAGCATAATGAGTGCAGAAATCACTAAATGATGCACACCATGGACTGCTGCATAAGGTCAGATTTCAGAACGACTTGCCCTGCCTGTCAAACCGAAAGAGCTGCGGTGTGCCAAAGAGAGGGGCACCTTGCTTTGCAGTAGGCTAGCATTCGTACCCATGCTATTTCTCTAGGCACAGAACAAAATGGAGCACAACGTTAATAAATGTTTTAGATTGCTGGCCTCCAGGCTGATATGCAGGTTAAATGGACAAAATTGATGGGAACCAAGTAAGATCCGGGAGAGAGCCATAACTGCATATTCTTCTTTGGTGTTTTGTGTCCTGTTGTTCTTTAATTTAGAATTTCAGTTAAGCTTCAGGTGTCTGTGAAGAGCAAACAAATTGCAGGTCCCATTTAATGTTGAGAAGGAGATATCACGGAATGAAAAACAAATCCATATTGAATAAGGTTTAGTCATAAATACAGCCTTTTAATGGTTATGACTTCAGGTGACTGTGAATAAGAAATGCATCTGAGAAAAGTGAAAGTACATCCCTAAGGCTGCGAGAATATTTTCCAGAACCATTGCTCCCATTTTGTTGCAAGAGTAAGAATAAAGCATTTGTGATAACAAGCCTTTCCTCAGGTTCCCCTTGGCTTACTGCTCGGATACTGACGCACGAGGTACAAAAGCATACTGCTGGTGCTAAATGAGGGAGTCATCTGCCCAAACATAAATAAAAAGTTATCTTCAAGTCCAAGCTTGGTGTCTCTTTATAGTCCCTTAATACAATAGGCATCTCTGGATATTAAATCAGACCAATTTATGATAAAATAAATACCTAATACATGTCCTTTGAAGGTGCCTGTTGATCACTATAAAGGTAGTGACTACCTTAGACTTTAGCGTTAAACTTTAATACACCTAAAATTAGATTACATGAATGCCACCCTAAATGTTTCCCTTTGTCATTGCATCTTTTTCGAGTTAGCAGAGTATTAAAAAAAAAAAAAAAAATCAGTATTTGCAATGCCAAACTACAAAGCTTTTCACTTCCAGTTGATGCTCAGAGGGCTGGAGCACCTCTCTTATGAAGACAGGCTGACCGCGTTGGGGTTCTTCAGCCTGCAGAAGAGAAGGCTCCAGGGAGACCTTGCAGCAGCCTTCCAGTGCCTAAAAGGGGACCTACGGGAAAGCTGGAGAGGGACTTTTAGAAGGGCATGTAGTGACAGGACAACAGGCAATGGTTTTAAAATAAAAGAGAGTAGATTTACATTAGACAGAAGGAAGAAATTCTTCACTACGAGGGTGGTGAGGCGCTGGCGCAGGTTGCCCAGAGAAGCTGTGGATGCCCCATCCCTGGGAGTGTCCAAGGCCAGGCCGGATGGGGCTTGGAGCAACCTGGTCCAGTGGAAGGTGGAAGGTGTCCCTGCCCATGGCAGGGGGTTGGAACTGGGTGATCTTTAAGGTCCCTTCCAACCCAAACCATTCTATGATTCTATGATTGCCAAACTGAATGTAGTCCGAGCCAGAGCAGTATTACTCTGCAGTAGGCTGCAATGTAGGATCATGTACAAGTCATTCTTCTAGGCATAGACTAACACAAAGAAAACACCAGAAGTACTCTGTTTTTCTAATCTTCAGGGTGATTCATAAAAGTAATGGGAACATACTGAAAAAGCTGAGTGTCATTAATATTCTCTTAAAGGAAGAATACATCCTATTTTACAACAGACACACTGCATGAAGGTTAGTCCCCCTCACACATGATAGTTGTGATATGAAAGAAAGGCTTAAGAAATCCAAATTAATCTCACAATTCTTAAGTACCTTCTTTCTTCCTTTGCTCTGAAGGAAGTTAGGTTTTGTGGTTCTCTATGGCACCAGAAACAAAGGAGGTGAATACTTAGCAAATGAGCAGAACTAAAATCTGAACGATTTCACCACAGAATTTTTTGGCTGAATTACTTCTATCAGCTGCATGTTCAGCCCAGAGTTTAATCTGGCAGCACTCAAGGGTTCTCAGAGAAGTTAGCACAGATGAATACTTTCACATCCAGCCATCCACAAATATCTCAACATGTTGAAAGTCACGGAAATTTTCTAAAACATGAATGCCATGGAATTCATAGCTCCCAAGACAGCTGTAACAAAATGCAAGCAGAGGTCCTGACCCTGCAAATGCTCAGTTCATTAGGTTTATTCAGGAGAATAAGTAGATGAAGTATCAGCCCTTTCGCCAAAATGCTCAGTACACCAGCAGCTGGTGTGCTGTGACAGATATTCATTGAAACCCTGTTCATCATGATTTTGTTCTTTCTACCATCATTTTCTTTATCTCTGACTGTTACTTCTTCCCACATCTTTAGATGGGAACTCTTTGAGATCTGAATTGCCTAATTTCATGTATGTTACCACAATGCAACTAATGTGCTCTTTGACATGGTTCTTTAAACAACATGGTAACACAAAATTTAAATAATTGTAGGTCATGATGAGTGTGACAGTCATCATAATCTAGACTGTGATGAGGATGGTAATGGTGATGTAAAGCATGGTATTCCAGCAGAAGCATCTTTCTCTGAGCATCAACATTAGAGTAAGAGCAGTATCTTTAAAAAGTACATTAAAGATAAATGCTAAAATTAGGCACACTCTTCACTGTTTTATGACATATTCAGCATGTAATTCAATCCTGAGCAGGGGAACTGGGCTACTCTGTAAAACGGAGATTATATGAGGTGCGATGGTTAAAGCAGGATGCCATGACTCTGTAAATCCAGTTCCACGAGAATGGGTGAAATCTCTGAACAATCCTGTCTAAAACATGAGGTGGAGGAGAGAAGTTGTCTGATTTTGCAACTTTACTGGCATGTCTGTAACTAATAAGAATAGGTCCTGGCATGGTTGTGCCTGGCAATCAAGCATCTCCCAAACTACTCCTAGGGACGACTCAGGAGCAAGCATGTGCCAAAGACCATTTCTAATAGGTAGTTTGAACACGACCACCCTGTTCTGGAATATAGGACAGTTGAATAGTATATATGACATCAAGCTGTGCTGCTGGCTTCAGGATCGTGGAAATGTTTAGCTTGTCATTATAGCCTGTGTCCAACAATGTTAAGAAGGCCAAGGGTATTAGAATTATATATCTATATATATGTATGTATTAGATTACATTATATTAACATTATATCATAATATTATTGGATTATTATTTATTATATATCATATAATGATGTCTTTTAGATTAATATTTTCATTAAATTATAAAATGCAATATCTGAGATATATAATTAAAACATTGCAAAACTATTGTGAAATATTATTGGTTCATTTATTACATTATAATCATATGAGCATAAAGCAACACAGTTAATGTTGCAGTTTAGTGTAGATCAGCTGTATCTATAAACTCCACCTTTTATGGATTAATTTTTAGTCAGCTTCTATTCAGCCAAATGATTTTTTTTTTTTCTGGGGAGTGAAGTCCCTCACTTCTGATGCAATGAGGATATAGAAATGCATATCACTTAGATGTGGCTATCTCTTAAGCCCACTTTGCTGCAGCTAACTGCTACTGTACTGGGTCTTCAGCACCGAGGAGCAGTTTCCTCAGCATTGGTATTAAAGTTGTGCATGACACCATGACAGAAGGAAGAACACACACACTTCTGTAGTATTCAAAAAGGAAATGGTTTGCAGAAAGCACATTGTGCAATAGTCTATGTTTAGGCCAGGTGGAAGTTCTCCAGAAAAGAATCTGGGACTACAGGGAATCATAATCTGAATATGAAATTAATTTTGTGTAAAAAAACAGATGCATGAGCAGACATTCAACCAGTCAGATGCATGATTATCTGTCCTTTTTACTCAGCACTGTTAAGATCGCAGCTGAACTATTGTGTCCAGGTATCTACCAGGTATTCTAGGTAGACATAAACCAACGAGAAGGAATTCTGCAGGGAGCACTGGAGTTGTTAAAAGTCTGGAAAGCATGAACAGTAAGGAAAAATGAAAGAACTTGCACTGTTTAGTTTAGAGTTTGAGAGAAGAAGTGAAAACAGAATGCAAGTATCTGAAAGAATATCACAGAGAAGGGAATAATGTGCATCCATATCTGTGATGAATAGCACAAAGAATAATAGTTTTTAGTTTGCAGTAAAGGACATTCAGGTAAGATATTAGGGTGAAAAGACTGTTAAGTGGTAAGAATAATTTAACATAGAACCAGACTGTCTAGGGAGTCTGCAGTATCTCCAATCGTGGAAATCTTTAAGAACAGGCTAGACAAATATCTGCAAAATGTTTACGTATTACTTACCTTGCCTTGGGGCAAATAAGTTGATTAGATAACTTGAGGTCCCTCCCAGTCCCATTTCTGATGATTCTATAATGGTAGGGTGTTTCCCCTTTCTGAAAGGGGTGCTCCATTTATAACAGTGATCCAACTCCACTGGATTACAAGAGGGTGTGACATTGAGAAGAGACTTTAGGCCACTTTTGCTACTCTCATTAAACTTGGACAGCGAGACATGAATTTGAGTGAGGCTGAAGCTGAGAAAAGTGCTGGAGCAGAGGTGAAAGTGCCTGAGGATTTAAATGACAACTGAAAAACAAGGAGAGTCACTTTCAGGTGAGAAGAGACCAACAACTGTGGCATATTGCTATGGGCGTATTTATAGTCATGGGATTTGCATAAATGCAGATGTCCCAAGAGAGTACTAGAACACAAAATGATAGCTTCATACTGAAGCCAGTCATTTCACAAACCAGCACATTTTGTTGCACCGTTAGAACACATACCCTCTGCTCGCCTAGGTCTACTTACTGTTTGCTTATCTTCTTTCATAAATGCTGTGAACTTTCTCACCCTTCCCAAAGCAGACCTGTTTGTGATAATTATAGCCATCTAATAATACATAACACTTCCACCCTCTGTGAAGTCCATCTTGCTCTGTAACGATACTCCATATTCAGTCAACATTCACATTCATTCTTTTATGACAATGAGTATTTGTCTTCTTTTTTCTGTACAAGGAAGGAGTCTGCAAGAGTGGCTTCCAAGTAGTCTAAGCTTGGCAAGGGAGACAGGACAAAGCCAGGAAAAATAGTGTCTTCCAGTTTTTAAGTTTCAGTCTTGCAACACCTTCTGCAAGGTTGGACAACATCAGAGCCTGAATGGAAGTAGAACTTCATGTATTTTTTTTTTGTCATAATGTATAACACAGTTCATTTTTCAGTTCATATCAGCACTGGGTTCTTTTATTTTAAAAGTTATTATTTTTTTAAAAAATCCATTTTTAGATAGTTAACAGTTTATGGAACAGGTGTGCAATAAAAGTCAAGAGGAGGCCACGCTCACCTGAGTTTTTCCTTCATTTTACCTTTAAAATTTTACCTCCAACCATTGAGATTGATCACAGGATCTTACCATCTCATTCATGAAACCTGGATTTGCTGACAGAATTTCTGAATGCAAAAGTGAAATCTGCTCCTTGGTTTGTCAAGATGAGTTTCTTTTGGGGTTTCTTCTGGAGGGTTGCATGACCACAAACAGGTAAAACCACATTCATCTTTAAAAATTCTGATTCCCTTCAAAGGAAATCTTACAAATATATTTACTTAATTACTACATATTTATTATATTAGTATCCCTTTAATTGACTTGTCATGAAATTATAACTTCTAGGAAAATTGTCATTAAAACAAAATAAAGAGGTAAACACCAGTAAAGTAATAATGATGATGGAAGATGTGTTGTTGCAAAACAAACTGAAGAAAAATTAGGTCATGGCAAAGATAACATCAATACCATGTATTTGGTACCCTTTAATTTACATGTTAAAGGTATCATAAAACTGAGTACTCTGAAAAACACCTGATGTGTGAATCAGGATGCAACAGTGCTGAATGCTCTAAGGAGTGTGATAATGTAATAATTTCAACATTTTTTTAATCTTAAATTAAACCTGCCACAAGAACTGAGAAAGATGAAGGGTAGTAAAGAGAATTATAATGCTAAACATGTTGAAAATGACAAAACTTTGAATTTTCTGAACAGATCTCAAGACACTTACAGATATGAGTTAACATTTCCTTATTTATCTGATAGATGAAGAATTAGGGAAAGTTATAAACGGGTAAGTACACCTAAGTCCCAGCTGCCATGCAGCCACCAGGTTGCTATTGAGAGCTGGTCATCAGCACAAGGTGCCACACTTAAGACACCCATTACATTCTTACCCATTTGAGCTTATTTCTATGGGAACATGCAGTATGTCTGTGGACTTGCAGCACTTTTTAGGGCGTTAAATATATCTCTATGTCATCGTCTCTTCTTTCATAAATAGCTGAAGGGAAATAAAAACCAGATCCCTTAGGAGCTGATAGGTTTTTAAGAACATATTCCTGCTCACTTGCAAACTCTATTAGTTAGTTATATTTTCATTTAAATCGCCACTTTGCTAATATCAAAGAGCGTAATTGTGAACAAGATGCTTGTGAGCCTGAAATGAAATGGAGAAGAAGGTGTGCAGGAATAATCTTGTCTCCAGGAACAGATAAACTTATGAATGAAGCAGTGTCTGGGAGTGCTCCTGGGCAATGGAAGAGGATTGCCCCCACTATGAACCTGCTGGGGCAGTCCTGGGCACGTTTCTGTCCCAGGCTTACAGTTAAGTTTCCCAAACCTTTCCCACATTCATTTCTGATATTAAAATCGTCCATTTTCAACAGGTGGCTTAGGTACAGCCCCCTCTCCCACATGGTAAGAAAAATCAATAGTGTAGGTGTTGTCCACTCGGAGTCAGTTTGCCTAAGTGCCTGGCAAAGTTACAAATTTACTTCTTTTAATTAGCTACAATAGACTTAGCTGGTGTATACTGGGCTTTATTTCTGAAAGTACTGCATGTGGCTTTTGCCTCTTTTTCCCCAGAGCAAGAAGCCCTAGACTTTAAAGGCATCATCAGTCACGTTTTGCATGTAGTTATTGACAAGAATACTGACCACTTTCATTGTTTATACTCAGAATACTTTTTAAATAAATTTATCTTTAATAGATAATTCCTCTTCTAGAGTGTTTTTTTTAATTATTTTGTCCAGATGATAAATTTAAGTGACAAATAATTCTTTCAATGTATTTATTAAACTCTAGAGAAGAGAAATTTCAAGTAGCAAAATTCCAAGCAGTGTTAGGATTAAAAGTATCCTTAGTATGAAGCATCAAACAAATATACAGGTAAATCTGTTAACAGTTCATGAACCAGCTAGTGTAGTTTAATATAAGAAAATACAAAAATTTGCTTTTTGGATATCTAAGCATTGCCAAGTAAAACAGTAAAATTGAAAGGCTTGTACAGAGTCAGGAAGACAGAAAGGGGTTGAGTGAACAGCTTGTATCCTCTGTTCCTAATTTGTTGGAATTTTAAGAAGTTCAACTCCCTGAGGCAAACAGAAATATAAGCATAATAAAATGGAAGGGGAACATTTATGGATATGAAATGTAAAATAGTAACTGGGAATCTGGAGGTGTTAGAAATAGTTGACAAAATAATTAACCCTTCCATAATTCTTCATTCATATTTGAAGACTTCTTTCATTATAAAAGAACCTCAGCTGAGTAGGAAGATATAACATCAGTGATAAAATAAACAGTGAAATTGAGGGTAATTTATGCAAACAGGGAGATAAAGAATTTACAGTTGGTAAAAACCCTAAAGATATTGATGAAAAATTCCATGGTTATGAAGGTCAAATAGAACATGAGGGTACTCTTTAGATTCAGCAGAGGGAAACATTCTTAGCAACAGCAAGGATAGTTAAGAAAAATAAAGTTATCATTCCTATTGTATAAAAAGAAAAGAGATCTAATAAATGTTTTCTTCTGTATTAGGTATATCCATATAATTCAGTGGCAATGAAATGCTTTTGATACTGTCCATATCTACAGTATACATAAAATTAAATTTTTTAAAGTCAATCTTGATAACTGGCATCTTAGTGTTTAGAAAAAAATAGGTTTGGTTTTTTTTTCATGAATGTTTATTTAAGGAGTCAGGAAACAATAGCCCAGCACTGGTTTCAAGGAAATATCAAATGTTGGTTGAATTTATAAAGAGTTAAAAGATAGAACCATAATGAATGCCAGTCATGGTGAGATGGAAACAGGGACTATCATGTAAACACATTCTTGTCTTTTGATACAAATCTAAAATTAAAGCACTTGTGTTGTCATAAAACATCTTTCTTCTACATTCTATTTATAAAAAACAAAACAAGACAAAATCTAGAACTTAACTAATCAATGAAACCCACCTAAAAAATACATGAAACACAAATACATGGAAGGGAAAGAGACTTGTATAGTGGCAGACTTTTTAACATAACAAAAAAAAAAAAATTAGAAGAATAACCAGTGACTGAATATTGAAGACAGATAATTCTGAAACAAAAATTACTAATTATTATTTATTAGTACAGTTTAATTTGAAATAGTTGCAGTGGTCTTTTATAATCTCATCTTGAATCCAAGAACTGAGATTCTTGTGGTTCTTCTGGAATGTATTAAGTTCCTTCCTACTCAGGCAGTATTTACCCATATGAAACGGTACTTCTGGCACAGCTCTGACTCCCATTACATTCTCTTTAACCTGTAATCACATTCCTGCAGACGCATTTTCAAGTCTTTCAAAAGAGACAAGTTTTTCATCCTGAGGAGGAGTATGGCCATAAACATTATGTCTTAGAAGAGGACTGCTGCTCTGCTAAAGTTAAATGATACCCAAGCTATACTTCATACGGAAAACCCAGGAAGTACAGGAAAGTATAATAACAACTAGAGTTAAGCTAAAGTTTGGTGAGTTGTTTGGGTTTTTCTTCTCTATTTCACTTTTCTTTTACACAGAATGAATGTTAAATTGTAAAAGCATTTGCATGTGAAAAAACACAAGTTATAACTAGCATATGCTTATCTACTCAGCAGCAGAAATAAAATGTTTGTAATTAGCTGTCATCAGCCTAATTGATTGTTACTAATATTTGTTTTCCAAAAGTTTTCAAGAAACCTATTTCTTTGTCTGCTAAGTAACACCTTTTCTTAAATTCAGATTTTTAAAGAACTTTTCATTGACCTTAGCTTTCCTTATCATTTATCCCTTGCTAATTTAAACAAATACATAATAAATAATTGCTTAAGTATGAGTCCTGTCAGCTCATTTGGCATCCTCACCATACTTAACATTTATTCAGAGGCAAAACTCTGTAAATTGGTACTGTCACTGGAGTTAATGGGTTATATTAGCTCTGTCAGTTTTAGATTTCAAATATCACTAAATACAAACATTCAAAATAATGAGGAAGTTATGCATTTTAAAAACTTAAGGAATTAAATGGGGGAAAACTCATATTTATAAAATAATGCATTCTGCTGTCTTTTCTCCATCTTCTACTTTGAGTATGTAAGCCTTACTTGTTTTTAGCTATAACTATAAAGATTTTCTTTTTCCTTGCCTTTCCTTTCCCTGCCTTGCCCTGTCTTTTCTGCTCTTTGCTTTTCTTCCACCTCCTCCTTCTCTTGCATCTCCCCAGTGCACGTGAGTTTCACAGGTACTGAACTGCTGAAGAAGCTGAGCCGATCAGAAGTCTCACAAGATACCGTAGAAGCTGGCAAGTCTGCTTCATTCCTACACAAGTTATTTTGGTGGATGAAATCACCTGAAAACAACACAGAATCTAACACTGTGACAGGTGTTTCTTACTCAGAGAAATTACAGCAAAGGTTTTGTCCTGGTTTTCCTCATAAGCCAAATGACACATTGTATCTTCTATACTGAGCTCCAGTGAATCGATGTCACGAGCACTTCAACACAGAGTCATAGAATCATTAAGTTGAAAAAGACCTTTGAGATCAAGTCCAACCATTGACCCAGGACTGCCAAGTCCATCGCTAAACCATGTCCCTATGCACTGCATCTACACTTTTTAAATGCTCCCAGGGATGATGATTCCACCACCTCCCTGGGCAGCCTGTCCCAATGCTTGACCACCCTTAAAGGGAAGAAATTTTTCCTAATATCCAATCTAAATCTCTCCTGGCACAACTGGAGGCCATTTCGTCTTGTCCTGTCACTTGTTACTTGGGAGAAGAGGCCAACACCCACCTGCCCACAGCCTCCAGTCAGGTAGTTGTAGAGGACGGTAAGGTCTCCCCTGAACTTTGTTTTCTCCAGGCTAAACACCCCCAGTTCCCTCAGCTGCTCCCCATAGAACTTGTGCTCCAGACCCTTCCCCAGCCCCGTTGCCCTTCTCTGGACACGCTCCAGCACCTCAGTGTCTGTCTGGCAGTGAGGGGCCCAAACCTGAACCCAGGGTTCGAGGGGCGGCCTCACCAGTGCCCAGTACGGGGGGGACAGTCACTGCCCTGGTCCTGCTGGCCACACTGTGTCTGACACAAGCCAGGATACTATTGGCCTTCTTGGCCACCCGGGCACACTGCTGGCTCATGTTCAGCTGGTCATCAGCCAGCACCCCCAGGGCCTTTCCCACCAGGCAGCTTTCCAGCCGCTCTTCCCCAAGCCTGTAGCACTGCCTGGGGTTGTGGTGACCCAACCGCAGGACCCAGCTCTTCTCCTTGTTGAACCTCATACAACTGGCCTTGGCCCATCAGTTCAGCCTGTCCAGATCCCTCTGTAACACTTATGAGGTTTTGACCTTAAAAATAGAATATGGTTTGGGGAACATGAATTTGCGAGGACCTGATTTGAAGGATGAAAGGACTTTTTTCCCAGCACTGGCTGAGTTCTTCCTCTCTGAGAATAACGGTAGTTTAAGACCTCCTAGGCTGAACATGCCAAAGAGAGAGGGGGATGGGGGGAGGAAAAAAGCCACTCAGCCACTTAAAATTTCTCCAGTCACTTTGGAAGTTTTAGGCCATTGCCTGCAAATTACACTTCCTGAAACAGAAATGCAGCACTGCCATCCAGCCTGTCAACTGCTACAGACTTTCCAGAAGCGCCACTCTCTAAAGTTGTCAACAGAGTATTTTACAAAGATATACAGTTAGCAAGGAAGCAGGTAACACAGAGATAGCCTTTATTCAGCGCAAGAGGCACACACAACCCTTCTGCAAATTGTTAGACACTTACAGCTGTTTGTCGGCAAACCAAATTGTTAGCAGTGAAACCATGGAAGAACAGGGTGTTGCAAATTTCCAGACCAAGCCTGCAAAAGACATTGTGAGACTGCAGCATGGAAAGTAAGGCCTTTGGAGACTTCCACTCATGCAAACAATCACTGGACTACATGAACTTTAGAAGTAAATTATTGGAGTTGGAAGAATAAAAAAGATACTCCAATTTCAGGGTTTCCCTACCATAATTCTGGGATTAGAGGTCCAGTCTTTAACATCATCACCATATGTCAGGCTGTCTCACATTTTGCTCATTAAAATATGACCTATTATTTTTGTATTTGTTGAATAAACAGTAGCCAGGAAATTCTTTTAAACTTCTATTAGTCATGCAGTATTTCCTTCTCCTCAGATATTTAAGAGACTTGTTCTTAAAGAAGCAGAGAATGGTTCTTCTGTTCATATTTTGTCCGGTCTGAGTAGTGCAAGCTTTACTGATTTCTCTTTCTGACATCGGAGGCAGAGGAGGGGAATTCTGCATTAAAGTGATGAGTGCAGTTTGGCCTGCAAGAGTTCAGGCTACTCATTCAGTAAATGCATTCAGGCTAGGGAGATTTGTAGGCCTCTAGCTTCAAATCCCTGCTTGTTAAAATAAATGAAAAAAATAATATTTTTATAAAACCTGTTTACATCAGAATGGTTTTTATTGCATTTGAAGACTTTTATTCTTGGAAAGTAGACAAAAATCTTAGACAGAAGCCTTCTTTAACATTAGATATGTATCCAGGCACAAGAAAAGACTCTACCCTCCCTGCCTACATGCCTATTGTGTGCTATAATAGCCCATTTTTTCAATGTTTTCATTCAATAAATAGATTATATTATACAGATTTTCAGCCTGGTCCTGGTCCTAATGTACTAATAGAACTTGTTCTCCCCATGGCACAATAACTACCTACCTTTAGCCATCAACTAGGTTTTCCAGAGTCAATTAAACAACTGCTGTTCCTCAGAATATGGGTTTTGCTACTACAAGTGCAGATGTTAACTGTCACACAAGTTAGAGGTCCTCATCAAATATTTGTAGAAATCAGGCAGGTTTCTTTTGTCATGTAGAATATTTTCTGTCTGCATTTTAAAGAAAGTGGGTCACAAGGCCATATTAGCTAAGCATTCCAGGAATCAACAGGAAGAGATTCAGGGTCTTGTGTTTCCTCAAATACTGTTTTTTTTAAAAAAAAACTTACGGCTTCTGTTTCTCTGCATTTTTCAGTGTTGATACAAGCAGTGTGTAGGTATTAAGTACTTTACTTTTTACCTAGAGGATCTTTACACAATGACAGTATTTTTCACCAAAAAACCAAACCAGCTTGGTTAGCTGGTGTAGAACAGTATCACAAATATCCAAATCTGGTAAAATCATGTCTGTAATTTGCATGCAACCTTAGCTTCTCACGGCTCCAGCCCTACCTTCATCAGTACCAGTCAAAAAGTCAAACATGCATCTAAGAAAAACATTCATTTACCTTTAGAAGTAACCAATCATGTTGAGATTAATGAGTTCATGAGCACCGTATCCATTGCAGGCCCATAGTCTGTTAATTTCCATCAGGAGGAAATGAAGCACAGGTGCATCTCTGCTTTCAAACTCTACCCTGTACTAAAAGCAGCTCTCCTCCCATCTCTTCTGTGTAGATAATTGGGGTTAATTAGTACCTGGCTCTGCTACTATCCTCTACATCTCAAAAGGGATAGGAAGGAGTTTGCTGGTGACTGTCAGGGAAGAATCACTGGTGCTTCTGTTTTCTTCAATGGCTGCAAACAGATCACTAGAGGAGCTGAATTATTCTGTGTTACTGTGATTTTAACAGGTACTGCCATCTAGTTGAGGTATACATCTTAGAGTCAGGTTCTAGAAAAAAGTCCATTCCCTCTTAAAAGTAAGAAACAGAAAGTGGTGTCCTAAACCACCTGTCTTCTCACAGGTGTCTGAGGACCCTCTGCTGCTCCTCATTCCTTCCATGCCATTGCATCATTCCCTACCTCCTCCTCATTTTATGATGTAGAAATGTCCTTTCCAGCCTTGTCTGTCTCCTCTCATAAAAGCTTTAGGAATCATCCAAACAAAAGGTCCTGGTTTAGTGTCCATTGTGGAGTTCAACCATTTGCGTTCATGGGCATGCTGGGTGCAGTCCTTGACATATAAGAATTGTGAACATCAGGAAGTTTTTCTAAGCTCCTAAATTCAGATATGTTCCCTGTACATGTCCCAGCCTTTCAAAAGCTTCCAGTTCATTGCTTCTGTGGCTATAGGTCGTGTGGTGGAGAAAAACAGCAGCTACATTTTGAAAGTAGTATGCAAATAATTGTTATAGTTTCTTATTTTTCAGTACACAACTGTTGACTGTTTATCTTCTGGTGGGCTTTGTTTGTCTAATTATCTTAAGTAATTCAAGACATGATTTTTATTTTTTTACTGGATTCAGCCAAGAGATAACCTAAGGATCTTTTTCTGGGTCTCTTCTCCAGGCAACAAAAAGGTCAGCTGCATGGGAACAGTGAGAAATTAGTGCAGCTGCTTCAAATTTGCACTATGCCATTCTGCATGCAAGTGGTTTTCTGACCCAGAACCTGACAAACTTAATCAGATTTTAATATATTTTTGAAAATTTGTTGAAGAGGTGGCATGATGCTGATCTTAAAGGCAATAGAAATTGGAGGGGAAGAGGAAATCAATCAGGAAACAAACACATTTGATGTTCTGTTGGTCTGTCCCAAGGCTTTGGCATTCACTGCTGGCCCTAATAATGATAGCACAGGTGTAATTAAGGATCTTAAAGGTTCAGGATATAATACAAAGCTGGAGGACAGCAGTTCCTGAATTAGCTCTAAGCACATTGTCCCTGGATACGTGGTGGGATATTATACCTTACAGGACCCTCAGCTCAGACTCCAGAGTGAGCATGGGTCTGCTAGTAGTGCTACCTAGCATGGAGCATAGGACTACACTCATGCTACTTTATCTGCTGGTTTCTATGGAGCTCCATGAGAGATTTCCACAAGACTTTGTGTGGTTCCTAGTACCTGTTTAAACACCATAAGTGTATGGGCATAAGAGGATAGAGATCCAGTAGGTTACAGATTTGAAAACGTCAGGGGCACTTGCATTTCAGCATCAAAGCAGATATGTTCTCCTATGCCTCCAAGGATTGATCCCATATTCTAGTAAAGCCATTTAGTTAGATGTCTAGATGCCTCTGCAAAACCTGGATCATTTTACTTTGGTCTTGCACTTAGAATTAACCTTTCAGTGACCATTCAGGGCCTTTTTTCTCCCTAACTAGCCACAGGATTCTGTAGACAGTTTTCCACAGAAATTCAATTTTCCCACATAACTATGAACCTTTCAGTGACAATTCAGGACCTTTTTTCTCCCTAACTAGCCACAGGATTCTGTAGACAGTTTTCCACAGAAATTGGATTTTCCCACATAACTATGTGCAAACTTGACAAATTAGGTCAGAATTAATTAGCTTTTTTCCTGTGTTGGAACGAAGGTGCTTGAAACAAGAGAAATGTGGTAAGGGATATAAAATATATTGCTTGCTAATGACTAGAGGACGTATGTAATTGTGACACGTTGCAAATAGGTGCTACAATAATATTGCTTTCCTCTGTGGGAGGAAATGGAGTTTGTGAAAGTGTTGTAGTAAATCCCCATAGACTAAGGCTTCTCCCATACTCAGTGCATTCACAGAATGGCAAGTTTGTGTATGTTGACCTTTACCATGATCTGTGCATTTGTAATGTTTTCTTTGTAGTTTCAGTATTTCCACACTCAAATGTTATCTGAGGTGGGTAAGAGAAGTGAACTAGCATTCCTGAACTGCAGATTTTCTTCCCCTCTCCTTCAGTAGTTTTTGTAGGTAGTGATATATGAAGACTTTAAGCTCACTTGCCCAGGTTTTGTGTTACAATTGTTCTGAAGGTTGAGAATCATAAATCTTAAGCATAAGCACTGTATTTTTTGGATTAATTTCCTGTGTCAGGTGATAGAATACTACTGAAAAGCTTTGTATGAATTTCCACTCTGTCAGCTCTAAATATGCCTGCAGTATGTTTTTAATTATTGTACATACCTTCCTCCCCTTCTCATCACACCCCCAAGGAAATAAAAAAGTTAGTTTACTTGGATTGATGTCTCTAACAACACTGAAAATTTTTCACACCACTGCATAGCTATCTAATGAAAATGCAAGTGCTCAATCAACCCAAAATGAATCTCCTGGTTTTGCAGTTGGAGGTTAAACAAAACAGCTTCTTACAGGCAGATAGGTAAACTACAAAAATATATATTTGAACAAATTCTTACTATGCCTCTGAAAGGTAAACTATGTAGAGAAGTGATTTGATGGGGCTAATTGTTTCCAAGCAAAAGACGCAATAACTACTGAGTTGGGAGTGGTGGGCACGTGCATGTGTGAGCACATTTCTCCTATTAAAAACCAGGGGAAATGTGTATTCCGCTCTTCCCAAGGGAAAGTAACTTCCCAGTTAGACCGCAACAGAAAACTGAAAATAAAAAATAAAATAATTGTATAGATGACACTATAGCTTCCTCCAATTTTCTTATCTCTTCTCTATTGCTTTTACCCAATCATAATTTTACCCAAATACAAGTGGTGTTTGTTTTCTGATCCTTCACTTAATGTCTTGCTCTAACAATGTTACATGTGATACTTTACTTCACTAATTGCCCAGTTTTATTCTTTTTGTACTTTCATACAGTTCAGATTGCATTCATTTAAGTTTTGACTTTGTAATGCACATGTTACTTGTGATTAGACCATCAAACATTTCTGATGCCATCTTCAACCTCAGCTGCAAAACTATGCTATAGTATTGTTCTGACATGTTAGTATGCATAAAACGCCCTCTATACATTCATACAATATGCTTTACTGACTGCGTTTTGTTCTGTTAGGCCTCCTTTGGGCTTGGGTAAGGCTGAAGGTCATAAAGGGAGGAAAAAAAATGCCTTTATGAAAAACATCTACAGACTTGCTTCTTGAACTGGAGAAATGTGATGCCATGCTCTTATCTTTCAAAGATGTGGTAGGCTTTCTCCTAAACCTATTTGCCTATGTGGTCCCATCTGTGCTTACTCCCTTCTTTGGAATGCCATCAGCATTGGCCTACCCTTCACACCCCTTCTGCCCCAGCAGCACAAGACTAGGAAAAAAACTGTCTCCTTCCCTGCGTGGGTGAGCAGGTGACAAGGCAGGATCTCATCTGTCTCCTTACCGATCTGCACCTACCACAGTGTCTAGCCCTTAGTAGTTCTGACTACCTTGATTCAAACAGAACATCTCACGATCCCATTTTGTGGTGGTGTGATTGCCAGCAAGAGGGTTGCCTGTGCTTGGGATAATTGGTTTGACCTGCCTTTTCCATTAATGTTAGTGACTTTCCTTCTAACCCTGGGCAGGTCCTTCTCTATCTCTAGATTCTTTTTTTTTGTTTGTTTCTGTTTGATGACACCTTCCCAGGGCTATTGAGTGTGATTGCATAGTTCAAATGTGTCATGGAATACAAGTGTGAAAGGCTGTGTAGGTGCAAGGATATTTCTTTTTCCTGGACGATTTTAATTGGGAAGGATCCTCAATTTGTCAAGTCTCAGAAAATGAACTGTTCTCCAAGATTCTTTTCTATTCTGAAAAACTCCTGTATTTTCAGAAATATTATAACTCTTTCAAGCTACCTTCCACTAATTATTGTCTTTACATGAACTATATTTTCTCCAAGATAAATACATCTAAGTGTTTTCAGTGTTTAGTGCTCTCACTTCTCACTAAGTCCCTAAGTGCTATAAAACTCCCATCACCCATCCTTTTTCAGGTGAAATACACCTAGAATGACTCATAACTCTCATCACCACTCCAGTTTTTGTTGGTAGTTTTTTGTCTTTTTCTGTTTTATTCAGCATCTTAAAAGTGGATAAAGGTGATGAGGGAGATCTATATATATGTGTGTATAGCCTCATTTTATTCTTGTTAAGCTTTACATTAGATCTCTTAAATCCATTATGGGAAATAAAATTTTAAAAGTCAGCATAAGAATGCTTTGAACAATTACCTGATTTCCAGAGAATGTAATTGTCTCCTCACATTGCCTTACTTTGGGGTAAATTTCATTGAAACACAAAGCAGTGCACCATGAACTCAGGCTGTCTTATTAAATCTCAAAAGTAACACTTCCACACACTGCTTTCCAGGAGAATTATGTAGCGCATACTAGCAGAAGGTCATTTCTTCACAGCAGAATAGTGAAAGACAGCCACAATAACTAGCTGTGTCTACAGGACTTGATCTGTAGGCTTAAGCTTCAGTCAACTACATCTGACCTAGTCACTTCTTCCTCCTTGTAGTTAAAAAAAAGGGCTTTGTAGCATTTGTGAGGTTTAATTAATGTCATTTTATATTAGATATCCAAAATAAATAGAAAATACCTGAAAAGCATCTATTTCTCTCTACAGCAGAGAGGGAGCTTCAGCTGGCCATGGTGAGGTAGTTGTCTGCAGTGTGGAGTTATGCCAGACATATTTCACCTCAAGTATTTTAACACTTGAGGTGAAGTAAGGAGTTGCACATTACCTTTAATTGCCAACAGCAGTTCAGTTCTTCCAAGGCACAGAGGAGATGTTTACAATTATAGACAGTAATTGTGACTGCCTCATGCTGCTTGCCTGGAGAAATTCATGTGATGCTCAGGGGATCGCATGAAGACAGCTGGGAATCCTCCCTCCAAGAGCTTGAGAAACAGCTCTAAAGCAGTGAATAAACACTAGTGGAGAAGGTTTGTACAACAATTATAAGAATAATAGTAAGCATCAGAGGCAAAAATGCCGTTTTCAAAATTCTCTAAGGGACCTATTGACCTAATTTGATTCTCTCAGCAGTAACTTATGCCTACTAGGTTCTTATAGATCTTTGAGAGTTATTGTGCCATAAATGCCTAAATCTCTTGAGTATATTTTAGAATGTGACTGGTAACCTCTATCGACATGTGTAAGATGATTACGCAGCAGAAATGAGGGAGGTCAAGTAAAAAAAGGTCAGGACATTACTCAAAAACCTGTGAGATTTTCTTATACATTGGTTTACATTGAGTTAAATTATGCAAACTATACAAAACATGCATGTATGATTTCTATGTGTAACACTTCCACCTGTGAGACCACACACCAGTGTATGCAATCTCCCACTTACCCATTGACGGCAAAAGCAGCAGAGGGTAAATCCGTGTGTTTATTCCACAAAAACGGAGTGGCACCAGTCACAAACATGCTATAAGAATCTCAGTTTTGAAAATGTCTCTAGCCTTTCATTGTTACTACGGCCAGCAGGATGCAACATAAAACCTTCTGACAAAGAGTGTAATCATTAAAATGCCCAGATTATTATACTAACAATTCAGAATGAATAGTCTCTTGCCATGAAAATCATGCTGCTGCTGAAAGAACATGTTCTTTTACAATAAGCTGGTGATGATTCATTATTTTACGAGAGCAACTGGAGTAGGGATCACAGTAATGGAATCAATGACAAAACCTGTTCAGTTTACATATTTATGTTTCGGCTTTTTTTTAATCAGCAGTGGAATAACATAACCCTGGGGTTAAGTTTGGTGGCAGAAAAGCTCTTGAAGTCTCCAGCTGATCGTATTATGTGAGATGACAACAAAGACTGTGACATTTTCAAGAATCAAATACGGATACATTTTTGAAAAGTGGACATTTGATTAGGTTTGCTGTAAGGTTGCAGAAATTACTAGCTCTTCCTCAGGATTCTGGCACATAGGTCGTGTACACATCACATAGACACCTTGAAGGAACTACCCAAAAGCAGTTGCTGTTATTCCTATGCATGCTGTACTTTAGAAACATTAATTTGGGTGGCGGCAAAAAAAAGCAAATGTATAGCAAATGTATGCATGACCTTGCAGCACACCATGGAAGCTTTGTTCCTGAGTATAGCTGAATGGTTTTAACTTCCTGAGCTTTCGAGTCATCAAAACTATTTTTAAAACCTGCTACTTTGTGTGTTTCAAACTAAGCAGCTTGCTCAGATGTAGCTCTGAATTCTTTCAAATAGCAGTTTCCTCTTATATTCTGATATATTACAATATACAAGCGAATCTACCGATCAAATAGAACTTTACTGTAGTGCTAATGGGGATACTGAAACATTAGAAATGTGAGGAAAAGGGGCCTGTGGATAAAGTCAGTGCTTCTTTGCTTAGAAAATAAGGTAAGAATGATTGTCCATCATCAGTCTAAAGGCTGACTTCAGCAGAGGCCAGTAGTGGATGCTTCTGGGAACACCACAAACATGGCAAGTACAGAGTGACCCTTTCCCTGGCACATTGTGCTAAATTCCAGCAATCTGGTTCAGGACCTTTATGAGCCAAAACTTTATCTGGGCCATCATGTTTAATATCCATCAATGGATATCTTTCAAGGTGATATCTAGTCTTTTTTGCATACATCGGTAGTTTTGACATTCACAGAACCTTTTCAAAATAAGCTCCACAATTTAAAAACTATTACATTCCCTTAGTGTGCATGTCCCAAGGATTGAATCCATTTTTAGGGAGCATGAATGTGTTTCTTGAGATGCAAGAAAGCTTGGGAACAGCTGAGTGCAGGTACAGCAAATGCAATTTGCATTAGTACCAGCAGTGCAGTTCAAGGCAAATTTTCAGATTCTCTAGCTTTGGCCTGATGAGGACTAAGTTAAACTGACAATGCGGTATTTTAGAATGTGCTTTAGATGGTCTTTTGTTTAAACAAGAATTCCCACTTTTAGAAATCATTTCCATGTTTTGGAATATGTTTATGGCCAGATTGATTCACAATCCCTTGCTGGCTTTCCACCTCTAGAGTTTCAAAAATTTGTTGGGGGAGGCAAAGGTCTAAAACTTGGCTACACAATCTTTCACTCTGCCACTGATATGTAAGAGGTGATCTGGTTAGCATCATGTCTAGCCTGGTTTGACCACTGAGGCCAAAAAATATCTGTGTTACCCTAGGAGGCCTTTGTTCAGAGTCCAGTAATAGATTAATGGCCAGATGCCTCACCTACTTTGTAGACCATGACTAATGAATGGCCATATAGATGTTAACCTTCAGCCTCAGCAGGTTCAACTGTTCCTGATCAGGTGGGGGATGCTACCAAAAACTGTTCACACCAAATATGTGATGGCACTCAAAGGCTGACTTATTTTCACCTCACTAGGAAACACAGACAAAGGATCACTGAGCATGCATAAGCAATAAAAGCTGTGATAGCCTTGTTGCACTGTGCTTAGCTGTAGTCATTGGTTCCTACCATAGACAGGCAGAAGGCTCAGACTGAAAGTTAGTGCTCTTCTGAATGACCACACATAGTAGCTCTACCTATGCTAGGAAATTTAAAAGCACCAGGGAGTGTTCCCTGTCACTGGCTCTGAACTCTGTACTTAGTTCTCCTGCTACAGTTTTGGCTTAGATCGATTAGCAGCCTTGCAAGTAATTCCTGGGTGTAGTTTGTCAGCTAGCAAGCACCAGAAACCGTTCCTGTATCAGTCTACATGTATCCATTGTACTTGGCAGGGTAGGACTGTTTAATACATGACACACCAGGTCATTCTGTATCTCGGTATCAGAGAGCAATCACAGGTGACTTCGATTTTCTAATACAGATGGAGCTTTCTCATGGCAGCTTGTAAACTGTACTTATACAGGGTTCCCCCTCAGACTGTTAGTGCCTTTAGAAAAAAAAATCTGGAGGAATCAGGTATTTTTTGTGAGTACCGGAGGGTGATTCAGCTCACTCTGAAGCTGGCATCTGTTGACTGGTTGTCTAGCTAGTTAGCACTTTGTACAGACTAGATCTTCAGTGACTGCAATGGGAGCATAAAGATCTACATGTAGATATCTGTATTTAGATATGTCAATCAGGATCTGAATCCTGTCTTCCTATCTGCTACAACTTGGTGACAGCTTTATGGCGATTTTTCTCTGACCCTTGCTAATCTTTTCCTTCAGTGCTTCCTGTACTATTTTGCTGAGAGGAGTCCAAATTTCTCTGTGTTTCAGCAAGAAATACTTGCTACCTTTTGAATAAATTCCTAAACAATTTTAGTGTTTCATCATAGCCATTCTTTTTAACTTTCTATCTGCATATTTAGCTTAGCAGTCATACTTCAAAGTGTGCAGTGGCTGTTCAAAATGTCTGTTTTTCTAAATAAATAGAAAATTATAATGGTTGCAAATGCATCTCTGCAAGAGGAATTACTTGCAGATCAACTGCATTACAGGCTAATATCCTTAATAGCATTTTCATGTCACAGCTAATTATATTTTTTAAAAAATGTTTCATGCTGTAAGGAACACAAACATTAAAATTTCTGGATTGTGGTGCAGGTGGAAAGAACTCCTGTTTCATACTTTCCACACATAGCACAGACTGTAACGCAAATGGTGCAATATTACCCTGGAACTGTGAAAGGAATTCCAAGGGAAATATAACTTCATGAGGCATTTTACCTGAGGCCGAACTCATAATCTCCTCCACTCATACAAACTGTTCTCATTTGTACTGTTTTATCTGAGGCATCTAATCTGCATTTCCAATGCTTTTCTCAGGGGAAGCCCTGAACTCTGATACACCGAAATATAAAACAAAAAAGCTCTGAAACATATAATCTTTCTGTAGAGCTAATTATTTTTCTTAATGTGTCTGCCATAAAACATTAAAGCCTCATTTGTCTAATGTTCTACACCAGAAGCTTCCCAGATGTTGCCCCCACTAGAAACAGGCAGTTTGAAACCTCTGAAGTACAAACTTTAAAAAAACACGTGAATCTAGTAAAGTGAGTAGCTACATATTTCTTTTATTAGGTGAAAATTGGTTCTTCTAGTTATAATATATTCTTTATTTCTTTCTGGTTTTAAACCAACAGTACTTTTATCCTAAGTTCTCCAGTGACAGCAATGGTGACTAAAATTCTGTAGTTAATCCATATATAATTTAAAATATGATCTTCATAGAACAATTTTTCCCCAATACCATCATGTCACTGTATCCCAGTCCTGGCTCTGGTGCCTGGAGCAGCTGCTCCCCCTCCTTCTGCACTGGCCTTTGTGTCTGCAGAGCTGCTGCTCTCACATAGTCTCACTCCTCTCTTCTGCTGACATTTGTTGCACAGATTTCTGCTTCCCTCACCTTCTTAAATACGTTATCCTAGATGTGCTACCTCCATTGCTGATTAACTTGACCTTGGCGAGTGGCGAATCCATCTTGGAGCCGGCTGGCATTTTCTTCATCAGACATGGCAGAAGCTTCCAGCAACTTCTCACAGGAGCCGCCCCTGCTACCAAAACCTTGCCACACAAACCCAATACACTTCAAATTTTCACCAGCACACCTGTCTCTGTGAATAAAAATTGACATGCAACTTAGTTTTTGTATTCAATCTTATTTTTGCTTTTCAGACTCCTAGAAGTATTTACAGGATTTTGAACACAATGACAGTAGGCCCATTGCCTACAGCTCTCACTGCTATGGAGGTGATACATTTCATTACGGAGTGCTGCAGCACCCTGTCAAGTTCTTTTTTCAACAATTCCACAAATGTTTACAATTTCCAGGTATAATAGACTGAATAGCTGCTTACATAGGGCCTGATTCTGCCTGCAATCGTACAACTCTAAGCTTAGAGCAATTCCATTGAAGTAAATGAGCTGATATCACTTAAAATAGTTATACACTAAAAAAAACCTTTGGATTTACCCCCAGGCAAAAGAATTAGTCCTTTTCAGTCTTTGAAGTGTTTTTAAGCTTGAGACATCATTTACCACAGTGCGAGGTGGATGCCAGAGACTTGTGTTCTGATGCAATAGGGTGGTATGGCTCTGTATCGTTTGGCCTTAGAAATGCACTAGAAAAGGTGCTTTTGGGAGCTGTACCTGCCCTGCCTGGGTCAGTGTGTATGTTTGCCAGTTGTGCCAGGCACACCCTCTCAAAAGATGCAGAATTAGGTCTTTGGGTCTAATTTTTGATATTGTCTTTGGCCACAGAGTTGTATCAATTAAGTTAAACTCTGCACCTGCAACGTAATAAGGTCCTTGAGGATGTTCCTGTGTACGGTGGTATGCCAAAGGGTCACTGTACCCTCAGTATTCTCTGGTTATCATATGTGTCAATTCTGAAGCACCAGACAGATTCTCCACATGAAGAGGACATACCCTTATGTTACACTTTTGATGCATTAGTCCACGGTTCATATTGATAATTAACTATTCGCAGGCAGAAAAATGCCTTCTGCAAACGTGTGCTTGAAGCAGAATAGTTTCAAGACACAGCTTGGTTTTGATATTCATTATATGTATATGAAACTAAAGGCTAAAAAAATCCAATCCCAGATATATACTGACAAGATCTGTTGTTCTTGGCTTTCACTCACCTGTGATCATGAATTATAGCAGAGCTGTTTGTGGACAGTAGCTCAGCAGTCCCATTAATACTGTCCCACTTCGGAAGAGTTTCTAACTTACCTGTTTGTGACTGACAGACAGAATGGTGGTGTGCTTAATCTCCTCTCTGTGGACAACTTTTTTTAACTGCATTAATCTTATTGCAATTCATATTAAAATTTAGACAATCAGGTCCTTCATTTCTGTCATGTACCAGCCTTCAAGAACTAGCAGAGGTGTTACTTCTTTCTGCCATGATGAAGGAGGGGACCAGGTGCTGCCACCACTGAAAGCATCTCCTTGGGCCAGGACGAGTGCACTGCAGAGGGGCCAGCCTCCCCAGATGGAGCTTTATAGCCTCTCCGTCCCATTAACTGTGTGGTCTGTGGAAGAACAACAGGGTAGGAAGCCAGCAGGGTGGCCCAAAGTCATGGACACTAGCAGCAGGGAAACTCTCAACAACACTCTAATGTTTACTTAAAAAAAAAAAAAAAAAGTCTCTGGAGAAATTAACCATTTTGGTCAAAATTAGATTTTTTTTTTTTTTTTAAAAAAGGGTTCTAATAATAAATTTTCAAACAGCAGGAGCTGAAAGTGATCTCGTGATCTCAGCAGATTCAGCAGCAAGAACTAAAAGTATCGATGTGCCATTACAGTGCTGGCTGCAGTTTAAGCTCCCTTGTGCTAACAAGCTGTTTAGCTGTTTCCTCCATTCTTCCTCCTGCTTCTCCCCTCACAGGCACTTCACAACGATCTCAGTGCTTTTGCCCTTCTCCCCTCCTTCTGTTTCTGCGCCTGTCACGCTTGTCACCGTCTTTTTCAACTGTGCTCCCAGTTAGCTCACTGCAGCCTAAGCATAAGGCCAACAGGTAGAAAAAAAGAAGTTGATGCACAGATGTTCTACCCCAACTCACAGGGCAACAAAATAATAATAATAAAAAAAATAATTAGTTTCATCATGGTATTGCTTTGTGATTTGCCTGAAGTTGTGCAGAATCACCATGCCTGGAGAAAACCCAGGTGGGGCTAACACTTCATTCTTTGCTAGCCACATAGTTCACAGACTAACAGCCCAAAACTACCTGGTTGTTACACCAAGAAGAAACCTTTCAAGTATAAATGCTTCTTCACCTGTTATTTCATGTTCTGTGCAAACAGTGTAAGCTACATAGAGGATTGTGTTTCCACTGCAGGTATGAAAAGAACTTAACTGACTGTTGTCATAATTCACAAGCAGGATGGAATTTAGGAATACAAATAGGAAGTATAGAGTTTCCTGTATACTGTTATGGCAGACTGTCAGGGACATAAATATATCTAAAGTGGAAGAGAAGACATGTCAGCCTTTTCCATGGGTAAGGTCACTCAGCACAGCTATGTTATAAATAGTAATGAAGAAAATTATGTGGAAAAGTACATGCTCAGAGTTTTCTTCAGGCATACACAAAAACAGTAAAAAAAATTAAAATTCAGGGACTTAATGGCAGTGATAAAATAAGATATCTAGGACCAAAAACTGAAGTCCTTGAACTCTTGTCACAATGACAGCTAAAGTAGACCTTCCAATCTGTTCTAAGTCCATGCTCTCTGACCAGCTGAGATGAAGACACAGCTGCCTTGTACAGGCAGACACCCTAACTCCAAGATATGCAAACACCCTGATGTCCCAACCAATCTCTTTCTGCAGCAAAACAGAGGCTGGGCAGGCATAACTCCTTTTAACTTCACATTTGAGATGCTTCCTTGCCTAAGAACTGCAATTTCAGGTGTATGTGAATGATAGCAAAGAGAAATTGTTATACAAGTTATGAGTTTATAAAAAACCCCTAACTCCATAGGGCATAAGATTTGCACAGTTTGGACGATTCAGCTGGCCCTTGAATCCTCTGTAAAATCATTAGGCTATAGATGAATTCATTAAAACACTGAAAAGACCTTTGTGGATTTCCATAGAGCCCCTAGTACTAGGTCCACATAAATATAGACATAAATATATATATCTGTACAGGCTCAACCCTTGTAAGAAAGAGTGACATTTAAATTTTGTATAAACTCTGGAAATATAGCCCTTTGACAAAATGGATAGCAGAAATTTATTAAAGATTATAGAATCTATGTTCTCCCTGCTTTTTCTTCTACTTCATACACCTCTCATTGTAACCAGGCGACGTTGCCCTCCATATCTTACCCAAGAGTCACACTGTATTTTCCGTTCTACAATTAGTTGCTTCATTTATTTCAAATGTGTTCCCTCCATCTGTTGCTGATAGCTCCACATGTCTGCAGACTGTCGCGTTTCCTGAGTTATGTTATTTTCGCAGTCAGTTTTCATTGAGGTAATGGAAAATGTCTGTGCCCATAAACCCTTTCAATGATAGTTGTAAATCATGACTCGAGCTCTCCAGAGCACCTGTCTGTACATCTGTGGTTAATCCCTCTCTGGTTTTAGATCTAGCTTCTTAAACCCAAGTGTTACATAGTGCCAGCAGAACCTACCTGCAGCCAGAGTGGTACACAGAGGATAGACAATTAGAATGACCTGCAGACAGATGCATCTGTCACTCTTCACAGTGTTACTTCATTTCCTCATTTCAAATAATAAACTTGATCTTTTCTCCAGATTTATGGTCCTTTCATGTGATATTAGTTGACTTCACAAGAGAGAAAAACTGGGAAACATATTTCAGTGACTATCTATCTGTCTACCTATCTTTTATAATGCGGCAGAAAGCCATATATTTAGCAGCTTGAAAAGATGACCAAGATTTAGAGGAAAAGCTTCACTTCTTGACTGATGGCAGTTTAAACACTGGGATAACATTTTCTGATTTTGGATAAGATTTGCATTTTTCACCTGTGATGATGTGTTGTTTGACCATTTCATGAGTTACAAATAGTTTCCAATTGTTCTAGGATTATTGCAATAACCTTCTAAAAAGCCAAATGACCAAGAGAAACGAAACCAGAAATCAACACAAAAAAATTCTTAGAAAGAAACAACAGAAAAAATAACTGCTAGCTGTGGAGATGCAACAGAAAAAGTAAAATTAATAAAAATGGTACAAGTTTACCAGCAAAATTATTAACAGGAAATCATGAAAGAGTAAATATTTTCTAAGAATTATTGTGTGAACTAATGACGTGCACATTCTAAGAATCTTTCTGAAAATCATACATAGGGCCCCTGACTTTACACCTTCAGCAGTGCATTCAGTCAGCAACGTTACTGGGTGCTCCACTGGTATCAGTGCAGTTTGTGTAGGCACTGAGATCTTGTCCTTGTGCAGGAAAAATGGGGTGAAAGCAAAGTCAGCTGTGTGAAATAGGAGTTCGGAATTAATGGAAAACTTGCCACTCTCACGTCCTTCTATCTCCTCTCCTGACAAGAATGCTTAACTGCTATGTGAATGTCTCTCTGACATATTCTAAAGTATCCATTTGGAAATTATATTGTGAGTGCGACAGAAAGTAAAAGGTAAAGCCGATTGTAATATGTAGCACCTTCTGCTGAATTTATTTTAAAAAAACCCAAAAAACTCCTATAAATTTAGCAAGAATGTAGATGTTCCTTTTTCTTCAGTAAAGAAAATTTTCTAAATTTTCTGTTTGTGTCACACAATCTCTTTGGTAGTCTTTTGAGATGCAAATGAGGGGAATTGTTTTTATTATTTGTGTAAATTGCAATGCTAAATGCACAAAAGACTTTTGTGAGCTGTGAAATACTGGGACTCCTAGCTACATTCTTGTCTGCAGTAAGGTAAAATGAGAATAATACAACTGACTTTAAGTCAGCTTTACCAGATGGATACCAGCATAATTAACCTGCTCTGGTATCTGTCTCTTCTTCTAACATGAGCTTTGTCTGTACATCAGGAAAGCTGACCTCCAGCGGTGTGCCTTTCAGTCCTGCCTGCCTTTTGGCCCATGTGTCTGGGTTTTCTCAAGCCAACCAATTTCTGAAGCCAACCGATCTCTGGCCTGGGCAGATATGTATGCCCATTTCTCACCTTAACAAAGAGATAAAATACAGTTGAAACACATGGAATCAGAAACTGGGGGCATTCCTGAATCCCACAGTATAGATGTTGCCATGGTGACTGGAGACTCTAATACATAAAATAGCTATTTGCAATGTTCATTTTTTTTTAAAAAGGGGGGGGGGGACAGGGAAAGGTGGTGCAAAAAGCCACATTGAAAAAAAAGCCTTTGCAAATTTCTCTTTTTAGAGGGCTAGAATACCATATGCTGTACCCTTCATTAATGGTACTAAGGAAACTGAGTGCAATGTTCTTTTTTTTTTTATTCCTAAAAATGGAAGTGCAGCCATGATTCCTTTATTGTCCTCTACCCTTATCCAAACTTCAACAAAGTTCTCTGAAATTCAGTGCTTTAAGTATTTGAATTGACCTTCTCTTTTCATTTCACCATGTTCCTCTTGAACTACTTTTATTTTTTCATTCTCTGCTGCATATCTCCTTTCATTTCCAGGTTCTTGCCAAATGCCCTTATATGTGAACTATAGTTCTAAATCTATATAAATCTCTGTCAGAGTTGCAGATAAAGTATCAAGGATAGGTTGGATTTGTCTGAATTAATTTTCACTTCTAACATGTTTATGTGAAAACTAATCAATTTTATTAAAAACATTTTTTTTTCAAACACAACAGTAATTACTTCATTACTACTGCTCCTGATATTACCATTACTAAAATTAGTATATGCATAGCTGAGGAGCACAGAAAAAGAAATGGTTTTTAACATTATTAGGATAGGAAAAACATTACATTATGTATAAAATGCAAGGCTTCTGAGGAAACCTAAGTCTAAAGTCTGAGCAAATGAAGTTTAAGAGAAAAAAAAATACATTCCTTGTGAATATTTGTTAAAATGTGCAATAAAACCAGATCAAATAACAGTACAGGCTGTTGGACAGCATGAGGGAACCAGGCTGAGCTCTGGCACCTGTACCTGGTTTAATTGTTCCCATGCTTCCTGGCCTGGTTTTGGTCCAAGAGAGCTAGCAGGATCAGAGACAGTGCCTGGGCGCAGGCTGGAATCAGCTGTGGGCTAGACACTGCTAATAAATAAGCAGCTTGGATTCAGCACGTGGTGTTGGGGGCTAAGAGATCTCAGCTGGGTGCACGTGTGCTGCTGTACAGTCCCTGTCCTGCTTTTTTACCAGAAGAAATATAACTTGGGTTTACCTCTTGTGGAAATTCTCTTTTGAAATCCCATAACTACTGTAGCAAATGATTTTTACAGGTGGGAATGTTCATTAAGACAAGAAGCTCAAAGACATATTCTACCATACATTACAGAGCGGATGCCAGACATATAGACATGATCAGTTGACTCAGGATTGCTCCTCTTTAATAGATAGAATCATGACATTTAACCCATGTGACCGATTAATATGCTGAGATTTAGATTATTTATATTCTTCAGTGAACTACTTTTGTCTGGTTTAAAGCAGCCAATTGTTGGGAAACACATTTCAGATTTTAAAATAATAAATTCACAATGGAAGGATTTAAAATCTGTTTACAAAATCAGAAAATTTGGTGTTGTTCATTCCTCTTGGTTCCTCAATACATATTATTCCTTCACTAGACTGGAAGACGCCAGGCAGGACAGCATTTAGCACTTCGAAGGATAATCAAATTTTTCGTACAATCTCATATACTGGACTCTCCTTTCTTTCTAGGAATCAATGACAGACACTTGATAAAAGCAAACTGCTGACTTTTAAGGTGCCTATATCTCAAAAGCAGATAAAAAATTTGACACAGATGATCTCTATGTGGGTGTGGTTGCAAGGCCAAAGCGATAAAAGGGAATTCCTTTGGTTTCTCAGAATATGTACAATGCTACTTAAAAATTATATCGAGTTGCATTAGCACAATCAATTAGAAAAGAAACTTTCTCAGCAGGAACACCACAGCAGAGGAGGAGAAAGATGATGTGTCAGTCTGCAAGCTTAGCGTATGAGCTGTTTATCATAATCTACTACAACATATGCTTCAGCAACAGGGTGCTAGTCCTCGAAGGATTCAGCAGCTAGACACTGCAAAAGAGCCACCCCACTAGCACACTGGAAGTTGTCATAGAAATAATAATGAATTTATCCTTTACTTTGATTGTAAATGTGAGATGACTCACCCTCGATCACAATCTCTCTTGCAGTCGAAAAAGAAAAAAAAATCAGATCCACTTTTAGTTTGTCTGAATTTAACGATGTGATAAGAGTGATATCTGCCCCTCCCTTCTGATCTGAAGTCATTGAGTAAACATGAGAATTTGGAAGCAAGGAGGGAAAGGCTTTGTGTGCTCCCTTATTATCTGCACGCATCAGATCTCTAGCACAGCTGCCCAAGGTGCACACTCTTTTCTCTCA
The DNA here is from genome assembly GCF_017639655.2 of Falco naumanni. NCBI lineage: Eukaryota > Metazoa > Chordata > Aves > Falconiformes > Falconidae > Falco > Falco naumanni. The sequence goes on from NC_054059.1 coordinate 8,375,550, forward strand.
TTTCTGTCCTGGCCATTTCATTGTGGGATGACTTAGGTGATTCCTGTCCAGGTGGTCCATTGCTAAAATGTTCTTCCCACCAGCAAAGAACTGAACATTTGAATCAGGGTTAAAAAGACTACCAGGCATCAGGCCACTGAGGATTAAGTATTGCAACATGGATTAACATCAAAACTTCCAAGGATCTGGGAATAAATAACATCCAAGATGTCACTGCTGGAAATAATAGGGAATGCTGAAACAAATCTTGAGATAAGTCCAAAAAAAATCAAGTTGCCTCTTGGTTTTAATACAGAGAACAAGCAATTTCATTGTGTTTCCACTTATTTTCATTTATGTTATAGAAACTTATTAAAGCCTGATCAAATTTGACAGATTCTGGTCCAGGCAACTATTTGCACATACAGGTTGGTATAGTGAAAATAAGCTGCAGCTGCACTGATTTTTCAGAGCAACCAAAAGGATCATTTGATGGGAAATGGTAGAATGAGATGAGACTAAAACACCTTATCTGCTTTTAATAAAACCATATTTTATATAATTAATTCCTTACTGTTTGTTAACTAGAAATATAATACAGTACTTTCTGACTTGAATAATAAAAACCTGTGATCAGTGATAGAAGTTATCTTTAGCATATTTTCTCCCTTTATGATACATATCCATTAAAATAATTTTTTCTCTTTTTCGTGACAATTGAATTGGTTACCTCAGAATTAGGTTAAACTTCATTTTATGTTGCTTTTGGTTTTCATATGTTATATTACATTAGTTCTTTAATGTCATTAATTTCTTCTAAATGGAAGAAATAAAATAAGTTAATACCTTGCTCTTCACTGTATAAGGTTAGTGGCACAGAAGAAAAAAGACAGTAACAGTGTCATCTTCCTCCTTTTCCCCTCTCATTTTGGTATGTTTCTGTCAGTCCTCTATCAGATCTTACTGATTTGTGTAACAGCCTAGTCATTAGTTCACCATCTATACTGATTGCCTGTATTGTACTAATCAGTTTCTTTCATTGTTTCTTTCCTAACATCACTTCTGAGAAAGTACTTTGGACTACATGATGCTAGCATCTTCAAACAAAACAACCAAACCTGAGTCGAACATTTGATGGTTGGCTGCTGACAGGAGAATTAAAAATTAAATTTTGACAGCAGTTTTAGTCTGACAATTATTGGGAAACTTCTCAAGTTCCTCAGACAGTTATTTTTATTCACCTCTTAAAGATATCCTTGCTAAGGCTAGACTTTTCTTTTTCTTCTCTGAGAAGCAGGGAACTGAAAGATGCTACAAGAAGCACACAGGAGAGCATTCAAGCACTGAGGGCTCATTCCACTTCACTAAACCTATATGAACCCCAAGGACATTCATACTTGCAAATTTAAAGAGTCAGGGGAAGTTTAGAGATCAGCCTCTTGCTGTGGGCATAGATGGCTCCAACAATGAGCAGTAAAGAAATGCGAGTTCCTAGTGACTAAGGCAGTCTCTGAGAGATTTTTTGGAGAGAGAGATACGATTTTTTATATTAATTCTCAGTACCAACCATAGCTGATATTTTCCAAAATTATGTTGGAATGTCATCTAGCGATCTCCCACAAGCTTTTCCTTTATAAATTCCACTCAGGAGCTAAAGTATACACTTGAAATTGTACTACAATACATATTTTACCAGTACCTTCTTTAAACACTGAAGGAAATGCCAAAGTGGCCAGCTTGTTCTCAGGGATATTGTATTCCCTGTGCTTCCTACTACTTTACAAATCAGTTCAGATAACCTTTCTTCTATGAGTACTATGAACAAACCTCTGATGAATCCTTGGAGGTTACATTTCCTCAACAGTGTTGGTAATACCAGCAAAATATAGCTCAAAGACTCAGTCAGCTCTGAGAAAACAGTATCTGTGAATATCACAGGAGATCATTTTACATTTTCAAGATGCTGGCAAAAATTTAAGTGGGACACTGGATGCTTGCAGTGCATTAAAATTGCAAGTCAACAGAAGTAAAATACCAGTACAAGTCTTTAGAAAACATATTAATCTTGCCAGTGATAAATGTAAAACAATGCTGCCTCAAATCTATGGCAATTACAAATGGTTACAAAGACAATGTGGTAATGACAATGACAGAAAAAACCTAAAACATTATCCTGCAGTAATTAGGGAAAGCAACCATGTTATATGATATTCAGCCACTGCTTAGTTGCCAAAGTCCCTGCGTGTCACTCAGACTGTGTACTCTTTAACACGTTTGATAATTTAAACTTTTCCAGGTTGAGACATTGGGACAATTCCACAAATGCCTGACTTTCAGTACTAAATGGTTTAAAAGCCCCCAGTGTAGGGAGATGTTTGCTTCCATCATCCAAAAGGCTGAGTTCAGTTGTAGTATCCTGAGGTCGGTGGCAGTGACATTAATTAACACACACACACACCCTCCGCAGGGTACCAGCAGCTTTTGCCAGAGTTCCTGCCTGGGCGTTTTAATCCTGGGCTCTCAGTGCTCTGCCCACCCCAGCACAGGAGGACCAGGGCCCAACTGCACTTCAGCCCTCATGCAGTCAGGTATCCTGGATGGGCACATTCTCCAGCTTTCTGTTGAAGCAAAACCTTCATTTTACCATGATTATTTAAATCATCAGGCTAGAAGGAGAAGCAGCAAATAAGTTACAGCTATTTTATGACTTGGCTCAAAGTCACTAGAACTCCATTCCTGATGACTAATTTAAAACCCATAAATTTTCCAAGCACAAGTTCTCCCAACGGCATGCCCAAACTGTGAAGGATAGAGACCTAGAGCCTTTTGGTGACTCTCCAGGTGTCTTCACGTGTCCCTTGCAGCACTGTTGCCCTTCACTAGGAAGGAAGCTGAGCGCCTTTTGGAGACTGCTCCACTACCCCCTCCTGGGGTTCCAAGGATTAGGACATCTGAAGCTGCAGATAGTCGAGGATGCATTTACTCCCTACCAGTGAGCACCTGAATAGTTGAAGTTACTTGACAAAAAGAGATTTCCTGAGGCATGAGCCAGCTAAACACTCCTGACCCCAAATGGATGGGCAGGTTTTAAGTTTTGGTCTGTAACAGGAACTCATATCCCAGCAAAGGAAGGGAGGTCATGCTTCTGGACCATCTTCACACTCATTTACCTCTCCTCACTATGAGTCTGTGAAACTCAGACACCCAAAACAGGTCTGACCTCTCTGCTGGGATAAACACATAGCTTAGGTTTTGCAATGCCTGGACTGTGTGTCTGTACATACAGTACATATATATATGCACTGTGCATCACATGGTTTCATACAGAGCTCTTTGAAAATCTCAAGTGTTCTAAAATCCGTTTTAAAATTATGGAAAATACTTGAGGTTAATAATTTGTTTCTCGTAAGGATCATCTTAGCAGGTCATAGTGAACCAGGCCAATATATAAATCAAAACAAATACATGGCACAATAAATTGGGGGGTTTAAAAATCTGCTTTAAATATATGCATATTTTCAGACATCTGTGTGGAATTAATTCTGCAGTGATTTTACATAAACAAGCAGCAATTGCAGTTAGTGTTAATTCTAGAGTAATTCTATGTAAAATTAGCATGACTATGGGAAAAATTTAAACAGCAAACAAATATGCTTTCTTGAATGATTAACAAAGAAAAAATGCATTTGTTCATGGTTTTCTGTTTTCACAGGAAATAAGTATATCTGCTTAGAATTAAGTAAGAAAGAAAAAGATTAATCACAAATGGAAGCAATATATAAAACACTTCACCTGCTGTTCTCTTTCTGGTTCACTACAGTTCTTGGCTGCTTCCATGTTATTCAGCTTGTTCTGTGTGCCAGTTAGTACATTATGAAATCCTATCCTCCTAAGAGACTGAACATCCACAGAGCAGATGGAAAGAACAGAGGAAAAGAAGGAAAGAGAATCTCGGGTCTGTAACGTACGATCAAAGCTACCAAGAGGCAGTTCTTGTCTTGGAAAATTACTATAATTGTTCAAAAGGTAATAGCTGCTGTCATACTCAAGTTGTTTGGTTTGGTTTGGTGTGGTGTGTTTTGTTTGTTGTTTTTTTTTTTTATTAAACGATAAACTGTATGTCTCTGCCACCTCAGTTTCAGGATTTTCTTCTGCACTCCATTGGGGTTTTTTACTTTCACATTGATCAGACTTTTAGGTGCAAAATAACCAGGTGCAAAAACCTTCTATGGTGTAATCTCTCGTATGAGACAGAAAGGTTTTGTAAGATAATGTTAGCCCTTAGCACACAGTTAACAATTTTCTCATACTGTTGTTGCTTATGGACCTTGCTGGGGACTAGGGAGTGCATAGCATAAAAAGCCACTGTGTATCCATGTTGGATAGAGCTTGGAGTTGCTTCATGGGTGACAATATAAAACCATCCAAACTTTTCAGTTGCTCTCTGACTTATTACTGGCTTCTTTAGATAGAATTGGGTACTGTGGAAACAAAAAATCTTTCCTGATTCTAGATCTTTGGGAATTGCGGTTTTGAAACCACAGCCTTATGAGCAATTAGCCATTTACATGGATATTGTAAACATTTATGACTTTGAACTTCTTGGGCTCCTGATTAGCAGAATACTGGTATTTCTTCCTTGCTAAGTAGATGGATGAGTTTTGAGAAAAGAGAAGGTATCTCTATCTTCAACATAATAACTTCTATGCGCTTATAGCAATACTCCAAGCTTTATGAAGTTGCAGATACCTAACATATTCATGTTACTCAGGTGTCAGGACTTAAACTCTGCCAGTTCAGAGTTCATAGCCTAGGGCTGCCAGAAAACAGAACATAAGTCATTCTATCACAAAGAAAAATTAGGATTTTTCACAAATTTTTATAGCTG